>NC_136272.1:54651288-55153915 GCF_964187855.1 Myxine glutinosa
TCTACACCATGGCGGCGAGTTGAAATCTGGGGCAAGGCAGCCATTGGTATGTGTCATAGTTACAGAGCAGTGAGAGAGAAGTTTACAGCATCTGCCTGAATTGCTATTTGATTTCAGTAAATCAAACCTAGTGTTGTTGATATTTCATCTGATTGAATGATTGCAACTTATCACTGCTGTACTGTATTGTGGAAAGCATGTGTATATAGCACCTTTCGATTGGTACTGAGAGAGTGTGTCATTTGATGGAGGAAATTGAGCTTCACTGAAGTCTTGTTTTGCCGGAGCGTACCACACATTTGACTCGCACTACGCGATTGTCGACGACATTATTTTCGGTAAACAAATTGACAATGAAAAAGAAATGAAGGGAGAGGAATAGAAGGGTGAAAGCTCTGAGTACTGCTGCATTGGGACTTATGCTGGTACGTCTCTGACATCGTGCCAGGAGAAAGAAGTGGCTGAGAGTAAAGCCCTGGGTGGAGAGAAGGACGGCTCAGGGAACGTTTGCCAAACTTCCTCGTGGAACTTGCTGTCGAAGATATAAGGGAACTCATTTTTATATTTACTTGTAAATACCCGTTTCCTCTGGGAATGTGCCGCTGCATTACACTCATATTTCCGCTCCTTCTTTTTCAATACAGGAAAGACATCTTTTTTAAAACAAGCATGGACATGAGGTTTTGTTCCAAGGAAATCAATTATCAGTTTTGCAACCAAGTAAATTGATTATTAGCTTTGAAATGGTTTCAATTTTTTTTATTATAGTGAGTTCCAAAAACCGTGTTTTTGGCCGCAGGTAATGCAATAATGCAATTAAACAAGCATTGACTCCACACACACACACACACACACACACACACACACACACACACACACACACACACACACACACACACACACCTGAGTGCAGGGACTACTGGAGTGCACATTCCCTCAAAACCGATCACAGGAGAAACTCTGAAACTGTGGCTCAAATCCAAGAGAATGGCGCCATCATAGCTTAGGTTGGATGTTGGCATGCTCACGGAAGATTGGGTAGCTGAGGAGTTTGTGGACAGGTTGAGTGGGAGTCTAAGGTGTCTGGGTGTTTCAGGGGATCCTGAAGAGTTGTGGAGCGCCTTCAAGACTACCACCCTTGATGTTGCTGGTCGGTGTCTTGGAACCCACTGTCAGGCGAAGTGGAATTTTGTCTCCCAAGGGACACTGGATACCATTAGCCAGTGTCGCAGGACCAGACTTGATGGCAGAACTGAGCTGTTCAGGGAGCTGAGGCATAAAACTGTATGTTTGCTGAGGGCAGACAACAAGACCTTAACATGAGGAATCTGTGAAAAGGTAGAGCATTACATGTTGTCAATAAGCCTGGCGATGACTTAACGTTAAGGTGGCTGGCTTAAAATCGTAGGGTCTTGAGTTTGAGCCCCAATCACGCCATTGAAATAACATGTAGGTGTCGGAGTCACTGGCACTATGGGTCTCCTGGGTCAAATCTAAGATCCAGTCTTTCATTGACATCTTCGATGCTGCTATCTTGTCTGTACCTGTCTGTGGCGAGGATGTTGAGGTCACAGAGTTATTCACTAACCTTGGCAGTGATATTCATGTCTCCGCATGTTATAAGCTAGAGTCAATAGATGTCTGGGTCGAGTCTGGGGTATCACGGATTTACTGGACCGTGGGGTGTGGTGCTGTTGGTACCTATGCAGGAAGATGACAGTCGGAATCTTTAAGTCCTTGGTTTTTTCAGTGTTGTTCTACGGATGTGAGATTTGGGCTCTGACCAAGAATTGGAGACTTCTTCAATGATTTGGACAAAAACTTAACTCCAACTACACACACACACTCACACACACCGGAGTGCAGGGTCTACCTGAGTGCTCATTTCCTCAGTACCGATCACAGGCTTGTTGGAGAAACTCTGAAGCTATGGATAGGTTGGATATTGGCATATTCAAGGATGAAAGGGTAGCTGAGGAGTTTGGTCTCTTCAGAGAATCCTTGATTTCCACTGGTTAGACTTTGTGTCGAACGAACATTTGCTGAGAGAGACTCAGTTGGGATTTGTTACCTGTATAGTCCGTTCGCATCAGTTGATGCTGTATGGACAAGTGGCTTATTTTCTTGACGCTGATCCAGCTCACCAGATTCTCTCAGTGAGGGAGCATCGTGAGTGGAGGAGGCCAACGGGTCGACCACGTGTCTCAAGGTTGCAGCAGGTTGTTCGGTATCTTGAGGAGTTGGTGATGGGCTGGGGATCTGCCTGGGGGATGGCCAGACAGAGGCCTCTCGTGTACCGGTGGAAGGTAGACGTGGTGACGCGCTGATCCATCATGCTCCCATACCTGACATGATCTGAACTTGGAACTTGGAGTTTGGAGCTTGGACTTGGGGAAGGTAACAAGGAAAAGGTTTCTGGTAGTGAGGAAAAGTTTACTTTTGACTTTGCATTATTACTGTCCCTGATATATGTGGATGCCAGTGTTCCTCCCGCATTGGATTTGAAAGCCATCGGAGACACAAACATTACCAACTACAGTTGAGATCTGTTGTTGCTTTTGGCTCACTCCAACAAACGTTACTATCCATTTATGAATTGTTGTTTGTTTATGGGGGTTTAAAAATTTCCTTTCCTGACACCTAGGAGTTCAGACAGAATTTGTTTTGACACACATGGTGCCTATGAATAGCGTCCCAACAGGCCAATAAAATGCTCGTGAGCAATATGTGGTAGTGAAAGCAATTGTTCTTGAAAAGGCAAACCAGGAAACCCTCCTGTGTTCATTTGTTTTGTAAACTTTCCTGTTTACTTTGTACTTTCAGGTCTTTACTTATGGGAGCATGTGCTTGGTGGTGACCTGTCAGATGTGCTTGCAGGAGGACAGTGGAAGGAGGGTTCTTTGATTGCCAACGATATGCTGTACAGGTAATCTTTAACCAAGAAGGAACGCCATCTGAAAATTAAAGCTCCCCCAAAAGATGTGAAAGATGATGATAATGAAGAAGATGATTTTGACGCTTGTTTCCTGTGCTTAACGAAATTAGCATCCCCTTAAAAATGCAGGTAAGATGAAAATTTTGCATTATGGCATGATGATTAAACAATACCTCCTCCTGTGTGTTTTCGGGACTTGTACACCCACAGACTCCGGGAGGGGCAGGGAGGGTCATTCCTCTTTGGGGTATATAGATTACAGTCGATCTATGGGTGGGTCTCAAGAACATTGGGTGTGCGTTCATTTACCAAGTTTCTTGTGGAGAGATCGACAAGTGGTTTCAGCATTTGAAGATCGCCAAGTGGTTTAAGCATTCGAGCAAGCACTCCATTCAACACCGTTAAGGAACGGCTGGCTTGGCAAGCGCTAGCTAGCTGCTTGGTGAATGAGCACAACCCAGGCTTCCTCCCTTTCAGTTTCACATTAAACAGCAGGAGCGAGTTTCAAAAGTTTGCTGCGAAAAATGTCACGGTAGCAGCAGAAAGGGCCATGCTATTAACCCAACATTTGTGGGGTATATAGAGTACCATAGATCTTTGCTCAGTTCTGTAAGCAAACCTTACTTCACGGATGTTGGGATTCCTCCAAATTTCTTCATTTAGTGTTATAAAGAGCATTAGCGACTGTTTAAAAATCTAAGCATACACGTTTGTGGTTTATAATATTTTACTTCCTGTAGAAGCCATTGCTCCCACGGAAACGCCATTATAACTATAAGCTATTTATACACGTTATCACTACAGGAAAAATGCCTTGGGGGAAGTGGGACATTAGTAGTATTAATATTGTTTTGTAATAACATTAACAATATGCGATTATCATTAATTTTGTTGTTAAAAGAGTCTTTGGAAAAACGCCACGATAAATCTTCTTCTTTGGGAGAACGCCACGATAAAGCTAACTTAATATGGATATACACCTCAACATGCAACCCCATTGACGGCAATGGTGGGGAAAACCCGCTCGGGGGAGAAACCCCCCTTGGAGAATGGGGCAAATGAATGTGCTACAACAATGTATTGGCGTCAAAAATTAATCAGACAGACTGACAGACAGACACTAAATGGCGTATTTTAGTATGATTAATTGTATCATCCAAAGAAGGGATATCATGTCATTATAAATGACTTCTTCTTATTCTTTCGTATGCAGCAAATGGCTGCAGGTGTCCTCATTTGTTTGGTGCGCAGCTGTGCCACTGATGCACTACGCTCCCACCTGTAGATTTGAGCAGGAATTTGTAATTTGGTCGTGGTGTTGGCAATAGTTTACCTACTCTTCAAGAATGACACCGTGGGATATTTAAGGTCCACCAACTGATTCCAGCAGACAGGACGCCTTGTTTGACGTCTGTCCGTGGGATGGCTGAGACCCTTACTAAACATGTACGATCACATTTGTCATGTGATTGATGTCAGGCCTACATTTGTGCGGTTCCATATTCATTATGACAAATAGCGAACGTAACAACCGAACTGAGACTTCCGTTGATCTGTCCTGGGATTCTGTCCATGCATCAAAAATTCTTCACATGTTCCGGTGGTATCGAGAGTCAGTGCGTGAATGCATCAAGGCGGTTTCTTGATAACGACTTGTGGTCCGTGAAACCATCGTAGTCGCATCAGAAATTCGTGATAATTGGGTTGGCCTGTTCGTGTTTACATATGTTGTAAACATAGTTTGCAACATGGTTCATGGTACAGGCCACTGTGGTTTGTACAGTATACTGCATAGTCATACTTTTATTATTTGGTATACGTTCCTGAAAACGAATCAAAATAGCGCTTAACTAGAATGGCACTCGGTAGAGCACATACTGCCGCCAGGTTGAACAGTTTCCGTTTAGTATCTCACTGATAGGCCAGATATGGATCCGGACCTGAACCAAAATCTAATCGGCTTGTTCTTGCCACCTAACCAACTCAACGACCAAGTTTCATTCAAATGCGTCCACAACTTTTTGAAATATTATGCTATACTGTATGCTGTAAATACAGTCGTGGCCAAAAATATTGGCACCCTTGCACTTTTTTCAAATAATGCACCATTTATTCCAGAAAATTGTTGGAAAAAAAAATGATTTTGGTATCCACATGTTCCTGTGTCCACCGTACGCAATGTTATCAGGATGTTTAAGGCCCATGGCACTGGAGCCAACCTCCCTGGACATGGCGCAAGAGAAAACTTGATCAAAGATTGCAGCAAAGGATTGTTTGAATGGTGGAGAAAGCACCTCGATCAACTTTTTGAAGTGTGTTTGGGGTCATTGTCCTGCTGCAAGACGCATGACTTTCAATGGAGACCCAGCTTTCTGACACTTGGTTCAACATTGTGCTCCAAAATGCCTTGGTAACCTCCTGATTTGAAGATGCCATGCACAAGGTACGACAGTTTCAACTCGCACCATCCGTTGCCAACTCAATGAAAGGGGGTTCTATGGTAGGAGACCCAGGAGGACCCCACTGCTGAGAAAGCCTGAATGGAGTTTTCCAAAACACACCTGAACAAGCCAAAATAATTCTGGGAGAATGTCCTGTGGACAGATGATACCAAATTAGACCTTTTTGGTAAAGCAGATCATCTCTATGTTTACAGAAAACAAAATGAAGCCTTCAAAGAAAAGAACACCTTCCCTCCAGTCAAACATGCAGGAGGTTCAGTGATGTTTTGAGGTTGCTGTGCTGACTCTGGCACTGGGTGCCTTGAATGTGTGCATGGCATCTTGAAATCAGGAGGTTACCAAGGCATTTTGGAGCACAATGTTGAACCCAATGTCAGAAAGCTGGGTCGCCATCGAAAGTCATGGGTCTTGCAGCAGGACAATGACCCCAAACACTTTAACAAGTACTCAGGAATGGTTCAAGACAAAACGCTGGACTGTTCTGAAGTGGCCAGCAATGAGTCCAGATCGAAATCCCATTGAACACCTGTGGGAAGATCTGAAAACAGCAGTTGGGAGAAGGCACCCTTCAAATCCAGGGAGAACTGGAGCAGTTTGCACAAGAAGAGTGGACCAATCTGCCAGTAGAGAGGTGTAGGAAGATCATTCATGGCTATAGGAAGCGCTTGACTGCAGTTATTTTGTCCAAAGGATGTGCTACCAAATATTAAGTCTCGGGTGTCAATAATTTTGTCAAGGCCATTTTTTTAAATTTTCTGATTTAAAAGGAAATATGAAGTTCTGAATAAAAAAAAAGGTTCTGTAATATTAACAGTGAAATAAAGAATTGTGGAGACAAAATACTTTCGTTAATTTCAACTTATTTTTAGAGAAAATTGTGAGTTATTTGAAAAAAGTGCAAGGTTGCCAATATTTTTGACCATGACTGTGTGTGTGTGTGTGTGTGTGTGTGTGTGTGTGTGTGTGTGTGTGTGTGTGTGTGTGTGTGTGTGTGTGTGTGTGTGTGTACTGTATATACTGTAGGTATATATATATATATATATACAGACTTGGCATTTAATATGGAATATTTTTTTGTGGGGGTGAACTTACTTTGCAAGATGTCTTAGAACCAAAAGTTCATTGGAATTATGTTGAAATTATTCTAGATTTTGTTAATGTGACCTTTAAAAGAAACAAAAACCACATTTGACATTTCAAAACAAATAAATTGATCCTTGAAAGTGATGTAAACTGATATCGAACTCAATTCATGGACAGTACTGTGTTAAGCTTCTGTACGTTTTCCAGAAGTATCTCTTTATTTTGCACATTAGCCAAATTTTTTTTTAACAAAAACAAAAGTTAAATTACGACTGGGTTAACAAGGAGAGATGCAGAAAATAGGGCAAAATGGAGAAGATTGTCATGGGGACCGCAAGGCTAACCCCCGCTCTAGCAGGGAAAATGGCCTTAAAATGCATGTTGTGTTGTTGTTGATTACGGACAGTAAAATTACAGTTCAGTACTTCGTGTAACCCCCACGAGCATTCAGGAGAGCACGTACACATTGAGGCATGCTGTTCACGAGATTTGCCAAGGTTTGGACAGGAATCGCTTGCCATGCAGTGACAATAGCCTGCTGCAATTCACGCACAGAGGTCGGCTGCTGGTCCAAGTGGTCGATTTGACGCGTTAATTCTGCCCACAAGTTCTCGATCGGATTCATATCCGGGGACATGGCAGGCCACTCCAAATGCTCTACACCACGGTCAGCAAGAAAGTGTTGGATCATGCGAGCACGATGAGGCCGTGCATTGTCATCTTGGAAGACAAAGTTTCCTTGAAAGGCTGCACGAGCAAATGGAAGCAATGTTTCTTCCAGAATGGCCCTGTACTTGAACTGGTTCAGGTTTCCATTCAGAACAACCAGGTCAGTTTTGCCCGCTGCATGAAAAGCAGCCCAAACGGTCACCCCACCACCTCCAGCTTGGACTCTTGGCACTATACAATCTTTGTTGTCGGCTTCATGCACTTGTCTGTGCACTCGGACGCGGCCATCTTGACGATAGACCAGAAATCTAGACTCGTCACTGAAGATCACGTGATTCCAGTGTCCTGGCTGCCATTGACGGGGCTCTCTGGCCCACTGCAATCGGTGTTGGCGGTGTTGTCTGGTCAGGCGTGGCTTTCTCAGGGGACGCCTGGTACGATAGCCTGCTTGAACCAGTCGTTGGTTGACTAGCCTTCTGGATACAGGCACATTTGTCAGTTGCTGCCATTCAGCCCTAAGCCGATTAGCTGACTTGGTACGGCCATTGCGGACTAACCGGTGCAGCTGGCGATCATCCCTCCTTGTGGTTCTGCGGGGACGTCCTGGCCTCGGTTTTGGAGTAGGGACACCCCTCTTAGCATTTCGTTTCAGGATCTTTGACACCTGACCTTGAGTGATGCCATACTGCCGAGCAATAACACGCTCTTTCATGCCGTAATTTCGTAAAGCCACCACTCCATGACAAACAGCATTGTCGAGTTGACGGACCATCTCCAGAGGAAGCGGAAATAACTTTTGTAGACGTGCAGCAGTTGTTTTCCACTAATACAGAACGCAACACCCCTTGTATACCCGACTGTGAAGCCAATCGTCAAATGCACCTGTCCGTACATTTTGCCACGCCACCTATGATATAATCCTGTTGTTGACTTGTTGCTGCGACAGACAATCAGTGACATGGTTCTTTCAACAAATAAATCACCAAAGTGTAAAAGAAACTCACCAGATTGATATCCTGAGTTAAGAAAGTAAACCCAAGTCAAGAAAAAAAAAAAATTCCATATTAAATGCCAAGTCTGTATATATATATTGTTACGGTTTTTAGAACCTTCACTAGTAAATTTTAGTAAATGTATCCCTTATAAATGTCCCCCTGTAAATATTCCCATCAATTGGCTTGTTAAAGATCGCACCCTAGTTAGTCCATGTACCACACGTAGCGAACCATAGGACCTCTCCGTAGTTATTTCATTATTATGTGTTTCAGTTAAGGACCTGTTCCCAATAGTTTAATCTGCGTTGCATTAATCAAATAAGAGTAGGCCCAAACTTCCCTTCAAAAGCGGTGCGAGTGGTGTTCTAACTCCCCACCAGCCGCCATTGGCCATGCGGTCGGGCCGAGAAAGAAGGGGGAGGAGCCACCAGAACAAGGTGTGGCAAGTCGGCTCGTCATCGGAGGTGGAGTCGGCAAGCCCTTACCAGCCAACCAGCACCGCGGTGAGCCAACCGGTATGCGGGTCATCAGAGCTGGCGTCTTGATACGGCCACGAGCGATAAAAGCGACTGCAAGGGACTGCTTACAGAGTCGGTGAGAAGGTATGAGTTGGAAGAGAGTTGGACGAAGAAGGCAGAGAGAGACGAAGCTGCGCGGAGCTCTGTGACAAGCTGCTTCAAAAGGCCCTACCGCGTGCAACGACTACGTGTACCTGCCGCTGGCTGCTCGCTTCCAGCCCGGAGCGTGGACTTGGAGCGGACCTCCTTGCTGTACCCTGCCGAACCTTCCAGCCCTGTTGTCCCACCTGGACCTTCTCCTTCTTCCAGTGATTCCTGCCTGCTATTCCCTTGTCGTGTAAGTCTGTTCTCTGTCCTTTTTGTTGTCTGGAGTTTAATATAAGACTGTTTTAAGGCTTGTCCTGTGTCTTCTTCTTCTTCTGTATATTGCTTTCGTTTCTCCTTTGGTTTCTTTGGTTTTGTAAATAATTAATAAATGTCTGTTATTTCTTACCCTTTTGGTTTCATTCTTCCCCGATCGCTTTAGGCTTTTCTTTCGATTGAATACCTGTGGCACGATTTGGCCAACGCTTTATAATCGGGTTTAGTCTCTTGCTAACGGCCTGAGTCGTGGCTCGCTTCGCTCAGCGTGTCCATTACAGTCGCGGCTCGGGCGGGGCTCATTTCCTCGCTTACCGGAAGGCGCTGGTAATTAGGTCATAGGAATAATTGGCCTACTACCCTATTCAGCGCTGACCGGAAGTGGCGAGATAGTTCCAGGACTCGGATGGCCAGCTTAAAAGACGAGGGGATTAAACCCTCCTCGGTAAGGAGAGTGCCAAAACCGAGATCCGCAACAATTGGTGTGAGGAGTGGGATTTGGACCCGAACCAAATTTTTAAAACGTCTGAAAATTTGGTCAAATTTTGGAGCGGCCGAAATTTTATTTAACATCCTAAATTAAAGTCATGCCATGGATGATCAAGGTGATCGGGTGCCGGTAGGGGAGAATGAGGGGTTAGAGGCACCCCAGGACCCCCGGGAGGAATTGGGAGAGAGGGAGGAGGAGAGCAATGAGGGTGCGGTAGCGGGGGTTGCAGGCGCACAAGATGGCGGCGCCTCGCACGTGGTCGCGGCAGCACAAAATGGCGGTGCCGCAGAGGCCGAGCCCGCCGTGGCAGCTGGGGCCGCTGTACCAATCGGGTTTGACTTCAAATTATTCCTGACCCAACTGGATGCAAAAATGGAGAAAATGAGTGAGAAATTGGGAGGCCAAATTGGAGCAATGAGGGACGAAGCAAGGGGTACCAGTGACCAAATTGGGAAGTTAGACAGCAAATTTGAGGGGTTAGACAACAGGTTGGAAGGGCTGGAAGGTAAATTGGGGGGCCAACTGGAGGACGTGGGTAACCAAATAGGGGAAGTAAATGAGGGGTTAGCGAGGGACAAGGCCACATATGAGGTAAGGGAAGTTGAGAGGGGGGTTAACCGCAGGTTGAGTGAAGATGTCACGGGGGTACGCGATGAGGTAACGCGGTTTGAGAAGCGCGGGTTGAGCGAGGCGGAGCAGGGCGCGGTTAAAATGACGGGTATAGAGATCGCGACCCGGGGTATGGGGAAGCCGGCGACCGCTGAGGTAGAAGAGGAAATTTTAATAAAGCCAGCGGTCGTCGAGGTGAATAAAGAAAAAGAAATAGTGGAAATTGGGATTGGAGAGGCAGACTTGGTAGAGCAACAGCGGGAGGAAAAGATGGAAAATGTGCAAAGTCCGTGCTCACATCATGATGCCGTGCTTAATCCTTATAAATATTTGCAGGTGTTGGAGCGAGGAGGAAGAAGAACCCCGAAGGTGAGACGGGCTGTGTATGGTGCTAAGAGGTTTTGCGGGAAGGTGTTTAGCGCAAAAAGAATTTTCGCGCGTTTGGGATCGAGAAAGCACCCGGGCGTTGGTGGAGGGTCCCTTGTGAGTGGTGTGAGTGGAAATGGCGCGCATGTGAGGAAAAAGTGTGCGTCGAAGAGTGAGTGTGTTATAAAGTGTGGGAGTAAAACCGAGTGCGAGCGAGAATGCACGTCGGAGTGTATGTGTGATGAGAGTGATACGGAGAGTGAGATGGATGAGGAGCGGGTGCGAAAATGCACACTTGGAATGGTTGAGCGTGTGCGAGGAGGTACACCTGGGTTGGTGGTGAAGTGCATGATTGGGTGTGCAAAAGAGTGCGCACCCATGGTTGTCACAGAGGATGTGACCGAGCAGTGGGCGCGAGGAGGTGTGTTAATGAAGTGTGCGAACAGCGAGTGGTGTGTAACAGAGAGTGCGGTGGTGGAATTGACGGAGAGTATGGGATGTATGAGCAACGAACGGAACGAGTGGTGGGAGCATGTCCGGGGAGCATCGACGTTAAATGGGATAGCGGTTAGACCGACGTTTAGCCGACGCAAGTTCTCGGTCCGTGCCGGGCTGTGTGTATTGCGGGAGCCGGCGGGGATCGGTGCCGCGTGGCTTCTCTTCGGAGCGTCGTGCACGATCCGGGCCGGGCCCCGTCCCGCACGGTCGAGTCCGGGCTTTGCCGGGCAAGGCGACCGGTCCGGTTCGAGGGAAGGTAGGAGGGATCGGAATGGCGCCCCCTTGTGGTGGTGGCGTCCCAACCGGGCAGGGTTGGCCCATCGCGCTTGGGAGCGCAAGGCCCCGTGCCGGGATGGTGCTTTAAACCTTGGCCCAACCAAACCTCCTCCCCTGAACCGAGTGCCGGACGGACCCAACCTGCAGGCGACCAAACCACCCGAATGCATTGCGCGGCTTTGCGAAGCCGAGCTTTGATAATGCAACGACGCACCGAGGCTCGTAGTTTAATGGACTGTGATGGCGATAGTGATAGTGTAATTGTTTGGAATTGGTAGGAAATTGATGATTGACAGTAATGATTGGCAAATTTGATGGGTAAAAATGATTGGCAGTAATGATTGGCAAATTTGATTGGAAAAAAATTGGATGGGCAAAATTGATAGTGAGAGATGCCCGATGTAGAGGGATGGTAAATCCACCATCCCTCCCATCCCCCGGGCACATGAGCAATAGTTTATGGGGTTATGGCGGTGCAAACCAAGCCAGGGAGGGTTTGGATAAGTGTATAGGGAAATAGCTGACCATAGGTAACTGTAGAGTTAAGTAGCGACATGTACCTGTAGTGGGGACATAGAATAGATTAGATGGATTATAACGACGAGGGAGCGCAATAGTATAAGGGGCGACTGGGAAGCGCGAGTTTCAGAAGGGAAACTAGTCAGCTTAGATGATGCAGTGTGTTTGTGATGTGGTTTATTGAGTGAGGCATTGCGTATGGAAGTTCTTACTGGTGAGCATATTGAAATGAGGAATTGAGAGGCAATGCTCGTGAATGGTGCAGTATGTGTGAAGGAGGTGATTGAGCAGCGTATGGTGAAAAGTGCGATTGTGAGTTGTATTGAATGAATGGTCCTGGAGGAGAGACAGGTGCAAGAGCCACCCGGTGTGTGTGAGCACAGGTGTGTAAGTGAAGCACAGGTGTATGGAGAATGGTTGCAGGGAATAAATGGTATGGAATGGATGGTGTGGAGTGAGTAGTGTGGAATATGTGGAGTGGAGTGGTTGGTGCGAAAGGAGTGGATGGGGAAGATGGACCCCTTTCACGAATACCCGGGGAGGGTAGTTTAAGAGTAGGTAGAGGGTATAGGTAAATTGTGGTGGATATTGGCATCTGTGGTGCGTGTGGTAGAATGGCGTTTGGATGGGTGCATTAGTGAAGTGGAAATGGCTGGGCGTGTGGCCTGTTAGTGAGTGTAATTGAATGGGCACTCCGCCACTGTGAGGATGTCGGCCAGGTGAGGCCGCAGGTTGGCTCTGGGAGCCGGTAGAGTTGTTCAGTGGGGCCCGAGGATCCGGAGGACGGACCCGGGTAGCCCAGGGCCAGAGAGGGCACCGAGTGGGGAGAGCGCCAGAGGGCCTTCCCCAGGTAGATAGGTTAGGGTAAGGAGCAGGTAAGCTCGGAGGCAACTACAGTGGCGGAGGTGTGCAGGTGAGTAGACCTGCTGGTGAGCCACACGACCCAGCCCGGAAATTGTGCGGAGGCACAGGGAGTTGAATCGGGGGAGTGAGACCCCAAATTGGTGAGCACCACAGTTTGGTCAATGGGAGTTTGGTTTTTAGAACCACATAGAGTAAAGTGGCCAATGGTTTTGCAGGGAAAGACCTTGGGTAGTGTAAAGAATGTTAGTCATTTCGAAGGATAGTTAGGATTGAAATCCCTTCGCACCATCTGCAGCCACTCACCTGAGGTGATGACAAGACTCCACACCATGTTTTTTGTTGCAAATGTTTTGGGAATGTGAGACGCATCATGACGTGGGGGTGACATTGTGCTTGGTTGTTCCATCTCTTCCTCCTTATGAGGAATTGATGAGGAATTTGAATCAATGGCAAATTTGGTGAGAGGGATTGTGGACGAATTTGGAATTAGGGGAGATATGGGGAAGACGAGACAGTAGAGACGGAATTTGTAAATGTGTAGAGTTGTGTAAATATGGGGTAAGGGCAAGGGTAGAGTAGGTGACGGGGGGGGGGGGGGGGGGGCGGTGACGTACGATAGGGACGAGCTTTCTCCGCTCGCTCTCCTGCGCACCTCACCTCTGCATTGCCTTGTGTTGATGTGTACCCTAGCGCCCTTGCACCCCGCTAACTCTGCTTTGTCCTCCTTCCCCACCTATGGACCGTGCTCTCTGGGCACTGCGGGGGAGCGTGCGGGAGCCCGCATTTGTGTAGACATATAGAGGTAGGGACAGATCCTGAGTAGAGGTTAGGTTATGGTTCGTGGACACCTTGTATGTTTGGATTCACAGGAATTTTCCTCACTGAATGACAATGGTTGTTGAAATTGAATTTCAAATTGCTTTTTTTAATATCAATTCACACCATCACTGAAATGCATTTCCAATGACCCTGGGCATGCAAGTATATTCTTCATTTTTTGAGGCCTCGACCACATCTCTCCAACCTTTCCTATCTTGGGCTGGATGTTGTGTCTTTTCCATAGTGATTCCAGCTTCTATTAGATCATTTCCAATGTTTGCTTTCTTCTGGTTCCTGGTCTACTTCCTGGCCTTCTACTGTTCATCCTGCTTTGGTAAATTATTTTCACTTGTCTTTCCTCCATTCTTTCAATATGTCCAAACCATTTCAGTCTAGATTCACGTATTCTCGCATCAATGGAATTTCTTCAAGTGTTTCTCGCATATCCTCATTTCTTATAAAATCATCCTGTTCCATCTTTAATGGATCGCATTATCAGGACATTGATTGATTGAGGTGTGCTAATTGCTGTGGGAAGTGAGAAGCTGATTGTTGTGTGCATCATCAAGTTCAAGGTATGAAGGGTTAAGGCCCGAAAACATTCAGGTGATTTCATCCTACCTGTCTGCCAAGGCAAATTGACGTTCACCTTCAGCAGACTAGTTCTTCATTCATCATTTCATCTTCTGCATGTTAATCAACAAGTGTATTTCAAAGCAATCGAGTTTCTTCTTTCTCTTCTCAGTTTTTGGTTCACGAGTTATCAAGTGACCACTATATTCGTCATGTGTGTGCGTCTGTCTGTGTGTGTGTGTGTGTCTGTGTGTCTGTCTGTCCGCAGCATAACTACCCGATGATATCATCCGATCTTGATGAAACTTGGGTGGGAGGTTGATATCATGATCTAGTTGTGTCCTGCCTAGAGTGGGCGTATTGCGCCCATTTTGGGTGGAGCCACGCCCGATAAAGATGTCTTTTTAGGGGGTAATCGAGTTCAAGCTACATCTTCTCCGAGGGCTTTGGTGGAATCTGCCAGGGGTTTCGATATTTGGTAAGGCCAATGTCATGTGTCTAGCCCCACGGAGCTCGATTTTTCATTTTTCATTTTTTTCTTCATTATTTTTTTTTTTTTTTTTTTCATTTCATTTTTCACGGAATTTTCGGTATTGTGTAGCTAACTAACCTCATAACTGATTATACATTATTTTCTATCTCATTTCAAGGTCAGTAACCTTCGTTTTGACATTTCCGGGCCTGGCCTGTCCGGGCCTGTTTCGGTTATAGTCCGTCCTTTTAAATACCGCTCGCTCGTTGAATACAGTCATTGAATACCGCTCGCTCGTGAACCATCATCGTCTCCTGACTTGTCTTTTTAGACTTTGATCTTTAGGCTGTTGAATGTATTTTTTTTGAATTTGTCATGCCCGATTATTTTACTCTTCATCTATGAGTGTTCTCAACAACTTGCTTGCCCATTGATTGCTATCCCTCATGGTTGTGAAATTTTTGGTGCTTAGGAGCAAAGGACTTTGAAAAATGAACTAACGGGGGTTTGGATGATGGATGTTGTTTTAACTTGATGCACGCAGCTTTGTACTTGCTTGATTATGAAGATGTGGGATGCGTAGTACACCGTGTTGCCACAAAGTTCAGAGCATTCCCATAAAAGACTGCTCATGGAATCTTCTATTAGACAAAAGAGCTTTTCTTTCGTTGCAGTTTCTACACAGGCCCAGCGGTGGTGCCACGTGGACTACCTGTAGTCGACGGGACTGCTGTTGTGCTTGTAGCGAATGGGCGAGAGCAGAGCAAGGTGACTGTTGCCCAGGAGTGGCTTCACTCTCTAAGCGAGCAGGTGCGTGGTGGAAGTGTTACTAAGGCTGCACTTGTCCTGCTTGGCAATGAAAGATGTGAAAACGACTGGCTTCGGCCATTCCTCCGCATGCACGGCGGCTTTGTGGAACCTCTCTTTCTGGTGTACGACAGCCAGTGGCCCGATGAACACACAGTCTTCCAATGGCCTCTTGGTGTAGCCACGTAGGTAGTTCCTGGGTCGATGTAGTCGCTAAAATAGCTTGAACGCATAGTGAGGAACACAAAAGCTAAAATCATTTGAGGTCTTGTCAAAAGAAGACAAAGGTTCATGAAGTCCAATGTTTCGGCCACAGATTAGCCTTTATCAGGGACTCTGAAATGTCGGACCTCCATTAGAAAGGCCGCTCTGGTAGTGTAGCAGCATAGCAAACCTGTTGTGCATTTTGTGATACAAGCACCAAATTTGGTACACTAGTAGACTATCATATTATGAAAAGATCTGGATATTGGGCCATCTCAGATTCAGAGATTAGATTTTTGCAAGATTTCGATTCGATTGGGATCGAAGAGAACACCTTCTTCGTCTTCTGTACAGTGAAGTTGCCAGCCCTGAATTCTCTGGCTACATCTGGGTGCTTCATTGGGAGTGCAACCGTGTCCCTCAGGTGAACAGGGACCCACCTGGCATAGTGTGTGTGGTCTAAGGCATGGAACCATGGGACCAGTTCCGTCAGGGCATCAAGGTACGTCGTGAATGAAGCCTGCCGCAGAGAACGCACGTAGACCAGTACCAACATCTCTAGTTCCAGCACAGTTGCCCAGTACTGAAAGTTGGGAATGTCTTCTCCTCTCTGGTGACACCAGTCTTCGAACTCAGGCAGGTCTTCTGCATCATCAGCATATGTCATACAGTGGCGTTCATACGCACGGTGTTGCAGGATGTGCAGTGCCGCTGCAGTGATTTGATGAGCTCTTCTTGTGCGGGTGACGTGGGCAGCTCGTAGGAAGGAGTTGGCCGTCCCTGGCGTTGCAATCTCAGCTTGCAAAATCTGCAAATCTTGCAAAAATCAAATCTCTGAATCTGAGATGGCCCAATATCCAGATCTTTTCATAATATGATAGTCTACTAGTGTGCCAAATTTGGTGCTTGTATCACAAAATGCACAATTCTTTTGAATATTTGGGCGAAGCCGCCCCACTATGGCTGAACTGTTTTGAGCCTGTCTTTTTATTTATCTAAATTTTATAAACTCCTCTTTTGATCTGAGACTCATGGAAGAGCTTGGATGCAAATGGCATGCAGGACAGACACCATGAGATACCCATCGGTTCTTGATGAAAAGGATAAACAGACCAACCAACATTCTGTAAATACTTTGTTGCAAAACTTCTAGTTGGTTGTGCTTTTGTGTTCCTATTCTGCAATTCTCACAACGTTGGTGGTTGTTCCTCTCCAGTATTGTTGTTCCTCTCCAGGTGCCATTATTATTTTGAAGACTGCTTCATTTCTGTTTTTTTTTTGTTTTGTTTTTTGTATACTGAATCGAGGCTCGTGAAAGAGCTAACATTTATTTCACAAACAAATCAACCAGACAAACAGAATATATAAAAAGAGGGAGCGGAAGACAAGATGGGGAGAGAAGGCGAAGCACACAAACAAAACATTTGAGAGCAGGGAGATGTGTGGGAGGGAGAGGGCTTGGGGGGAGGAGGAGTGGGAAGCGGGGGGGGGGGGGGGGGGGGTGGGAGAAGTATAAAACACAAGGACACCAAGGACTTCCAGGACAGAAGTTGGTATTTCAAAAAAGTGGATTTGGGGTGAAATTAGCGGGGGTAGAAAAGATCAAGGTTTTGGATGGGGGAAGATAAGAGATGGTGGTGAACAGCTGTTTTAAAGACCTGGAGGGTGGAGTGGGATTGAAGAGAGTGAGGGAGTTTGTTCCAGAGGTGGGAGAAAAGAGGAATGAAGGAGTGAAGGTGAGCAGAGAGTCTTGATTTTGGCAGTTTAACCATAAGAGGGTTGCAGGCAGATCTTGTGTGACCTGTAGGAATATTTGGGGGACAGAGCCCAGAGAGAGCTGGGGGGCAAGGCCAGAGAGGAGTCAGTAGAAGATGGAAAGACCACCATCAATATCTGACTCCTTCCCATTTATGGGTCCACTTAAGGCAGATCCCACACTCCGTAGCCCTATTTATATGGACTACATAATGTAGAAGAAAGAATACTTCAAAACAAATCATTACATTGGAATCGTATAGCACTTTGTCTGCTTAAGAAACCACATTCATTTGTGTTCTTGCATCATGTTTGCAGAAATATCGACAATACTTGGCAGGAATCCTGGCTCCTCCATATGGAGCGATGGAGATGATACCGAACAGGAGTAAGGAGACCCTTTTTAATCTTTCACGTTCAATTCCTACAGCTCTACATGATAATTTGTTGTAATATATTTCGGAACTTATAAAAGACGTTTGTCGTGATGCTTCTCTTCTATGAGCTAATGATTATGTACACTCTAGAATTTTTTTTTTTCAAGTATTCCCACAACACAACAACAACATGCATTTTAAGGCCATGTTCCCTGCTAGAGCGGAAGTATTCCCACAAGGCGATGTAATATACACAACATGTCGTCGCACACCACTCCTGTCCTAACACTTCCTTTTTTGAGTTTTTAGCTGCGACGAGCATCTCTATGAGAGGACCGCGTTGTTGTTCTTGTTGTTGGGGTGCCTTTTTGAAAAGCGCATGCGCATACACTCGGACTTCCCCTACCGACCAAGCCCGTTTCAAATTATCCCTCTGCCACCCAGAATTAACATTAATAAATAACATTAATGAATTAAGATTAACATTAACAGAAATAACATTCACGTCCATACATTATATGTAATCAGTTGATGAAGCATGATGCGTCGCAAAACAAAGGACAAGACCAGAACTGAAAGACAAAAAGACGCTGGTGCATGCGTATAATTTAATGACTGGTCGAATTTGGTAGCGCATATTGCAACGGATATCCTCATGATTCTACACGTCGCAGCTGGTGATCACACTGTGGTCATTTTTCTCTTGTTTTTTAAAAGTATTTCCGCAAGGTGATGTAATGCACACACAGTGTCACTGCACACCACACCACTCATGCACTAACACTTTCTTTTTTGAGATTTTTTTTTTTGGTATTCCCGCAAGGTGATGTAATATATACACCATGTTGTCGCACACCATTCATGCACTAACACTTCGTTTTTGAGTTTTTTTTTTAGTATTCTCTCAAGGTGATGTAATATATTGTTGCGAATATGGAATTTGGCCTCCATATCCGCTTGTAAATATTCCCCTATTTCCCCAATACTCCCCAACTATCCCCAATCCCCCATTCCCTAGTCCCATTGTCTGTAAACAACAATCAGTAGAGCCGACCTTCCCCTTTTTTCCCCCATTAAATGTCGTGCCCAGGTCCGCCGCATCTCACGTAGACAACTGTCGGACATCTTGCTAGTTATTCTTAGTCTATGTCAGTTAAGGACTCCTTTCCATTAATTCTGACTCTTCGTTGCACCAGAATGTGATTATATGGCACCAGTAGTGAGTTTAGGACCTTTCCCATACCTCCTTCCATCTTCTTCCCCAAACAACAACAACAACAACAACTACAGCTACAACAACAACTACAACCACGGCGCGCGGGGGGAGTGTGCGTCCTCCCACCAGCTCGGTTAGCCGCCATGACCATGCGCTCCACGGGGTTACCACGAAGGGGCTGGCTGTCAGCTCCTCGTCAAGGGCGGAGCCTGGTAAACCCCCCGCACGCACCCAATGAGAAGCAACGTGCCGATTCCACGAGGCGGAGCTAACGAGCCGAGGGCGTGTCACTCCCCGCCGGATATACGAAGCGACTCACCGGATGTGAGGTCAGATGCGCCCCCAGCTTGAAGAAGAGCAAGTCACTACCTCCGAGCGCTGCGACCTCCCTGCATCCCGCATCTCTGGACCGGACCGAGTCGATTCTGTCCCTGAGCCCAGGTGCACCTGGAGCCATCGATCCTGCCTTTCCTAGCCATCAATCCCCGTGTGAGTCAGCCTTTTGTCCCGTTTATCTGTCGTCTGTTGGGGTTAATATAAGATTGTGTCTAAGTGCTTGTCTTTCTATGCTGTACCTCTCGTCCCTGTAATCTGACCTTCCGAACGAATATAATCTCCTCCGGAGGTCTTGAGAACCGTATCCATGGTGTCGTGTCATTTTAATCCCAGCCGTGTGTCTTTTCCTTCATTGACCTAGCGTAGCGCGATTAGTCAACGTTCGGGTATAATCAGGTAACTTGTGCAGACGTGGTCATACCAAACCGCTCGGTAAATAACATCTAAGCCACGTCTGTAACAATTGGTGTCGAGGAGTGGAATTCGGACCCGGGACTAAATTTATTAGGCCCAAATTTGTAACAATTAGAATCGATTCGGAGCGCGTTTCCCGCGCGAAATTATAACGGCGAAATTTGATTTTGTTATACGAAAATAAAAACCCGAATTTTGAAAGTCGCGCTATGGCGGATCAAGACAGCTGGGGTCCGGTAGGGGAGAGTGAGGCAGGGTCGGTCCAGGACCAAATTGAGGGACAGGAGGAGAGCGAAGCAGCGAGGGTAGCAAACGCACAAAATGGCGCCTCGCTGGTCACCGCGCCCGCGACCGTGGCAGCGCCACCGGTGGATTTGAACTTGTTTTTAATACAAATGAAGGCCCTTATGGCCCAGAATAGTGAGCAAATGAGGGCTCAGAGTGAGCAATTGGGGGTAATGGGAAACGAAATGGGGGTAATGAGGGACGAAGCGAGGGGTACCAGTGAGGGATTAGACAATAATTTTAAGGGATTAGACAATAATTTTAAGGGATTAGACATGAAATTTGGGAAATTAGACGATAGATTAGGGGAAATACAGGAGGGGTTAACGGGGGTAGAAAACAGAATGGCCGCTCAAGAGAATCAAATGGAAGGGATGCAAAAAGGGTTAGAGGGGTTAGAAAACACCATGGAAGGCAAATTGAGGGACATGAGGGACCAAGCGGAAAGGGAAGTTAACCAAATGGGGCAGCAGATAGAGGGGGTCAGAATGGGGGTAGAAGCCAAACTGGATGCTCAAAGGGAGGAAATGGAGCAGATGAGGGTGGCATCTGGGCAGGAGATGCAAGTGATGGGGGAGGAGATCAGAAGAGGAGTGAGTGAGGAGGTCGGAGGAGTGCGCGAGGAGGTGAGGCACTGTAAGGAGCACATGGAGAAGGAGGTGAGAAAGGGGACTGTAAAATTGCAAGGGGGCATAGAGGACCTGACGCAGGAGGTGGAGCAGCTGACGGTGGGACAAACGGAGTTAGTGGAGCAGGTTCAAAGGAACACTGCGGTATTAGGAGGGTTAAAAGCGACACAAAACGACATAAAAAACGACTTGATAGCGACAAAGAGGCAGTGTCAGACGGTACGTGAGGGACTGACAACGAGGTTGGACGAGGTGATAGAGGTAATGGAGACGAAGGACCGGCAGGTGAGGACGCACATGGAAACGGTCAAGGTAGCCTTGGAGGACGAGCTTGAGGAGACGTACCGGGGAATAAAAGAGGTGAAGCAGAAATTAGAAGAAGTGGAAGAAGGGGTGAGCGAAATTAAGAAGCGACGGAGAGGGGATAAGAAAGAGATAAAAGAGGAGATAAAAGAATTGGTCCAAAGTCTGTGTTTGGATCGTGATGATGTGCTCATTAACCGGATGAGGGATTCGCAGGTGATGGAGGAGAAGCGAAGAGAAAGAGGACCCGGTGTAAGTGGTGACCAATATGGTCGTGCGTATGATGCGCCAGGGGATTTAAGAAGCTTGGGGGTCGAGATGGACCCGGGTGTTCGTGAGAGGCCGTGGGTGAAGTGTGCGACCGGTCTGGTGTGCGAAAAAGGAGGTGTGCGAGAAAGTCCGACTCTGGGGTGTGTGAGGAAAAAGTGCGTGCCAAGGAGTGAGGGTGCTGGCGAGAGTGAGTCGGTCGTAGCGCGTGTGCGAGGGGGCACATGGAAGCGCGGTGTGGTAAGTGTTACAGAGGGTGTGACGGGAGAGTGTGCGCGAGAAAGGTGTGCGCGAGAAAGGTGTGTGACAGACAGGTGCATGAGGAAAGAGTGCGCTGTCAGAAGTAAGGAAGAGTGTCCACCTGTGGTGAGTGTTACAGAGGGTGTAACGGGGGAGTGTGCGAGAGAAAGGTGTGTGACGGACAGGTGCATGAGGAAAGAGTGCGCTGTCAAGAGTAAGGGTGAGTGCGCTGTCAAGAATGGTGGTGAGAGTATTGAGAGTGACAAGGAGAGTGAGTTGGTTGTGACAGGTGAGCGAGGATGTACACCTGGGATGGAAGGATGCACACCTGGAATGGTAGAGCGTGAGTGGGAATGCACGCTGGAGTTGGTGGTGAGGCACATGGTTGGGTGTGCGAATGAGGGCACACCTGTGATTGTCACAGAGGAGGTGACCGAGGAGGGGGCGCGAGGCGGTGTATTGGTGAGGTGTGCGAGCAACGAATGTGTGCCAAAGTGTTCGGTGGTCAGGTGTGTGACCAAGGCTGTGAGTGGAATGGGTGTACCGAGGTGTGTAAGGAAAGGTACGAGGGGCATGGAAACGGCTGGATGTGTGAGCAAGGAACGGGCTGCGGGGTGTAAGCGTCCAGGTGAAGCATCGACGTTAGACGGGGTAGAGTTTAGAACGACTTATAGCCGAATCGGGCCCTCGGTGCGTGCTGGGCCTCGCTTTGAACGGCCGCGTCCGTGCTCCACTAGGCGGAGCTGGCAGCCCGATAGAAAGGGTCGTCATGGCGACCACTTTTTGGTGAGACGTGCCGGCAGGTCTAGATCGGGGCATTGGATGGCTCCACGCCGAGGGGGTGCGTGGGATCTCGGCCCGGGTAAGCCCCCGTCTCTGCACCGAGTGCAGGACGTATCCAGCCGCTGGCACAGAACAACCCGCATTCATGGCTTGGCTTTACGAAGCCGGGCTTTGGACGGGAATTGGCGCACCGAGAGGTATTAGTGAGTAGACTGGGTGATGAGGTTAGTGTTTTGGACCCAAAATTAGGAAAAAAAAACAAAATTTGATGATTGGCAAAGGATTGGCAGTAGTGATTGGCAGATGATGAGTAGTGATTGGCAAATTTTTGATTTGTGGAAATTTGATGTGCAAGATTGGTAGTGAGCGATGGGCCCGGTGGGTAAGGCTGGCATCCCTGCCACCCTTCCCATGGGGGGCAAAGGAGCAATAGATTATGGGGTGTATGGCAGTGAAAACTAGCCCGGGTGGGTTAGGTTATATTGCAGGGATCTAGAAGAGATGACATTAGGTAACGTTAAGTTTAGTTAGTGACTGATACCTGTAGTGGGGACGCAGGTAGATTAGTGTGGATGATAATGACGTGGGAGCGCAATAGTTTAAAGGGACGACTGGGAAGCGCAAGTTTCAGAAGGGAGTAGTTAGCTGAGATGATGCCGTGTGTGTGAGAATTGAACAGGTGTGATTGCACAGGTGTGCAACTGGACAGGTGTGTGGAGCAGTGTATGAGTAGTGAGTGTTGTGGATCGGCGCGAATGCGCTTGGGGAGAGAAGGGTGCAGGTGGCACCAGGTGTGAGAGCACAGGTGTGCAGGTACAGGTGTGTGGAGAGAGTTGGAGTAAGTGGTACGGAGTGGTGTGCATGGTGCGAAGGTGTGGATGGGGGAAGAGTGGACCCCTTTCACGAGTACCCGGGGCGGGTAGTGTAAGTGTTAGGTAGAGGGTACAGGTAAATTGTGGTTGGATATTGGCATTTGTGGTGCGGTGGCAGAATGGTGTTGTGAATGGGTGCATTAGTGTTGTGGAAATGGCTGGGCGTGTAGCCTGTTAGTGTGTGTAGTTGGTTGGGCACTCCACCACTGTGAGGATGTCGGCCAGGTGAGGCCGCAGGTGGGCTCTGGGAGCCGGTAGTTGTGAGTGGGTGCCTGAGGATCCCGGGTGTGGATCGGGCAGCCCAGTGCCAGAGAGGGCACCGAGTGGGGAGAGCGCCAGAGGGCCTTCCCCAGGTAGTTAGGTTAGGGTAAGGAGCAGGTAAGCTCGGAGGCAACTGCAGTGGTGGAGGTGTGCAGGTGGGTAGACCCACTGGGAGAGGTACACGCCACAGCCCAGAAATTGTGCGAGGGCACCGGGAGATGAATCGGGGGAGTGAGACCCCAAATTGAAGAGCACCACAGTTTGGCCAATGGGAATTGGTTTTTAGAACCCATAGTGTAAGAGGGCCAATGGTTTGGCCGGAGAAAGACCCCGGGTAGTGTAAAGTTGTTAAAGTCATTTAGGAAATAGTTAGGATTGATGAACCTGTCGCACCATACGCAGCCACTTACCTGTGGTGATGATGATGACTCCACACCTGTGTTTTCTTTGTTTTGTTGCAGGAAATGAGATTGCTGTGGATTTGTGAGACACATCACGACGTGGATGAGACATTGGGGTGATTCCATCTCTCCCTCCCTAGGAGGGACTGATGATGAATTGGTAATGGCAAATTATGATGTTCAGTTGGAGATGGCAAATTTTGATGAAAGTTGAAAATGGCAAATTTGATTGGTTAGGAGGGAGAGAAGACGAATTTGGTTTATGGGAGGAACGGGGAAGACAGTAGGGATGTTTGTTGATTTGTAAAGTAGATGTTTATGGGTAGTGTTGTGTTTTGTGGATACAGTAAGGGGTAAGGGAGGGGCCATGTAGGTTACCTGGTGGGGGGGGGGGGGGAGCGTACGGTAGGAACGTACCTGTCTCACCTGGTTCCCATGTGCCCCCAGTGTGCATTACCTTACATTGCGTGCACTTTTGCGCCCTTACCACCTTACTCACTTGTCTGCTTCTTTTGTCTCCCACCTCCGAGGATCTGGCTTTGGGGTAGAGAGAGAGGAGAGAGAGGTGCTGGCTTCGCAGTTGTGGGCCTGCACTTTCGCTGTTTGCTGCCTGGATCGATACACCATATGGACCGCAATGTTTGTGGCCACCCACCATGGACCGCAGCTCTTTTGCGGCCAAGCACCACCCGTGGATGGACCTATGGGTCAACGTGGCACCTATGCCAAACAGGTGAACCACTCTTAGTTGGCCCCCTGACGGCCACAGTAAAGAAATGGACGCGGTTGGCGCCTTTCTTTATTTTTGAAAGAAGTAAGAAGGCCAAGTGCACCACACGAAGGCAAGACCAGCGGCAGACCATCGGCCGGCTGCGACACCACACCGTGATTTATAGACACTTTATTGGTGCACCGGATGGTGCTCACTGTGTGATGGGGTGGTGCTTGATGCTTGGAAGGGGTGCTCTGCACATTATTAAAGGCCGTAGGCCACAGAGCACTCGTGTGTTGGTGTATCGATGCTAGCATGCGTGCTCTCTCTATGCATAACATCTGCATGTGTTCCTCCAAAAACAGGTCCTGGATCGTAGTGTAAATATCAGCGTAGTCTTTGTAATGAAATCGTCATCCAAATTACGACACTGATGTTATTCGCCTCATGGCCGCTACGCGACCCTTTCTCGGTTCCTATATATATATCAGCGCGGACAGGCGATGTAGATCCGTCACCACGATGTAACCCTAGCGATGTACCTCTAGAGCTTCTCTGGGCTTCCCTTAGAAAGGTAACGTGTCTGCAATATGTATCAAAGCTTTTTATAGTCATACAGCCTGTCCGCACCTGTATTCACCTGTATGTATTATTAATACCATGTTTATTGGTTTCTCTCTAGATGATGTTGAGAACGAATTACGATTAAACCTACTTTGGGTTGCTGTTGTATCTTGATTTTCACAACACTTAATCGTAATTCCTCTCCTGACATCGCTCCTGCACTGCTCGCCTCGGAGAAGAATGCCCAGCGGAGGACCCGTCGAGCTAGCTCCAGCAACGGAGCTCCGACTACTCTCGCTGCCGGCCTGCCTCGAAAGACGGGACGTCGCAAGCCTTTTCGCGGGACCGCGTCGACAAAAAGCGACCTGCTCTCATGAGACCCGAACGCCAGAGCAGGCGTGACGGACTCCGGCTCGATGCCTGGAGCACGATGCTACTGGGCAACGTCCTGCGGTTGAAACCCCGTCGGAACGACGGACCCGCTTGGAGCCGCCGGCCTACCCGTCCGATCGCAGCTCGGAAGCACTAACGGCTCCGTCCGAGGGATTCATCCTAGATATGCGTGCCTCGGCCCGAGTTGAGATTCCTACGCGAGTGATCACGTCTCCCATGTCGGCCATGCCTCCACACGGACGGCACACTCCGACCACTCGCTACTCAGTGGCCCATCTACTCCGAGCGAATCGCGCACTGCCGGCTCCACTCCGACCACTCGCTACTCTGTGGCCCATCTCCTCCGCGCGAACGCGCGCTGCTCGTCGGAAGCACGCCGTGCCTCTCACGACCGGCTCACCCCGACCACTCGATACTCGGTGGAACCACCTCCTCCACGCGAATCGACGTGCACTGCACCCATCGCGTGCTACTACTCTGGGAGGCCCGCGATCCCATCCTGATTCCGATCACCTCCTACACGTGGCACCCTTCGCGTGGCACCGCACCGTCGCTGGAAGGAATCACTACAAATGCACGACGCGCCAGTTGCGCGCGCCGCCTCTTCACTGGATGGACCCCTTTGCATGCGGTTCCTCTCGCGGGCACTCTGTGAGGCCGGCGAATCTGATCGCGGCTGTCGCAATCCCACCTGCATGTAGCAGCTACTCCCCGAGGCCGGCGAACTCCGCTGCCCGGAATCGCCTCCATGGAGGCTCGCTTGGCGCCATGCGACGAGCACTCGGTGAGGCCGGCGATTCTGATCGCGGCCGTCGCAATCCCACCCGCGATAGCAGCTGCTCCCCCGAGGCCGGCGACTCCGCTGCCCGGATTCGCCTCAATGGAGGCTCGCTTGGCACCATGCGACGACTCGTCGCAGCACGGATGAGTTTCTATGGACGTCGAGCGGGACCTTCATAGCCTTTCACGACACACGGGCATATGCTTCTAATGGTTGATCGTATACCTGACTACCATGTGTATTCTATAAGTGATCGTTCTTCTTCGTCCTTTGTTTTACTTGATCAAACGGCGTATGCGTTAACCACCTGCGACCATTGTAAAAATGCTGTGCATGGAATGTATGTGGACCAAATGCTTTCATTCTTTTTTTTACACCCCGCGTTTCACCCAATTATTTAATTCGATAAGCTGTTGGATTGCGTTATATTGCGTTTATGTAGTGTTGGTGTAGAGCAGGCTTGTCGGACTGAAAGGCCTCCTCTTCATCCTTCATGCTCGATGCACCTCATATGAGATGCTACTTCAGGGCGTTGTATGTGATCGCTCCTTAGACCCGACAGCCAGGCAGGCGGGGCGCTGCTT
The DNA here is from genome assembly GCF_964187855.1 of Myxine glutinosa. Taxonomy (NCBI): domain Eukaryota; kingdom Metazoa; phylum Chordata; class Myxini; order Myxiniformes; family Myxinidae; genus Myxine; species Myxine glutinosa. The sequence goes on from NC_136272.1 coordinate 54,677,981, forward strand.
CGGGTCGTGCGGTCTGTCACTGCCGGGCGTGCTCGCCATCTCGACTCGGCGTGCTCGCCCCTCGGCTCGGCGGGCTCGCCCGCTCTGGATCAACGGGCCGAGACGCGGCTTTCGGTTTCCCTCGTACGCGGTGCGCCCTAGATGATGCTTTCGCCGTCGGCCGGGTTCGTGTGCCGTGTGCCGATCTCGGGCTCGCTCGGGTGCTGCTGCGCGCGAGACGTTGGATTTCGGTGTGCTGCTTTGCTCCGTCTGGGGATGCCGCTCGGCTGGAGCTCGCCGTCAAACCCGCCCGACCTACTTGATGACGTCATCGACTGTATCATGCGTACGCTTTACAGCATCTTAGACGCGTTCGCTTCGCGGCATCATTTGCGTAATGGCGTGCTTCCCGCGGTCTCATCGGGGATTCGTTACCTTTCTATGTACTAATTGTCCTTTACGTAACGACGTGTACAACGTACCGCGGCGCTCCCTCAGGGTCACCGCGGTGGGAGTACACGGTGACCTCGTGACATTGAGCGTCGCGCCCGACTCCCTCGTCGCCTGCGCATGTAACGAGGACACCGTACTGCGTGCTCGTCCTTGACTCTGGGCTCGTTGTTATCGGACAGAGCTCTTGCCTCGTACAGTTCGAGTTCGAGACTGCGAGACGCCTCGTCTGATTCCGTTTCCCTATGCCCCAGTCTGACTGTGACTCAGCCTGACCCAGACTGTGAAGGTCGTCTGTCTTCGGTATGCAGCGCACTGCAGCCACCTCTTTAACAGATGTTTTGTCTACCTCGTTATTCTTGCGGTTTGTGGATAGTATGTCCTAGGGATATGACCATGTTGCTAATCTGCCGCGCTCCCGTGAGGTCGCGCTGGTCTCACTGGGTACACCGTGACCCATGGCCCCTGCGACCTTTTGTTTTCTCGACATGGCCCATCCCTGTGATCGGGCCACCTCGACTCTTGTGGGGACCCGGGAGGTTCTTGTTGCTCGCCCGGGTGGCGACTCCCTCCTCGCCCCTTGTGGGTTAGTTATGCGATGCGCCAATTGATTATGAAAATATTTTGTGATAATCTTTTATTGATTTTAAATATACAATTAATCAATCAAATAGAGTACACCTCTCCCTCCCAATGCAGCCTCAATGAGCTGCACTGCGGTATTGCGTCCGTGGATGGACGATCCAACCGCGGTCCGGCTGGATCCGTGCCATGCCACGATGGCGTCAACTGGATGGATCGGTCGGACATCCGGGATGGCCAATCCATCCGGGCCTTCTCTGTGCCATTGCGTCCGTGGATGGTCGATCCATCCGCGGTCCGGCTGGATCCGTGCCATGCAACGATGGCGTCAACTGGATGGATCGGTCGGACATCCGGGATGGCCAATCCATCCGGGTCATCTGGCGTGACAATCATGGCAATCAATCATAACGATCCGGGACGACGCTGGGACAAACATGGTTTGTCCAGCCGGAACTCTCTCGGTCTGCCGATCTTCTCCGATCCGCGTGACAATCATGACAATCATGACAATCAATCATAACGATCCGGGACGACGCTGGGACAAACATGGTTTGTCCAGCCGGGACTCTCTCGGTCTGCCGATCTTCTCCGATCCTCCCCGCGCGGTGCAGATGGACAAGCTTGCCATATGCATCCCGGCGGTCCTGCGCGCTTCGCTGGAGAGGCGCGTTTCGACCGTTTGTGCGTCGTCGTAATCGGCCATGCCGGTCGTCCAGGCAGCCTTCAGAGGCCGCTCGTGACTCGTGCGATCGCTGCCAACGGTAGATTCGCGTGCCGCTACATGCGCTTGTACTGCGTATGTACCCTTGGGAGCCACGGGTACAGACCTACTGTAATGGTCTTCTTACTTACTGTTATGGTTTACTGAATTACACATCTGCCACACCGACATCTGCCTGTAATGCGTTGCTTTGCGTCGTATGGCCAGTCGCTCTTCGTCATGGCACACCTTATGTAATGAGTTGCGAATCTCAAAGGTACACCTTATCCATCTAGCTACTGAGCCGTTTCTCACTGTTCAACGAGGTACACTTATCTACTCAGACTACCCCACAGGAAGACTACTACTACCCACGGGCTCAACGTCTTCTCCCTGGGATGACCACTGCTTGCTCGGTCCGATATCTTCTTGACTGGGACTTCCTCCAGATGTAACACATCGCCATGTCATGTGACCAGATCCTCAGTTCTGATTGGTATACGTTTGAGGGGACATACATACATACATACATACATACAGATGGACCAGCACTGTTCTTGACGGCATTGCCCAATGGGCTACGCCATAAACATTAAAGTACCATACATAATAATAGTTTTCTATTCGATTGCAGAGGTAGATGTATACATACAATTCATCCATCATCTCTAATTATCATGAGGGCTATATCTATAGCTGGAGATTGATTGCTAACCGGGCTAACTGGCTGAAATGCAGTAACCCTGCCATCGGGATTGATGGCCCCTTGGACGTTCGACCGGCAGTGACATCTTTCCAATGTATTTCGTTCTTTGCATTCCTATGTATTCCTCTGTATGTGTCTGCTGTTCTTCACCGCCGAGTTTGGATCTAAGCGCGGGGAGAATGTAATGAAATCGTCATCCAAATTACGACACTGATGTTATTCGCCTCATGGCCGCTACGCGACCCTTTCTCGGTTCCTATATATATATCAGCGCGGACAGGCGATGTAGATCCGTCACCACGATGTAACCCTAGCGATGTACCTCTAGAGCTTCTCTGGGCTTCCCTTAGAAAGGTAACGTGTCTGCAATATGTATCAAAGCTTTTTATAGTCATACAGCCTGTCCGCACCTGTATTCACCTGTATGTATTATTAATACCATGTTTATTGGTTTCTCTCTAGATGATGTTGAGAACGAATTACGATTAAACCTACTTTGGGTTGCTGTTGTATCTTGATTTTCACAACAGTCTTGTGTAAATAATGCTCCCTACCGGCTGTATGTTTAGTTTGAGGATTCTTTCCGGATTCGGTTATCCTGTGGGTGTGTTTCTGTGAGGAGAAGGGTGCAACGTCGCAGGGGGACATATTTACTCATTTGTGAATATCTGTAAAACTGTTGCACTCAGGGTAGAGTTAATAGTAGAGGGAACTACATTGCGTGCCACACTAAAGTAGGTAAAAATTTATCGGGTCGGGACGCCCCGAGGGTAGAGAAGGGTGCAATGTTGCGAATATGGAATTTGGCCTCCATATCCGCTTGTAAATATTCCCCTATTTCCCCAATACTCCCCAACTATCCCCAATCCCCCATTCCCTAGTCCCATTGTCTGTAAACAACAATCAGTAGAGCCGACCTTCCCCTTTTTTCCCCCATTAAATGTCGTGCCCAGGTCCACCGCATCTCACGTAGACAACTGTCGGACATCTTGCTAGTTATTCTTAGTCTATGTCAGTTAAGGACTCCTTTCCATTAATTCTGACTCTTCGTTGCACCAGAATGTGATTATATGGCACCAGTAGTGAGTTTAGGACCTTTCCCATACCTCCTTCCATCTTCTTCCCCAAACAACAACAACAACAACAACTACAGCTACAACAACAACTACAACCACGGCGCGCGGGGGGAGTGTGCGTCCTCCCACCAGCTCGGTTAGCCGCCATGACCATGCGCTCCACGGGGTTACCACGAAGGGGCTGGCTGTCAGCTCCTCGTCAAGGGCGGAGCCTGGTAAACCCCCCGCACGCACCCAATGAGAAGCAACGTGCCGATTCCACGAGGCGGAGCTAACGAGCCGAGGGCGTGTCACTCCCCGCCGGATATACGAAGCGACTCACCGGATGTGAGGTCAGATGCGCCCCCAGCTTGAAGAAGAGCAAGTCACTACCTCCGAGCGCTGCGACCTCCCTGCATCCCGCATCTCTGGACCGGACCGAGTCGATTCTGTCCCTGAGCCCAGGTGCACCTGGAGCCATCGATCCTGCCTTTCCTAGCCATCAATCCCCGTGTGAGTCAGCCTTTTGTCCCGTTTATCTGTCGTCTGTTGGGGTTAATATAAGATTGTGTCTAAGTGCTTGTCTTTCTATGCTGTACCTCTCGTCCCTGTAATCTGACCTTCCGAACGAATATAATCTCCTCCGGAGGTCTTGAGAACCGTATCCATGGTGTCGTGTCATTTTAATCCCAGCCGTGTGTCTTTTCCTTCATTGACCTAGCGTAGCGCGATTAGTCAACGTTCGGGTATAATCGGGTAACTTGTGCAGACGTGGTCATACCAAACCGCTCGGTAAATAACATCTAAGCCACGTCTGTAACAATATACACCATGTCGTCGCACACCACTCATGCACTAAAACATCCTTTTTTGAGTTTGTTTTTTTCATATTCCTGCAAAGTGATGTAATATACACACCATGTCGTCACACACCACTCATGCTCTAACACCTCCTTTTTTCATAGCAACATAGCACAAGCAATATGTTATCAAGTGATTTCTCCATTCAAATTCCCTTGTTTGTGATTATCTCATGGCAACGTCCTTTGTAAAAACAAACTTCAATCCGTTTCTTTCACAATTTGCTAGCTACATTTTAATTTGCATTCATTATTATTACATTAAGGAGTCCCTCTTTCTTGACCTTCTGACAATAAGAATCATCCTTTGTGCCAGTGACTGTTGTACACACCTGTCTTGTTGCACCATTCAGGGAGCTGCTGGTCTTCAAACAAAACTTTGAGCTCGTTGTAACGTTTGCTCGAGCTCAAAAAAGGAAAAAGGCTGATTGAATGTTCCAATATTAATTGATCGTTCATGTTTAATTCCTTTGTAGGACTTGTTGATAAAGACCAAATGAAAAGCAACGATCTACATGCATTACCCACACACTCTGGCAAGGTATGTTAGGTGTAAAGGCTGATTTATGCTTCTGCAAACATGCACGGGTGTCGCCCGCAGACGTCCGCATGGGTGTTTGCCAACTTACTTGCATGTAACGTTAACGCGTGCAGTACGGGGCAGTGTCACATTTACTAAAACTAAAGAATGTACAGAAAATGGAGAAGCACCCAGAAATGGAAACCCGTTTCCACCTCCGGTAAAAGTGTAAACATTCTGTTTGAATGTTTTGGTTCTTTGTTTTAGTTCCGGATTTGGGTCTGGGCCCAACCCTCAATGCTACCAGATATACTTCCCTGCTCAACCAATCAGCGTTTGTTTGACGCACATGACCACAGCTACGTGCGACGCATTGTTGAGATTTTGGAGGGGTGCGCATCGACCCCTCGGCGAGCCTATGCGGGCTACGGTTACCCATAAACCCCTTCTCTGCATAGCTATGCAGAGACGCTTACGTGCATCTTCGTAGAAGCATAACTCCGGCTTATGTGATCATTGTCTCAATAAACCAACAAAAAAAAGATAATTCATTCAGAAATACGGATTGATTAATTCCTTCGGAATTAAAGATCGATTAATTTTCTCAGAAATACAGATTGATCAATTCGCTCAGAAATAGAGAGAGATTCATTACCCCAGAATTAGAGATAGATTAATTACCCCAGAATTAGAGATAGATTAATTACCCCAGAATTAGAGATAGATTAATTACCCCAGAATTAGAGATAGATTAAATCCCACATAATTGGAGAAAGATTAATTACTGTACCCCAGAATTGGAGATAGATTAAATCCCCCATAATTAGAGATAGATTAATTCCCCCACAATTAGAGATAGATTAAATCCCCCATAATTAGAGATAGATTAATTCCCCCACAATTAGAGATAGATTAAATCCCCCAGAATTAGAGATAGATCAATTCCCGCAGAATTAGAGATAGATTAAATTCCCCAACATTAGAGATCGATTAAATCCCCCAGAATTAGAGATAGATTCATTCCCCCCCCCCCCCCCCCCAATTAGAGATAGATTAAATCCCCCAGAATTAGAGATAGATGAATTCCCTCAGAATTAGAGACAGATGAAATCCCCCAGAATTAGAGATAGATTAATTCCCTCAGAATTAGAGACAGATTAAATCCCCTAGAATTAGAGAAAGATGAATTCCCCCACAATTAGAGATAGATTAAATCCCCCACAATTAGAGATAGATTCATTCCCCCGCAACTAGAGATAGATTAAATCCCCCAGAATTACAGATAGATTAAATCCCCCAGAATTAGAGATAGATTAAATCCCCCAGAATTAGAGATAGATTAAATCCCTCAGAATTAGAGAAAGATTAAATCCCACATAATTAGAGAAAGATTAATTACCCCAGAATTAGAGATAGATTAAATCCCCCAGAATTAGAGATAGATGAAATCTCCCAGAATTAGAGATAGATTAAATCCCCCAGAATTAGAAATAGATTCATTACCCCACAATTAGAGAAAGATTAATTACCCCAGAATTAGAGATAGATTAAATCCCCCAGAATTAGAGATAGATTAAATCCCCCAGAATTGCAGATAGATTAAATCCCCCAGAATTAGAGAAAGATTAAATCCCCCAGAATTAGAGATAGATGAAATCCCCCAGAATTAGAGATAGATTAAATCTCCCAGAATTAGAGATAGATTAAATCCCCCAGAATTAGAGAAAGATTAAATTCCACATAATTAGAGAAAGATGAATTACCCCAGAATTAGAGATAGATGAATTACCCCAGAATTAGAGATAGATGAAATCCCCCAGAATTAGAGATAGATTAAATCCCCCAGAATTAGAGAAAGATTAAATCCCACATAATTAGAGAAAGATGAATTACCCCAGAATTAGAGATAGATTAATTACCCCAGAATTAGAGATAGATTAAATCCCACATAATTAGAGAAAGATGAATTACCCCAGAATTAGAGATAGATTAATTACCCCAGAATTAGAGATAGATTAAATCCCACATAATTAGAGAAAGATGAATTACCCCAGAATTAGAGATAGATTAAATCTCCCAGAATTAGAGATAGATTAAATCCCACAGAATTAGAGAAAGATTAAATCTCCCAGAATTAGAGATAGATTAAATCCCCCAGAATTAGAGAAAGATTAAATCCCACATAATTAGAGAAAGATGAATTACCCCAGAATTAGAGATAGATTAATTACCCCAGAATTAGAGATAGATTAAATCTCCCAGAATTAGAGATAGATTAAATCCCCCAGAATTAGAGATAGATGAAATCCCACATAATTAGAGATAGATTAAATCCCACATAATTAGAGAAAGATTAAATCCCACATAATTAGAGAAATATTCAATCCCACATAATTAGAGATAGATTAAATCTCCCAGAATTAGAGATAGATTAAATCTCCCAGAATTAGAGATAGATTAAATCCCCCAGAATTAAAGAAAGATTAAATACCCCAGAATTAGAGAAATATTAAATCCCCCAGAATTAGAGAAAGATTCAATCCCCCCAGAATTAGAGAAAGATTAAATTCCCCAGAAGGAGAGATAGATTAAATCACCCAGAATTAGAGAAAGATTAAATCCCCCAGAATTAGAGATAGATTAAATCCCCCAGAATTAAATCCCCCAGATTAAATCCCCCAGAATTAGAGATAGATTAAATCTCCCAGAATTAGAGAAAGATTACCCCAGAATTAGAGAAAGATTAAATTACCCAGAAGTAGAGATAGATTAAATCACCCAGAATTAGAGAAAGAATAAATCCCCCAGAATTAGAGATAGATCAAATCCCCCAGAATTAAATCACCCAGATTAAATCCCCCAGAATTAGACATAGATTAAATCTCCCAGAATTAGAGTTAGATTAAATCCCCCAGAATTAGAGAAAGATTAAATCCCACATAATTAGAGAAAGATTAATTACCCCAGAATTAGAGATAGATTAAATCTCCCAGAATTAGAGATATATTAAATCCCCCAGAATTAAATCCCCCAGATTAAATCCCCCAGAATTAGAGATAGATTAAATCCCCCAGAATAAATCCCCCAGAATTAATTCCCCCACAATTATAGATATATTAAATCCCCCAGAATTAAGGAAAGATTAAATCCCCCAGAATTAGAGAAAGACTAAAGCCCCCAGAATTAGAGAAAGATTCAATCCCCCCAGAATTAGAGAAAGATTAAATTCCCCAGAAGTAGAGATAGATGAAATCCCCCAGAATTAGAGAAAGATGAAATCCCCCAGAATTAGAGAAAGATTCAATCCCCCCAGAATTAGAGAAAGATTAAATTCCCCAGAAGTAGAGATAGATGAAATCACCCAGAATTAGAGAAATATTAAATCCCCCAGAATTAGAGAAAGATTAAATTCCACATAATTAGAGAAAGATGACCCCAGTATTAGAGGTAGATTAAATCCTCCAGAATTAGAGACAGATTAAATCCCCAGAATTAGTGAAAGATTAATTCCCCCACAATTAGACATAGATTAAATCCCCCCGAATTAGAGATAGATTAATTCCCCCACTATTAGAGATAGATTAAATCCCCCAAAATTAGAGATAGATTAAATCCCACAAAATTAGAGATAGATTAAATCCCCCCGAATTAGAGATAGATTAATTCCCCCACTATTAGAGATAGATTAAATCCCCCAAAATTAGAGATAGATTAAATCCCACAAAATTAGAGATAGATTAATTCCCCCACTATTAGAGATAGATTAAATCCCCCAAAATTAGAGATAGATTAATTCCCTCAGAATTAGAGACAGATTAAATCCCCTAGAATTAGAGAAAGATGAATTCCCCCACAATTAGAGATAGATTAAATCCCCCAGAATGAGAGATAGATTCATTCCCCCGCAACTAGAGATAGATTAAATCCCCCAGAATTACAGATAGATTAAATCCCCCAGAATTAGAGACATATTAAATCCCCCAGAATTAGAGATAGATTAAATCCCCCAGAATTAGAGAAAGATTAAATCCCACATAATTAGAGAAAGATTAATTACCCCAGAATTAGAGATAGATTAAATCTCCCAGAATTAGAGATAGATTAAATCTCCCAGAATTAGAGATAGATTAAATCCCCCAGAATTAGAAATAGATTCATTCCCCCGCAATTAGAGAAAGATTCATTACCCCAGAATTAGAGATAGATTAAATCCCCCAGAATTAGAGATAGATTAAATCCCCCAGAATTGCAGATAGATTAAATCCCCCAGAATTAGAGAAAGATTAAATCCCACATAATTAGAGATAGATTAAATCCCCCAGAATTAGAGATAGATTAAATCTCCCAGAATTAGAGATAGATTAAATCCCCCAGAATTAGAGAAAGATTAAATCCCACATTATTAGAGAAAAATGAATTACCCCAGAATTAGAGATAGATTAATTACCCCAGAATTAGAGATAGATTAATTACCCCAGAATTAGAGATAGATGAAATCCCCCAGAATTAGAGATAGATGAAATCCCCCAGAATTAGAGATAGATTAAATCTCCCAGAATTAGAGATAGATTAAATCCCCCAGAATTAGAGAAAGATTAAATTCCACATAATTAGAGAAAGATGAATTACCCCAGAATTAGAGATAGATGAATTACCCCAGAATTAGAGATAGATGAAATCCCCCAGAATTAGAGATAGATTAAATCCCCCAGAATTAGAGAAAGATTAAATCCCACATAATTAGAGAAAGATGAATTACCCCAGAATTAGAGATAGATTAATTACCCCAGAATTAGAGATAGATTAAATCCCACATAATTAGAGAAAGATGAATTACCCCAGAATTAGAGATAGATTAATTACCCCAGAATTAGAGATAGATTAAATCCCACATAATTAGAGAAAGATGAATTACCCCAGAATTAGAGATAGATTAAATCTCCCAGAATTAGAGATAGATTAAATCCCACAGAATTAGAGAAAGATTAAATCTCCCAGAATTAGAGATAGATTAAATCCCCCAGAATTAGAGAAAGATTAAATCCCACATAATTAGAGAAAGATGAATTACCCCAGAATTAGAGATAGATTAATTACCCCAGAATTAGAGATAGATTAAATCTCCCAGAATTAGAGATAGATTAAATCCCCCAGAATTAGAGATAGATGAAATCCCACATAATTAGAGATAGATTAAATCCCACATAATTAGAGAAAGATTAAATCCCACATAATTAGAGAAATATTCAATCCCACATAATTAGAGATAGATTAAATCTCCCAGAATTAGAGATAGATTAAATCTCCCAGAATTAGAGATAGATTAAATCCCCCAGAATTAAAGAAAGATTAAATACCCCAGAATTAGAGAAATATTAAATCCCCCAGAATTAGAGAAAGATTCAATCCCCCCAGAATTAGAGAAAGATTAAATTCCCCAGAAGGAGAGATAGATTAAATCACCCAGAATTAGAGAAAGATTAAATCCCCCAGAATTAGAGATAGATTAAATCCCCCAGAATTAAATCCCCCAGATTAAATCCCCCAGAATTAGAGATAGATTAAATCTCCCAGAATTAGAGAAAGATTACCCCAGAATTAGAGAAAGATTAAATTACCCAGAAGTAGAGATAGATTAAATCACCCAGAATTAGAGAAAGAATAAATCCCCCAGAATTAGAGATAGATCAAATCCCCCAGAATTAAATCACCCAGATTAAATCCCCCAGAATTAGACATAGATTAAATCTCCCAGAATTAGAGTTAGATTAAATCCCCCAGAATTAGAGAAAGATTAAATCCCACATAATTAGAGAAAGATTAATTACCCCAGAATTAGAGATAGATTAAATCTCCCAGAATTAGAGATATATTAAATCCCCCAGAATTAAATCCCCCAGATTAAATCCCCCAGAATTAGAGATAGATTAAATCCCCCAGAATAAATCCCCCAGAATTAATTCCCCCACAATTATAGATATATTAAATCCCCCAGAATTAAGGAAAGATTAAATCCCCCAGAATTAGAGAAAGACTAAAGCCCCCAGAATTAGAGAAAGATTCAATCCCCCCAGAATTAGAGAAAGATTAAATTCCCCAGAAGTAGAGATAGATGAAATCCCCCAGAATTAGAGAAAGATGAAATCCCCCAGAATTAGAGAAAGATTCAATCCCCCCAGAATTAGAGAAAGATTAAATTCCCCAGAAGTAGAGATAGATGAAATCACCCAGAATTAGAGAAATATTAAATCCCCCAGAATTAGAGAAAGATTAAATTCCACATAATTAGAGAAAGATGACCCCAGTATTAGAGGTAGATTAAATCCTCCAGAATTAGAGACAGATTAAATCCCCAGAATTAGTGAAAGATTAATTCCCCCACAATTAGACATAGATTAAATCCCCCCGAATTAGAGATAGATTAATTCCCCCACTATTAGAGATAGATTAAATCCCCCAAAATTAGAGATAGATTAAATCCCACAAAATTAGAGATAGATTAAATCCCCCCGAATTAGAGATAGATTAATTCCCCCACTATTAGAGATAGATTAAATCCCCCAAAATTAGAGATAGATTAAATCCCACAAAATTAGAGATAGATTAATTCCCCCACTATTAGAGATAGATTAAATCCCCCAAAATTAGAGATAGATTAATTCCCTCAGAATTAGAGACAGATTAAATCCCCTAGAATTAGAGAAAGATGAATTCCCCCACAATTAGAGATAGATTAAATCCCCCAGAATGAGAGATAGATTCATTCCCCCGCAACTAGAGATAGATTAAATCCCCCAGAATTACAGATAGATTAAATCCCCCAGAATTAGAGACATATTAAATCCCCCAGAATTAGAGATAGATTAAATCCCCCAGAATTAGAGAAAGATTAAATCCCACATAATTAGAGAAAGATTAATTACCCCAGAATTAGAGATAGATTAAATCTCCCAGAATTAGAGATAGATTAAATCTCCCAGAATTAGAGATAGATTAAATCCCCCAGAATTAGAAATAGATTCATTCCCCCGCAATTAGAGAAAGATTCATTACCCCAGAATTAGAGATAGATTAAATCCCCCAGAATTAGAGATAGATTAAATCCCCCAGAATTGCAGATAGATTAAATCCCCCAGAATTAGAGAAAGATTAAATCCCACATAATTAGAGATAGATTAAATCCCCCAGAATTAGAGATAGATTAAATCTCCCAGAATTAGAGATAGATTAAATCCCCCAGAATTAGAGAAAGATTAAATCCCACATTATTAGAGAAAAATGAATTACCCCAGAATTAGAGATAGATTAATTACCCCAGAATTAGAGATAGATTAATTACCCCAGAATTAGAGATAGATGAAATCCCCCAGAATTAGAGATAGATTAAATCCCCCAGAATTAGAGAAAGATTAAATCCCACATAATTAGAGAAAGATTAATTACCCCAGAATTAGAGATAGATTAATTACCCCAGAATTAGAGATAGATTAAATCCCACATAATTAGAGAAAGATGAATTACCCCAGAATTAGAGATAGATTAATTACCCCAGAATTAGAGATAGATTAAATCCCACATAATTAGAGAAAGATGAATTACCCCAGAATTAGAGATAGATTAATTACCCCAGAATTAGAGATAGATTAAATCTCCCAGAATTAGAGATAGATTAAATCCCACAGAATTAGAGAAAGATTAAATCTCCCAGAATTAGAGATAGATTAAATCCCCCAGAATTAGAGAAAGATTAAATCCCACATAATTAGAGAAAGATGAATTACCCCAGAATTAGAGATAGATTAATTACCCCAGAATTAGAGATAGATGAAATCCCACATAATTAGAGATAGATTAAATCCCACATAATTAGAGAAAGATTAAATCCCACATAATTAGAGAAATATTCAATCCCACATAATTAGAGATAGATTAAATCTCCCAGAATTAGAGATGGATTAAATCTCCCAGAATTAGAGATAGATTAAATCCCACATAATTAGAGAAAGATTAAATTTCCCAGAATTAGAGATAGATTAAATCCCCCAGAATTAGAGAAAGATTAAATCCCTCATAATTAGAGAAAGATGAATTACCCCAGAATTAGAGAAAGATTAATTACCCCAGAATTAGAGATAGATTAAATCTCCCAGAATTAGAGATAGATTAAATCCCCCAGAATTAAATCCCCCAGATTAAATCCCCCAGAATTAGAGATAGATTAAGTCCCCCAGAATAAATCCCCCAGAATTAATTCCCCCACAATTAGAGATAGATTAAATCCCCCAGAATTAAAGAAAGATTAAATACCCCAGAATTAGAGAAAGACTAAATCCCCCAGAATTAGAGAAAGACTAAATCCCCCAGAATTAGAGAAAGATTCAATCCCCCCAGAATTAGAGAAAGATTAAATTCCCCAGAAGGAGAGATAGATTAAATCACCCAGAATTAGAGAAAGATTAAATCCCCCAGAATTAGAGATAGATTAAATCCCCCAGAATTAAATCCCCCAGATTAAATCCCCCAGAATTAGAGATAGATTAAATCTCCCAGAATTAGAGAAAGATTACCCTAGAATTAGAGAAAGATTAAATTACCCAGAAGTAGAGATAGATTAAATCACCCAGAATTAGAGAAAGAATAAATCCCCCAGAATTAGAGATAGATTAAATCCCCCAGAATTAAATCCCCCAGATTAAATCCCCCAGAATTAGACATAGATTAAATCTCCCAGAATTAGAGTTAGATTAAATCCCCCAGAATTAGAGAAAGATTAAATCCCACATAATTAGAGAAAGATTAATTACCCCAGAATTAGAGATAGATTAAATCTCCCAGAATTAGAGATATATTAAATCCACCAGAATTAAATCCCCCAGATTAAATCCCCCAGAATTAGAGATAGATTAAATCCCCCAGAATAAATCCCCCAGAATTAATTCCCCCACAATTATAGATATATTAAATCCCCCAGAATTAAAGAAAGATTAAATCCCCCAGAATTAGAGAAAGACTAAAGCCCCCAGAATTAGAGAAAGATTAAATCCCCCCAGAATTAGAGAAAGATTAAATTCCCCAGAAGTAGAGATAGATGAATTCCCCCAGAATTAGAGAGACGAAATCCCCCAGAATTAGAGAAATATTAAATCCTCCAGAATTAGAGACAGATTAAATCCCCAGAATTAGTGAAAGATTAATTCCCCCACAATTAGACATAGATTAAATGCCCCCGAATTAGAGATAGATTCATTCCCCCACAATTAGAGATAGATTAAATCCCCCAAAATTAGAGATAGATTAAATCCCCCAAAATTAGAGATAGATTAAATCCTCCAGAATTAAATCCCCCAGATTAAATCCCCCAGAATTAGAGATAGATTAAATCCCCCAGAATTAATTCCCCCAAAATTAGAGATAGATTAATTCCCTCAGAATTAGAGACAGATTAAATCCCCTAGAATTAGAGAAAGATGAATTCCCCCACAATTAGAGATAGATTAAATCCCCCAGAATTAGAGATAGATTCATTCCCCCGCAACTAGAGATAGATTAAATCCCCCAGAATTACAGATAGATTAAATCCCCCAGAATTAGAGACAGATTAAATCCCCCAGAATTAGAGATAGATTAAATCCCCCAGAATTAGAGAAAGATTAAATCCCACATAATTAGAGAAAGATTAAATCCCCCAGAATTAGAGATCGATTAAATCCCCCAGAATTAGAGATAGATTAAATCCCCCAGAATTAGAGATAGATTAAATCCCCCAGAATTAGAGATAGATTAAATCCCCCAGAATTAGAGATAGATTAAATCTCCCAGAATTAGAGATAGATTAAATCCCCCAGAATTAGAAATAGATTCATTCCCCTGCAATTAGAGAAAGATTAATTACCCCAGAATTAGAGATAGATTAAATCCTCCAGAATTAGAGATAGATTAAATCCCCCAGAATTGCAGATAGATTAAATCCCCCAGAATTAGAGAAAGATTAAATCCCACATAATTAGAGATAGATTAAATCCCCCAGAATTAGAGATCGATTAAATCCCCCAGAATTAGAGATAGATTAAATCTCCCAGAATTAGAGAAAGATTACCCTAGAATTAGAGAAAGATTAAATTACCCAGAAGTAGAGATAGATTAAATCACCCAGAATTAGAGAAAGAATAAATCCCCCAGAATTAGAGATCGATTAAATCCCCCAGAATTAAATCCCCCAGATTAAATCCCCCAGAATTAGACATAGATTAAATCTCCCAGAATTAGAGTTAGATTAAATCCCCCAGAATTAGAGAAAGATTAAATCCCACATAATTAGAGAAAGATTAATTACCCCAGAATTAGAGATAGATTAAATCTCCCAGAATTAGAGATATATTAAATCCCCCAGAATTAAATCCCCCAGATTAAATCCCCCAGAATTAGAGATAGATTAAATCCCCCAGAATAAATCCCCCAGAATTAATTCCCCCACAATTATAGATATATTAAATCCCCCAGAATTAAAGAAAGATTAAATCCCCCAGAATTAGAGAAAGACTAAAGACCCCAGAATTAGAGAAAGATTCAATCCCCCCAGAATTAGAGAAAGATTAAATTCCCCAGAAGTAGAGATAGATGAAATCACCCAGAATTAGAGAAATATTAAATCCCCCAGAATTAGAGATAGATGAAATCTCCCAGAATTAGAGAAAGATTACCCCAGAATTAGAGAAAGATTAAATTACCCAGAAGTAGAGATAGATTAAATCACCCAGAATTAGAGAAAGAATAAATCCCCCAGAATTAGAGATAGATTAAATCCCCCAGAATTAAATCCCCCAGATTAAATCCCCCAGAATTAGACATAGATTAAATCTCCCAGAATTAGAGTTAGATTAAATCCCCCAGAATTAGAGAAAGATTAAATCCCACATAATTAGAGAAAGATTAATTACCCCAGAATTAGAGATAGATTAAATCTCCCAGAATTAGAGATATATTAAATCCCCCAGAATTAAATCCCCCAGATTAAATCCCCCAGAATTAGAGATAGATTAAATCCCCCAGAATAAATCCCCCAGAATTAATTCCCCCACAATTATAGATATATTAAATCCCCCAGAATTAAAGAAAGATTCAATCCCCCCAGAATTAGAGAAAGATTAAATTCCCCAGAAGTAGAGATAGATGAATTCCCCCAGAATTAGAGAGACGAAATCCCCCAGAATTAGAGAAATATTAAATCCTCCAGAATTAGAGACAGATTAAATCCCCAGAATTAGTGAAAGATTAATTCCCCCACAATTAGACATAGATTAAATGCCCCCGAATTAAAGATAGATTCATTCCCCCACAATTAGAGATAGATTAAATCCCCCAAAATTAGAGATAGATTAAATCCCCCAAAATTAGAGATAGATTAAATCCTCCAGAATTAAATCCCCCAAATTAAATCCCCCAGATTAAATCCCCCAGAATTAGAGATAGATTAAATCCCCCAGAATAAATCCCCCAGAATTAATTCCCCCAAAATTAGAGATAGATTAATTCCCTCAGAATTAGAGACAGATTAAATCCCCTAGAATTAGAGAAAGATGAATTCCCCCACAATTAGAGATAGATTAAATCCCCCAGAATTAGAGATAGATTCATTCCCCCGCAACTAGAGATAGATTAAATCCCCCAGAATTACAGATAGATTAAATCTCCCAGAATTAGAGACAGATTAAATCCCCCAGAATTAGAGATAGATTAAATCCCCCAGAATTAGAGATCGATTAAATCCCCCAGAATTAGAGATAGATTAAATCCCCCAGAATTAGAGATAGATTAAATCCCCCAGAATTAGAGATAGATTAAATCCCCCAGAATTAGAGATAGATTAAATCCCCCAGAATTAGAGATAGATTAAATCCCCCAGAATTAGAGATAGATTAAATCTCCCAGAATTAGAGATAGATTAAATCCCCCAGAATTAGAAATAGATTCATTCCCCTGCAATTAGAGAAAGATTAATTACCCCAGAATTAGAGATAGATTAAATCCTCCAGAATTAGAGATAGATTAAATCCCCCAGAATTGCAGATAGATTAAATCCCCCAGAATTAGAGAAAGATTAAATCCCACATAATTAGAGATAGATTAAATCCCCCAGAATTAGAGATCGATTAAATCCCCCAGAATTAGAGATAGATTAAATCTCCCAGAATTAGAGAAAGATTACCCTAGAATTAGAGAAAGATTAAATTACCC
Source organism: Myxine glutinosa (assembly GCF_964187855.1). Lineage (NCBI taxonomy): Eukaryota > Metazoa > Chordata > Myxini > Myxiniformes > Myxinidae > Myxine > Myxine glutinosa. The sequence continues at coordinate 54,695,070 of NC_136272.1, forward strand.
AGAAGTAGAGATAGATTAAATCACCCAGAATTAGAGAAAGAATAAATCCCCCAGAATTAGAGATCGATTAAATCCCCCAGAATTAAATCCCCCAGATTAAATCCCCCAGAATTAGACATAGATTAAATCTCCCAGAATTAGAGTTAGATTAAATCCCCCAGAATTAGAGAAAGATTAAATCCCACATAATTAGAGAAAGATTAATTACCCCAGAATTAGAGATAGATTAAATCTCCCAGAATTAGAGATATATTAAATCCCCCAGAATTAAATCCCCCAGATTAAATCCCCCAGAATTAGAGATAGATTAAATCCCCCAGAATAAATCCCCCAGAATTAATTCCCCCACAATTATAGATATATTAAATCCCCCAGAATTAAAGAAAGATTAAATCCCCCAGAATTAGAGAAAGACTAAAGACCCCAGAATTAGAGAAAGATTCAATCCCCCCAGAATTAGAGAAAGATTAAATTCCCCAGAAGTAGAGATAGATGAAATCACCCAGAATTAGAGAAATATTAAATCCCCCAGAATTAGAGAAAGATTAAATTCCACATAATTAGAGAAAGATTACCCCAGTATTAGAGGTAGATTTAATCCTCCAGAATTAGAGACAGATTAAATCCCCAGAATTAGTGAAAGATTAATTCCCCCACAATTAGACATAGATTAAATCCCCCCGAATTAGAGATAGATTCATTCCCCCACAATTAGAGATAGATTAAATCCCACAAAATTAGAGAAAGATTAAATCCCCCAAAATTTGAGATAGATTAAATCCCCCAAAATTAGAGATAGATTAAATCTCCCAGAATTAGAGATAGATGAAATCCTCCAGAATTAAATCCCCCAGATTAAATCCCCCAGAATTAGAGATAGATTAAATCCCCTAGAATAAATCCCCCAGAATTAATTCCCCCAAAATTAGAGATAGATTAATTCCCTCAGAATTAGAGACAGATTAAATCCCCTAGAATTAGAGAAAGATGAATTCCCCCACAATTAGAGATAGATTAAATCCCCCAGAATTAGAGATAGATTCATTCCCCCGCAACTAGAGATAGATTAAATCCCCCAGAATTAGAGATAGATTAAATCCCCCAGAATTAGAGATAGATTAAATCCCCCAGAATTAGAGACAGATTAAATCCCCCAGAATTAGAGATAGATTAAATCCCCCAGAATTAGAGAAAGATTAAATCCCACATAATTAGAGAAAGATTAATTACCCCAGAATTAGAGATAGATTAAATCCCCCAGAATTAGAGATAGATTAAATCCCCCAGAATTGCAGATAGATTAAATCCCCCAGAATTAGAGAAAGATTAAATCCCACATAATTAGAGATAGATTAAATCCCCCAGAATTAGAGATCGATTAAATCCCCCAAAATTAGAGATAGATTAAATCCCCCATAATTAGAGATAGATTAAATCCCCCAGAATTAGAGATCGATTAAATCCCCCAAAATTAGAGATAGATTAAATCCCCCAAAATTAGAGATAGATTAAATCTCCCAGAATTAGAGATAGATTAAATCCTCCAGAATTAAATCCCCCAGATTAAATCCCCCAGAATTAGAGATAGATTAAATCCCCCAGAATAAATCCCCCAGAATTAATTCCCCCAAAATTAGAGATAGATTAATTCCCTCAGAATTGGAGACAGATTAAATCCCCTAGAATTAGAGAAAGATGAATTCCCCCACAATTAGAGATAGATTAAATCCCCCAGAATTAGAGATAGATTCATTCCCCCGCAACTAGAGATAGATTAAATCCCCCAGAATTAGAGATAGATTAAATCCCCCAGAATTAGAGACAGATTAAATCCCCCAGAATTAGAGATAGATTAAATCCGCCAGAATTAGAGAAAGATTAAATCCCACATAATTAGAGAAAGATTAATTACCCCAGAATTAGAGATAGATTAAATCCCCCAGAATTAGAGATAGATTAAATCCCCCAGAATTGCAGATAGATTAAATCCCCCAGAATTAGAGAAAGATTAAATCCCACATAATTAGAGATAGATTAAATCCCCCAGAATTAGAGATCGATTAAATCCCCCAGAATTAGAGGTAGATTAAATCTCCCAGAATTAGAGATAGATTAAATCTCCCAGAATTAGAGATAGATTAAATCCCCCAGAATTAGAGAAAGATTAAATCCCACATAATTAGAGAAAAATGAATTACCCCAGAATTAGAGATAGATTAAATCCCCCAGAATTAGAGATAGATTAAATCCCCCAGAATTAGAGAAAGATTAAATCCCACATAATTAGAGAAAGATGAATTACCCCAGAATTAGAGATAGATTAAATCTCCCAGAATTAGAGATATATTAAATCCCCCAGAATTAAATCCCCAAGATTAAATCCCCCAGAATTAGAGATAGATTAAATCCCCCAGAATAAATCCCCCAGAATTAATTCCCCCACAATTATAGATATATTAAATCCCCCAGAATTAAAGAAAGATTAAATCCCCCAGAATTAGAGAAAGACTAAAGCCCCCAGAATTAGAGAAAGATTCAATCCCTCCAGAATTAGAGAAAGATTAAATTCCCCAGAAGTAGAGATAGATGAAATCCCCCAGAATTAGAGAGACGAAATCCCCCAGAATTAGAGAAATATTAAATCCTCCAGAATTAGAGACAGATTAAATCCCCAGAATTAGTGAAAGATTAATTCCCCCACAATTAGACATAGATTAAATCCCCCCGAATTAGAGATAGATTCATTCCCCCACAATTAGAGATAGATTAAATCCCCCAAAATTAGAGATAGATTAAATCCCCCAAAATTAGAGATAGATTAAATCGCCCAAAATTAGAGATAGATTAAATCTCCCAGAATTAGAGATAGATTAAATCCTCCAGAATTAAATCCCCCAGATTAAATCCCCCAGAATTAGAGATAGATTAAATCCCCCAGAATAAATCCCCCAGAATTAATTCCCCCAAAATTAGAGATAGATTAATTCCCTCAGAATTAGAGACAGATTAAATCCCCTAGAATTAGAGAAAGATGAATTCCCCCACAATTAGAGATAGATTAAATCCCCCAGAATTAGAGATAGATTCATTCCCCCGCAACTAGAGATAGATTAAATCCCCCAGAATTACAGATAGATTAAATCCCCCAGAATTAGAGACAGATTAAATCCCCCAGAATTAGAGATAGATTAAATCCCCCAGAATTAGAGATAGATTAAATCCCACATAATTAGAGAAAGATTAATTACCCCAGAATTAGAGATAGATTAAATCCCCCAGAATTAGAGATAGATTAAATCCCCCAGAATTAGAGATAGATTAAATCCCCCAGAATTAGAGAAAGATTAAATCCCACATAATTAGAGAAAGATTAATTACCCCAGAATTAGAGATAGATTAAATCCCCCAGAATTAGAGATAGATTTAATCTCCCAGAATTAGAGATAGATTAAATCCCCCAGAATTAGAAATTGATTCATTCCCCTGTAATTAGAGATAGATTAAATCCCCCAGAATTAGAGATCGATTAAATCCCCCAGAATTAGAGATAGATTAAATCTCCCAGAATTAGAGATAGATTAAATCTCCCAGAATTAGAGATAGATTAAATCCCCCAGAATTAGAGAAAGATTAAATCCCACATAATTAGAGAAAGATGAATTACCCCAGAATTAGAGATAGATGAAATCCCCCAGAATTAGAGATAGATTAAATCCCCCAGAATTAGAGAAAGATTAAATCCCACATAATTAGAGAAAGATGAATTACCCCAGAATTAGAGATAGATTAATTACCCCAGAATTAGAGATAGATTAAATCCCACATAATTGGAGAAAGATGAATTTCCCCAGAATTAGAGATAGATTAAATCTCCCAGAATTAGAGATAGATTAAATCCCACATAATTAGAGAAAGATTAAATCTCCCAGAATTAGAGATAGATTAAATCCCTCATAATTAGAGAAAGATGAATTACCCCAGAATTAGAGAAAGATTAATTACCCCAGAATTAGAGATAGATTAAATCTCCCAGAATTAGAGATAGATTAAATCCCCCAGAATTAAATCCCCCAGATTAAATCCCCCAGAATTAGAGATAGATTAAGTCCCCCAGAATAAATCCCCCAGAATTAATTCCCCCACAATTAGAGATAGATTAAATCCCCCAGAATTAAAGAAAGATTAAATACCCCAGAATTAGAGAAAGACTAAATCCCCCAGAATTAGAGAAAGATTCAATCCCCCCAGAATTAGAGAAAGATTAAATTCCCCAGAAGGAGAGATAGATTAAATCACCCAGAATTAGAGAAAGATTAAATCCCCCAGAATTAGAGATAGATTAAATCCCCCAGAATTAAATCCCCCAGATTAAATCCCCCAGAATTAGAGATAGATTAAATCTCCCAGAATTAGAGAAAGATTGCCCCAGTATGAGAGAAAGATTAAATTACCCAGAAGTAGAGATAGATTAAATCACCCAGAATTAGAGAAAGAATAAATCCCCCAGAATTAGAGATAGATTAAATCCCCCAGAATTAAATCCCCCAGATTAAATCCCCCAGAATTAGACATAGATTAAATCCCCCAGAATTAGAGAAAGATTCAATCCCCCCAGAATTAGAGAAAGATTAAATTCCCCAGAAGTAGAGATAGATGAAATCCCCCAGAATTAGAGAGACTAAATCCCCCAGAATTAGAGAAATATTAAATCCTCCAGAATTAGAGACAGATTAAATCCCCAGAATTAGTGAAAGATTAATTCCCCCACAATTAGACATAGATTAAATGCCCCCGAATTAGAGATAGATTCATTCCCCCACAATTAGAGATAGATTAAATCCCCCAAAATTAGAGATAGATTAAATCCCCCAAAATTAGAGATAGATTAAATCCTCCAGAATTAAATCCCCCAGATTAAATCCCCCAGAATTAGAGATAGATTAAATCCCCCAGAATAAATCCCCCAGAATTAATTTCCCCAAAATTAGAGATAGATTAATTCCCTCAGAATTAGAGACAGATTAAATCCCCTAGAATTAGAGAAAGATGAATTCCCCCACAATTAGAGATAGATTAAATCCCCCAGAATTAGAGATAGATTCATTCCCCCGCAACTAGAGATAGATTAAATCCCCCAGAATTACAGATAGATTAAATCCCCCAGAATTAGAGACAGATTAAATCCCCCAGAATTAGAGACAGATTAAATCCCCCAGAATTAGAGATAGATTAAATCCCCCAGAATTAGAGAAAGATTAAATCCCACATAATTAGAGAAAGATTAAATCCCCCAGAATTAGAGATCGATTAAATCCCCCAGAATTAGAGATAGATTAAATCCCCCAGAATTAGAGATAGATTAAATCCCCCAGAATTAGAGATAGATTAAATCCCCCAGAATTATAGATAGATTAAATCTCCCAGAATTAGAGATAGATTAAATCCCCCAGAATTAGAAATAGATTCATTCCCCTGCAATTAGAGAAAGATTAATTACCCCAGAATTAGAGATAGATTAAATCCTCCAGAATTAGAGATAGATTAAATCCCCCAGAATTGCAGATAGATTAAATCCCCCAGAATTAGAGAAAGATTAAATCCCACATAATTAGAGGTAGATTAAATCCCCCAGAATTAGAGATCGATTAAATCCCCCAGAATTAGAGATAGATTAAATCTCCCAGAATTAGAGATATTTAGATCGGACGAACCGATCGAACCCATCTATGAGACTATGGACTCTCCCGACGCTCCCATCGCCGAAAGTCTAACGACCCTCCCCTCACCGAGTCTACCAGGGCCCGACGACTTGGCGTTACACCCTTCGTCACCCGACCCTGGTGGCGCCTCTGACGCCGGGGACACAGGGATACGTGATGCCGTCCCCGGGGAATTTCGGACACGTGCTGGCAGAGAAATTCGCCGCCCGGCCCGGTACGGTTGGGTCGACTGATGCCCTGTTCCGCACCCTGTTCGTGCTGACGCTCGCTTGCTTCTAGCCGCACTGCCGTATAATTCTGACGGGGGGGGGGGGGGGGGGGGGGAGGGGAGAATGTAGTGAAATCGTATTCGTACTGAACCCGGGGCTCTCGCTGCTCGAGCTCGCTGCTTGTTGCTCGCTGCTCGTTGACACCGCTAGGTGCGCGACTATAAGACCCGCTGCTGCGGACGGTGCTCCGAGACTTCTCCTGTGACACGTTACATCTGGTAGACTCGCTAACGGTACGCCAGCATAGAATATTCAGCTTGCTTACATTGCTTACATTGAATGTTATGAATGGTCCCATGTGATGCCATATCTTATGCTTATTGCATTTCCTGCATTACAGGATGATGTCATGATCTAAATGGAATTAAACCAGAAGTTGGACTAAAGTTGTGTGGACCTGATTGGTTTTCCACAACACTCAGGTGGATCGACGACAACCGTTGACTACCTGATGGTGCGTAGGCGAGATATGGGGCACCTCCGGGACACAAAGGTGATCCCGGGGGAGGAGGCTGTTTCACAGCACCACTTGGTTGTCTGCGACATGAGGGTGAAAGGTGCGAGGAGAGCTCGGCGGGTGAAGTACCAACCGAGAATGAAGGTGTGGAGGTTGAAAGAGGTGCCAGTAAGGGAGGCATTAAAAGAGAGGCTGAGTAGGGTAGAGGCTGATGTGGTTGAGCTTGAAAGTGATTGGATGTCAATGAAAGATAGTCTGTTGGGAGCCGGTGGTGAGGTATGTGGATGGACAAAAGGACCACCGAGGCACTTGGGAACATGGTGGTGGGATGATGAAGTTGGAAAGAGGATTGACGAGAAGAGGAAGAAGTTCAAGGAGTGGCAGAAGGCGAAGGGTACGGGAGCAGAAAAAGCAGAGCATGAAAGTTATAAGGCAGCCAAGAAGGCTGCAAAGAAAGAGGTAGCAAAGGCTATAAGGCAGCCAAGAAGGCTGCAAAGAAAGAGGTAGCAAAGGCACAGGAGGCATGCAGGAAAATGTTCGGAGAACGCTTGGATTCGGAAGAGGGTCAGAGAGCGGTATTCAGGATTGCAAAGCAGATAGCGAAAGAGAGGTGTGATGTGATGGGGGTGAGTTGCTTGGGACAAATCGTTGTGGACCCAGATGGAATTAAAGGAAGACGGAAGAGATGTATGGAAATGCTGTTGAATGCAGAGAATGAATGGCATGGCAACATAGAGAGTAACCCAGTTTTAGGACCGGCAGAGAAGATAACTGAGAAGGAAGTTGAGGAAGCGATAAAAGCAATGAAGAGTAGAAAAGCAGGAGGGCCGACGGGAGTTGTGGGAGATGTGTTGAAGGCAGCAGGAAGTTGGGGTGTGAAGAGAATGACAGAGATCTGTAATCTGGTGGTGAAAGAAGGCCGCATTCCAGTGGATTGGGAACTGAGTACCCTCGTCCCTCTATACAAGGGGAAAGGTGACCCTCTGGAGTGTGGCTCGTACCGAGCGATAAAGTTATTGGAGCATGGAATGAAGGTATTGGAAAGGGTGTTGGAGAGGAGGATAAGGAAGAAAGTGCAGATCGACGAAATGCAGTTTTGGATTTATGCCAGGAAGAGGAACGACAGACGCGACATGAATGAACGACATGACATGAACGACAGACGCAGACGCGACATGAAGGAGTGAAACTTCCTCAATGCGCTTTTTATTGTGAGGCAGTTGCAGGAGAAGTACATGGAGAAGAGGAAGAAGCTGTTTCTTGGGTTTGTTGATCTGGAGGAAGCATTCGATAGGGTTCCACACGAAGTATTGACACGGGCATTGAGGAAGTTAGGAGTGGAGGAATGGTTGATCAGAGTAGTGATGGCAATGTACAAAAGAGCGCGCACAGCTGTAAGGATGAAGGATGGGAACAGTGGTGAGTTTGAGGTGAAGGTGGGAGCGCATCAGGGGTCGGTACTAAGGTCACTACTATTTGTAGCTGTGATGGAGGTGCTGGCTCAGAACGTAAAGGAGGGTTTTTGGGGGGGGGGGGGTTGTTTTTTTGTATACAGAATCGAGGCTTGTGAAAGAGCTAACATTTATTTCACAAACAAATCTAACAAACAAAATATATAAAAAGAGGGAGCAGTAGACAAGATGGGGAGAGAAGGGGAAGCACACAAACACAACATTTGAGAGCAGGGACATCGGGAGATGTGTGGGAGGGAGAGGGCTTGGGGGGAGGAGGCGTGGGAAGGGGGGGGGGGGGGTGGGAGAAGTATAAAACACAAGGACACCAAGGACTTCCAGCACAGAAGTTGGTATTTCAAAAAAGTGGATTTGGGGTGAAATTAGCAGGGGTAGAAAAGATCAAGGTTTTGGATGGGGGAAGATAAGAGATGGTGGTGAACAGCTGTTTTAAAGACCTGGAGGGAGGAGTGGGATTGAAGAGAGTGAGGGAGTTTGTTCCAGAGGCAGGAGAAAAGAGGAATGAAGGAGTGAAGGTGAGCAGAGAGTCTTGATTTTGGCAGTTTAACCATAAGAGGGTTGCAGGCAGATCTTGTGCGACCTGCAGGAATATTTGGGGGACAGAGCCCAGAGACAGCTGGGAGGGCAAGGCCGGAGAGGAGTCGGTAGAAGACGGAAAGACCACCAACCTGCCGGCGGTGAGTGAGTGAAAGGCCCTTGGAGTTAGCTTCATCGCGGGAGATTCCAATGATTCTGAACGCTTTGGTTTCAACCGCGTGAAGACGAGCTAGGTGTGAGGCAGGAGCACCAGCCCAGAGGGGAGAGTAGTATTCCATTGAGCTGCAGATGAAAGCCTTGTATGTGGTGAGGAGCTCAGGTGTGCCAAGGAAGGACTTCGCACGACGGAGGATGCCCAGTCGGCGGCTGGCTTTGGAGGCCAGATTTGAAATGTGGTTTTCCCAGGAAAGATCATGGCAGATAGTGAGACCCAAAAGCTTGAGTGACATAACGTCGTGGAGAGGTTTGTTGACAAAGTACATGGGAGGGTTGTCCGGACGGTCTTTTCGAAGAGACATAGTGATAGTGTGAGATTTTTCAGGATTGAAATGTTCCACTTGTTTGCCCAGTCTGTGATTTTGTCGAGGTCTGCAGAGAGTGAGGAGGCTGCTGCCTGCCTATCTGAAGGAATAGGTATGGAGTGGCAGAGAGTAGAGTCATCAGCAAAGAGATAGAGAGGATTTTCCAAGAGAGTCAGAGAGATCATTGATGAAGACCAGAAAACGCACAGGGCCCAGAACACTGCCTTGGGGAACTCCAGCCTGAACAGGAAGAGGAGATGAGATAAACCCATTCAGGGCCACACGTTGACTACGACTAGAGAGGAAGTCCGCCAGCCATGCGTGGAGATTTCCATGGATACCAAAGGAGGAGAGTTTGGTGAGCAGAGCGTGGTGCCAGACCGTGAGTCCCAGTGAGTCGCAGAAGTCCTTTGCTGAGGAGCCATGGCTTGTGATAGAGGTACCCACACCCAGCCAACTGGCATGGTGACAATTGAAATCACCACATATGAGGAAGAGAGAGTTGGGATGGGTAGATAGAAGTTGGTCCATATTATCAGACAGCGAGATGTATATGGAGTCATCACTGTTTGGTGGACGGCACAACACACATATGAACAAAAGGTGGGAGCGAAGGGGAAGCCGTAGCCAAAGGTATTCCTGGGGGTGAGGTGGAGAGAGGGCAGTGCAGGGCGAGTGAGGAAGAGTTTTTTAAATAAAGATAGCAACCCCACCTCCAGGACATGGCTCAGGTCTAACCTTCCTGGAGGTGCGAATAACCTGGGATAGATACCAAGGAATCAGAGACACCATGAGGTAGGAAAGTTTCTGTTAAGCAGATCACGTCTGGTTTGTCAGAAGCAACCTGTATGGAGAGATCAGTCAAGTTTGAGCGAAGGCCCCGGATGTTTGAGGTCCATACCGTTAATGAAGAGGAAGGGGGAGTGAAAACATTTTGCTACCTCGGAGACATGCTGAATGTAGAAGGTGGATCAGACTCAGAAACGGTTGCTAGAGTGAGATGTGCATGGAAGAAGTTTCGGGAACTGAGTGGCGTGCTGATGAGGAGGGTAGTGTCGTTGAAGCTGAAGGGAAAGGTGTATGCTGCATGTGTGATAAGTGTTATGATTTATTGGAGCGAGACATAGGTAATGAACGTAGAGCAGCAACGAAGGCTGGAAAGGGTGTAAATGCGAATGGTTCGGTGGATGTGCAGAGTATCGTTGAGAGAGAGGAAGACAAATGATGAATTGCGAAAGATGATGGGAATAGAGCCTGTGATTGATGCTGTGAAGAGAAACAGGTTGAGATGGTTTGGTCATGTGTTGAGGAAGGATGAAAGTGACTGGTTGAGAAGAGTGATGGAAATAAATGTAGAAGGAAGTAGAGGACTATTAATGGTCAGTGCCATGAAACTTTCCAAAGTGCATGTGTGAGACGCTTGGTCTCCTTCAAAATGATAGAGAATGGCATTTTGCATTGACAGATGCAGATTGCAGAAGCAATACAAATGTGCCCACAAATCAGGGAGCTCTTTGTGACCCTCCTACTCTACTCTTTTGAAACCCTGCTGACCCAGTTATGGTCTTCGACCATCACCATATGCACTGGTGGGATGACTTTCTTCCTCGGGTTCCTCAATAAGCAAGCTGATCATCAACTCCTGCGTGCAATGGTATCGCTGGACGTTGAGCATCGCCTTCAACACCACGACAGACAACTTTCTGAGTTTCATCTGCCAAATGTCACAAATGATTTGCGTGCAACAGTGCAAGCAATCAATGGAAATATTGCACAACCACAACTGCCAATGATTATTCAGGAGGAACTTGAACTTGCTTATGATTTTAAAACTTTGAGAAACATTGTAAACCAACGCTTGCATGGCCCAAATGCACTTCTACCCTCTCAACGTGAGGTATATGTATATGACACTGTTATAGTTGCTTTACAGAAAAAGGAACCATTGGCTATCTTCCTGGATGCAAGAGGTGGGACAGGTAAAACCTATACACTGAACACTCTGCTAGCTGCTGCACACACCCTGCACAGTGACAAAATGAATGTTTCTCTAGCTGTTGCCTCAAGTGGTATTGCGGCTACACTTCTGCTGGGTGGACGTACATTTCATTCCAGGTTCAAAGCCCCCATCATGGTCACTGACTCAACAACATTATCAATATCGATATCTCACCAAAGTGTTCTTGCTGACCTAATTCGTAGAGCAAACCTTATTGTATGGGACGAGGCTCCAATGAGTCACAGGCACCTACTTGAGGCACTTGACCACCGTACATTACGAGACATCACCAACCAAGACATACCTTTTGGGGGAAAAGTAATAGTTCTCTGCTGGACACTTTAGACAGGTGCTTCCTGTTATTAAACATGGATCACGTGCCCAGATTGTCAATGCCTCTCTGAAATATTCTCTGTGTTGTGGCAACATTTCAAGATATTCCACCTTACCGAGAATATGCGTGTGCTTATGAATGGACATTGTACATTATAAAAAATCGAGGGAGTTTGATCGTTGGCTACTACAACTTGGCAACGGACAGCTACCCTACAACAATGAGGCATGCATTGAAATACCAGAGGAAATGTGCATGCAAATTGACAGCACCTCACGTGAAACAATCAAGTAGATCCATGAGTGAAGTCATTGACTGGGTCTTTCCTGACTTTCACCGACACCACACAGATCATAAGTGGATGGCAGATCGTGCAATATTAGCACCAAATAACACATTGGTGGATACCATCAACGAGGTCATGTCAGATACATTTCCTGGAACACCAACACTTTGTCAAAGTGCAGACAAGACGGTAAATGATGATGATGACGATGCCACACGTTTGCCAACTGAATATCTCAATTCCCTTAACATTGCCGGAATGCCACCTCATCAACTCTCACTCAAGGATGGCATGCCTTTAATCTTGCTCCGCAACCTCAACGCGAAGCCAGGACTCTGCAATTAAATGGGACACGGTTAATCGTGAAAGAAGTTATCTGTGGCCGCCTCCTAAAGGCTATTATTGCTAATGGTGACAATGCAGGTCGCAGTGTGTTTATCCCTCGCATCACTCTTCAACCTACAGATGGGATTTTCCCATTCCATTGGCAACGACGTCAGTTCCCAGTGAGAATTGCCTTTGCCATGACCATAAACAAGAGTCAGGGGCAGAGTTTGTCTAGGGTGTGCTTGTGGCTAGAACAACCGGTCTTCACACATGGTCAACTGTATGTAGGATCATGACGCGTTGGCCACCCTGACAATATTCGTTTCGCTATCAAGCAGTTGCCTCACCTTCCAAGAACTGCGACATGTTGTTGTATTGTTTACAGTGAAGTGTTATCACTATCCTGAACTTAAATTGCTTATAAAGATGTAACATCACTGATATTACAAATAAATTTGAGCAGAAGAAATGTTTGCATTATCATTGGCTTAAATCATGACGACACAACAACTCATATAGTCATTATCCTAAGTTCAAACAAACTTGTGCCTCTGCAGCGATGTATAGTGAGGCAAGCACAGCATCCCGATCCACGCTATTCGATTTATGTCAACATATTTTATCTATCTTTTATATATATATATATATATATATATATATATATATATATATATATATATATATATATATATATATATATATATATATATATATTGTTGTGGATATGAGAATATTTTTTTTATTTTATTGTTGTGGTAAAATGTTGTTGTAAAAGGTTGTTGTAAAATATCACCCCTCCTCCCTCCGTTTGTGGTTGTATAAAGGTCAAAGGGCATTCCCGTAGTTAGTCCATAAAACATACATGCAGGACACGATATATCTTTTTTGACAGTTATATCCTTATTATGTGTATTAGTGTAAGGCTGTGTCTTCCATTAATTGAAATACTCCATTGCACCAGTGAAAGAGAATAGATCCCCTTTCCTTCCCATCCCCAAAATCTCCCTTTCCTTCCCATCCCCAAAACCTCCATTTCCATATTACATCCCCTCTCGTCACTGCTGAGCCCTCGATTCCCAATCACCTCCCCTCCAATAACCGCCATTGACCATGTGCTTTGAGTCGGAGAAGAAAGGCGTGTCTCCACCTCGTCAGAGGGGAGGAGGGGCGCGCCCGCCCGTCGTCATCCAGGGCGGAGCCCGAGGGTCGCGCGACCAACCAGGGCCGAGGTGAGCACCCCGATGGGCGTGTCCAAAACGCCGGCGGCGTAATCGCTGGAGGCGCTATAAAAGGCGCAAACGGAAGTGGTCACAGTGAGCTGGTCGGAGATGCACTTTGAGTTGGTCACAAGGAGTTGGTCTGAGTCGGTTGCCAGAGGAGGGTCAGTGGTTGCGTTGGTTGCGGTGGTAAGGAGTCGGTGGTCAGTTGGTTGCGGTGAGGAGTCGGTGGTGAGGAGTGAGAGAAACAAGAAAGAGTTGAGGGTTTGGACCAGACGAGTGGGACAAGGCCTGGCAAAGCACGCGACGTAAACAGCAGCCAAAACAGCAGCGTGGGGCCTGGCCTGAACGGCGGCTGCTAAACGCGCCGGTTGTGCTGCGGGACCCCCTTGGACCTCCCTCTCCCTCCAGCCATCCACATCCTGCCATTCCTGCAATTCCCCACGTGAGTCAGTGTCTTTTGTTTGTTCTGTCCTGGGTTAATTAAGCTGTATAAGTTAATAATTGCACTGTGTCTCTAATCCTTCTGTATATTATTTTATTATCTTTCCTTCTCCTTGGTTACTTTGAGCATGTAAATAGTAGGAATAAATTTAGTGGTATTTCCAACCTTTTTGTCTTCTGCTTCTTCTTCTTCACATCCGTGTCGCCTTTGTCTTTTCCCTATTGACTAGCTGTGGTGCGATCCGGCCAAAGTCCTGGGTGAATCGGGTGAGTCAGGGATCCTGTTAGGTCGCGGCAATACCAAACCGCTCGGTAACTAACATCTTAAACCGCGATCAGTAACAATATATATATATATATATTGTTACAGACACGACTTTGATGTTAGGGTGGGCCGAGCGGAATGGCCGCCGTGTCCGCACAAGTTACCCGATTATACTCGAACGTTGCCGAGTCGCGCTACGCTAAATCAATGAAGGAAAAGGACACAACGGCTGGGATTAAAATGACACGACACCAGGGATACGGTTCTCAAGACCCCCGGAGGAGGTTATATTAGGGCGGAAGGTCAGATTACAACGACAAGAGGGACAGCATAGAAAGGCAGGCACTTAGACACACTCTTATATTAGCCCCGACAGACGACAGATAAACGGGACAAAACTGACTCACACGGGGATTGATGGCAAGGAGGGGCAGGTCTTCGATGGCTCAAGGTGCACCTTGGCTCAGGGGCAAAATCGACCCGGTCCAGTCCAAAGATGCGGGGAGGTATTCAGCGCTCGGAGGTGGCAACTTCTCTCTCCAAGCTGGGGGCGCATCTCACCTCACATCCGGTAAGTCGCTGCGTATATCCGGCGGGGAGTGACACGCCCTCGGCTAGTTAGCTCCGCCCCAGATGGAATCGGTCCGCCCTTCTTATTGGGTGCGGGGGGGGGGGGTTACTGGCTCCGCCCCTGACGAGGAGCTGACAGCCAGCCCCTTCGTGGTAACCCCGTGGAGCGCATGGGCAATGGCGGCTAACCACGCCGGTGTGAGGACGCACACTCCCCGCACGCCGCGCCGCGCCCCTCTGTTGTTGTAGTTGTTGTTGTAGTTGTTGTTGCAGTGGACATGGGGAAGATGGGAGGAGGTAGTATGGGAAGGTCCTAAACTCACTACTGGTGCCATATAATCACATTCTGGTGCAACGAAGAGTCAGAATTAATGGAAACGAGTCCTTAACTGACATAGACTAAGAATAACTAGCAAGATGTCCGAAAGTTGTCTACGTGAGATGCGGTGGACCTGGGCACGACATTTAATGGGGGAAAAAGGGGAAGGTCGGTTCTACAGAGTGTTATTTACAGGCAATGGGACTAGGGAATGGGGGATTGGGGATAGTTGGGGAGTATTGGGGAAATAGGGGAGTATTTACAAGCGGATATTGAGGCCAAGTCCCATATCCGCAACATTGCACCCTTCTCTACCCTCGGGGCGTCCCGACCCGATAAATTTTTACCTATTTTAGTGTGGCACTCAGATGTAGTTCCCTCTACTATTAACTCTACCCTGAGTGCGACAGTTTTACAGATATTCACAAATGAGTAAATATGTCCCCCTGCGACGTTGCACCCTTCTCCTCACAGAAACACACCCACAGGATAACCGAATCCGGAAAGAATTCGCAAACTAAACATACAGCCGGTAGGGAGCATTATTTACACAAGACTACGCTGATATTTACACTACGATCCAGGACCTGTTTTTGGAGGAACACATGCAGATGTTATGCATAGAGAGAGCACGCATGCCAGCATCGATACACCAACCCACGAGTGCTCTGTGGCCTTACGGCCTTTAATAATGTGCAGAGCACCCCTTCCAAGCACCAAAAGCACCACCCCATCATGTACAGTCAGCACCATCCGGTGCACCAATAAAGTGTCTATAAATCACCGGTGGTGTCGCAGCCGGCCGATGTTCTGCCGCTGGTCTTGCCTTCGTGTGGTGCACTTGGCCTTCTGGCTTCTTTAAAAATAAAGAAAGGCGCCAACCGCGTCCATTTCTTTATTGTGGCCGTCAGGGGGCCAACTATAAGTGGTTCACCTGTATGGCATAGGTGCCACGTTGACCCATAGGTCCATCCACGGGTGGTGCTTGGCCGCAAAAGAACTGCGGTCCATTGTGGGTGGCCACCAACATTGCGGTCCATATGGTGTATCGATCCAGGCAGCAAGCAGCGAAAGTGCAGGCCCACAACTGCGTAGCCAGCACCTCTCTCTCCTCTCTCTCTACCCCAAAGCCAGATCCTCGGAGGTGGGAGACAAAAGAAAAGACAAGTGAGTAAGGTGGTAAGGGCGCAAAAGTGCACGCAATACACGGTAATGCACACTGGGGGCACATGGGAACCAGGTGAGACAGGTACGTTCCTACCGTACGCCCCCCCCCCCCACCAGGTAACCTACATGGCCCCTCCCTTACCCCTTACTGTATCCACAAAACACAACACTACCCATAAACATCTACTTTACAAATCAACAAACATCCCTACTGTCTTCCCCGTTCCTCCCATAAACCAAATTCGTCTTCTCTCCCTCCTAACCAATCAAATTTGCCCTTTTCAACTCTCATCAAAATTTGCCATCTCCAATTGAACATCAAAATTTGCCATTACCAATTCATCATCAGTCCCTCCTAAGGAGGGAGAGATGGAATCACCCCAATGTCTCATCCACGTCGTGATGCGTCTCACAAATCCTCACAGCAATTCTCATTTCCTGCAACAAAACAAAGAAAACACAGGTGTGGAGTCATCATCATCACCACAGGTAAGTGGCTGCGTATGGTGCGACAGGTTCATCAATCCTAACTATTTCCTAAATGACTTTAACAACTTTACACTACCCGGGGTCTTTCTCCGGCCAAACCATTGGCCCTCTTACACTATGGGTTCTAAAAACCAATTCCCATTGAGCAAACTGTGGTGCTTTTCAATTTGGGGTCTCACTCCCCCGATTCATCTCCCGGTGCCCTCGCACAATTTCTGGGCTGTGGCGTGTACCTCTCCCAGCGGGTCTACCCACCTGCACACCTCCACCACTGCAGTTGCCTCCGAGCTTACCTGCTCCTTACCCTAACCTAACTACCTGGGGAAGGCCCTCTGGCGCTCTCCCCACTCGGTGCCCTCTCTGGCACTGGGCTACCCGGGTCCGTCCTCCGGATCCTCGGGCCCCATCCACAACTAACGGCTCCCAGAGCCCACCTGCGGCCTCACCTGGCCGACATCCTCACAGTGGTGGAGTGCCCAACCAACTACACACACTAACAGGCTACACGCCCAGCCATTTCCACAACACTTATGCACCCATCCGCAATACAATTCTGTCACCCGCACCACAGATGCCAATATCCAACCACAATTTACCTATACCCTCTACCTAACACTTACACTACCCGCCCCGGGTACTCGTGAAAGGGGTCCACTCTTCCCCCATCCACACCTTCGCACCATGCACACCACTCCGTATCACTTACTCCAACTCTCTCCACACACCTGTACCTGCACACCTGTGCTCTCATACCTGGTGCCACCTGCACCCTTCTCTCCCCAAGTGCATTCGCGCTGATCCACAACACTCACTACTCATACACTGCTCCACACACCTGTCCAGTTGCACACCTGTGCAATCACACCTGTTCAATTCTCACACACACGGCATCATCTCAGCTAACTACTCCCTTCTGAAACTTGCGCTTCCCAGTCGTCCCTTTAAACTATTGCGCTCCCACGTCATTATCATCCATACTAATCTACCTGCGTCCCCACTACAGGTATCAGTCACTAACTAACCTTAACGTCACCTAATGTCATCTTCGCTAGATCCCTACAATATATCCTAACCCACCCGGGCTAGTTTTCACTGCCGTATACCCCATAAGCTAGTGCGCATTTGCCCCATCATGGGAAGGGTGGCAGGGATGCCAGCCTTACCCACCGGGCCCATCGCTCACTACCAATTTTGCACATCAAATTTCGACAAATCAAAAATTTGCCAATCACTACCCATCATCTGCCAATCACTACTGCCAATCCCTTGCCAATCATCAAATTTTGTTTTTCTCTAATTTTGGGTCCAAAACACTAACCTCATCACCCAGTCTACTCACTAATGCCTCTCGGTGCGCCAATTCCTGTCCAAAGCCCGGCTTCGTAAAGCCAAGTCATGAATGCGGGTTGTTCTGTGCCAGCGGCTGGACGCGTCCGGCACTCGGTGCAGGGACGGGGGCTTACCCGGGCCGAGATCCCACGCACCATCTCGGCGTGGAGCCATCCAATGTCCCGATCTCGACCTGCCGGAATGCCTCAACAAAAAGTGGTCGCCATGACGACCCTTTCTATCGGGCTGCCAGCTCCGCCTAGTGGAGCACAGACGCGGCCGTTCAAAGCGAGGCCCGGCACGCACCGAGGGCCCGATTCGGCTAAAAGTCGACCTAACCTCTAAACCGGTTACCGTCGATGCTTCACCTGGACGCTTACACCCCGCAGCCCGTTCCTTGCTCACACATCCAGCCGTGCCCATGCTCCTCGTACCTTTCCTTACACACCTCGGTACACTCATTCCACTCACAGCCTTGGTCACACACCTGACCACCGAACACTTTGGCACACATTCGTTGGTCGCACACCTCACCAACACACCTCTTCGCGCCCCCTCCTCTGTCACCTCCTCTGTGACAATCACAGGTGTGCTCTCATTCGCACACCCAACCACGTGCCTCACCACCAACTCCAGCGTGCATTCCCACTCACGCTCTACCATTCCAGGTGTGCTTCCTTTCTCACCTGTCACCACCAACTCACGCTCCGTGTCACTCTCACTACTCTCACCTCCATTCTTGACAGCGCACTCACCCTTACTCTTGACAGCGCACTCTTTCCTTATGCACCTGTCCGTCACACACCTTTCTCGCGCACACTCTCCCGTTACACCCTCTGTAACACTTACCACACCGCGCTTCCATGTGCCCCCTCGCACACGCGCTACGACCGACTCACTCTCGCCAGCACCCTCACTCCTTGGCACGCACTTTTTCCTCACACACCCCAGAGTCGGACTTTCTCGCACACCTCCTTTTTCGCACACCAGACCTGTCGCACACTTCACCAACGGCCTCTCACGAACACCCGGGTCCATCTCGACCCCCAAGCTTCTTAAATCCCCTGGCACATCATACGCACGACCATATTGGTCACCACTTACACCGGGTCCTCTTCCTCTTCGCTTCTCCTCCATCACCTGCGAATCCCTCATCCGGTTAATGAGCACATCATCACGATCCAAACACAGACTTTGGACCAATTCTTTTACTTCCTCTTTTATCTCTTTGTTATCCCCTCTCCGTCGCTTCTTAATTTCGCTCACCCCTTCTTCCACTTCTTCTAATTTCTGCTTCACCTCTTTTATTCCCCGGTACGTCTCCTCAAACTCATCCTCTAAGGCTACCTTGACCGTTTCCATGTGCGTCCTCACCTGCCGGTCCGTCGTCTCCATTACCTCTATCACCTCGTCCAACCTCGTTGTCAGTCCCTCACGTACCATCTGACATTCCCTCTTCGTCGCTATCAAGTCATCTTTTAGGTCATTTTGTGTCGCTTTTAACCCTCCTAATACCGCAGTGTTCCTTTGAACCTGCTCCGTTACTTCTTTTTGTCCCTCCGTCAGCTGTTCCACCTCCTGCGTCAGGTCCTCTATACCCCCTTGCAATTTTACAGTCCCCTTTCTCACCTCCTTCTCCATGTGCTCCTTACAGTGCCTCACCTCCTCGCGCACTCCTCCGACCTCCTCACTCACTCCTCCTCTGATCTCCTCTCCCATCACTTGCATCTCCTGCCCAGATGCCACCCTCATCTGCTCCATTTCCTCCCTGTGAGCATCCAGTTTGGTTTCTACCCCCATTCTGACCCCCTCTATCTGCTGCCCCATTTGTTTAACTTCCCTTTCCGCTTGGTTCCTCATGTCCCTCAATTTGCCTTCCATACTGTTTTCTAACCCCTCTAACCCATTTTTCACTCCCTCTATCTGATTCTCCTGGGCAGCCATTCTATTTTCTACCCCCGTTAACCCCTCCTGTATTTCCCCTAATCTATTGTCTAATCCCTCTATTCTACTCCCTAACCCATGTTTCACCCCTTCTATCCCATTGTCTAACCCCTCTAATTTCTTGTCTAATCCCTCACCGGTACCCCTCGCTTCGTCCCTCATTACCCCCATTTGGCTTCCCATTACCCCCAATTGGTTTCCCATTACCCCCATTTGGCCCTCCAATCGCTCACTCTGAGCATCCATCCGGTTTTTCAAACCTCCAATTTGGTCTATAAGGGCCCTCATTTGCAGGAAAAAAAGGTTCGAATCCACCAGCGTCACTGCTACGGTCACGGGCGGCGTGGCCATGTGCGAGGCGCCATTTTGGGCACCCGCAATGTCGGGCGCAACGACGCTAATTTGTGCGTCTGCTACCCTCGCTGCTTCGCTCTCCTCGCGTCCCTCAATTTGGTCCTGGACCGACCCTGCCTCTCTCTCCTCTACCGGACCCCAGCTGTCTTGATCCGCCATAGTGCGACTTTCAAAATTCGGGTTTTTATATTTTGTAAAACACAATCAAATTTCGCCTTTATAATTTCGAGCGCGTAAACGCGCTCCGGATCGAATTCTACTTCCCAAAATTTGGGCCTAACAAATTTAGTCCCAGGTCCGAATCCCACTCCTGACACCAATTGTTACAGACACGACTTTGATGTTAGGGTGGGCCGAGCGGAATGGCCGCCGTGTCCGCACAAGTTACCCGATTATACTCGAACGTTGCCGAGTCGCGCTACGCTAAATCAATGAAGGAAAAGGACACAACGGCTGGGATTAAAATGACACGACACCAGGGATACGGTTCTCAAGACCCCCGGAGGAGGTTATATTAGGGCGGAAGGTCAGATTACAACGACAAGAGGGACAGCATAGAAAGGCAGGCACTTAGACACACTCTTATATTAGCCCCGACAGACGACAGATAAACGGGACAAAACTGACTCACACGGGGATTGATGGCAAGGAGGGGCAGGTCTTCGATGGCTCAAGGTGCACCTTGGCTCAGGGGCAAAATCGACCCGGTCCAGTCCAAAGATGCGGGGAGGTATTCAGCGCTCGGAGGTGGCAACTTCTCTCTCCAAGCTGGGGGCGCATCTCACCTCACATCCGGTAAGTCGCTGCGTATATCCGGCGGGGAGTGACACGCCCTCGGCTAGTTAGCTCCGCCCCAGATGGAATCGGTCCGCCCTTCTTATTGGGTGCGGGGGGGGGGGTTACTGGCTCCGCCCCTGACGAGGAGCTGACAGCCAGCCCCTTCGTGGTAACCCCGTGGAGCGCATGGGCAATGGCGGCTAACCACGCCGGTGTGAGGACGCACACTCCCCGCACGCCGCGCCGCGCCCCTCTGTTGTTGTAGTTGTTGTTGTAGTTGTTGTTGCAGTGGACATGGGGAAGATGGGAGGAGGTAGTATGGGAAGGTCCTAAACTCACTACTGGTGCCATATAATCACATTCTGGTGCAACGAAGAGTCAGAATTAATGGAAACGAGTCCTTAACTGACATAGACTAAGAATAACTAGCAAGATGTCCGAAAGTTGTCTACGTGAGCGGTGGACCTGGGCACGACATTTAATGGGGGAAAAAGGGGAAGGTCGGTTCTACAGAGTGTTATTTACAGGCAATGGGACTAGGGAATGGGGGATTGGGGATAGTTGGGGAGTATTGGGGAAATAGGGGAGTATTTACAAGCGGATATTGAGGCCAAGTCCCATATCCGCAACAATATATATATATATATATATATATATATATATATATATATATATATATATATATATATATATATATATATATATATATATATATATATATATATACATACAGGGGGCTGCAAAAGTAGGTATACAGTTATGAAGAAAAAAAACGTGCGCACAAAACGTATTTTATTGATTATACAAGCATATCAATAATAACATATCAATAATAAACATATCAATAATAAACATATTAATCCCTCAAATGTCCCTCAAAACTATTTCCCTCAAAATCCCTCAAAACTATTATAATACTGGTAATACTGGTATAATCCTTACTGTATACCTACTTTTGCAGCCCCCTGTATATATATATATATATACTGTATATATATATATATATATATATATATATATATATATATATATATATATATATATATATATATATATATATATATATATATATATATATATATATATATATATATATATATACACACACACAGCATATCTATAAATATATCTGTGCAGTGTCTGTCTTGTCTTGTCACTGAATTACTACCTCAAACTTTTGTAAAATCGTACGAAACTTCTGGTATGAACCTATCTCTCCTGTGTGTGTCTTCAAGGGTCTTTGTTTTGAAATTTTTTGAAAAAACAACTTTTGTTGAAAAACAAAAATTGAAAAAGATGTATTTTTTCAACTTAAGTATTCAACTTCAATTGTTTATGAAATGTAATATCACGTATATGACAAAAACATTTATGCAAAATAATTGTTTGTTATGATTGGTGTCCACCATGACAAAACAGCAACTCAGGCACACTTGGTCATCGATTTATATATCTACATATCTGGGCAGTATCTGTGTTGTCACTGAACTACTCCCTGAAACTTTTGTTTCCGTGGTTGTGAAGTGTTTTTAATAACGTGGTGGTGGTTTTGAATCATGTGGTGGTGAGGTGTTTTGAATTACGTGGTGGTGAGGTGTTTTGAATTATGTGGTGGTGAGGTGTTTTGAATTACGTGGTGGTGACTGGTGAGGTGTTTTTAATTACTTGGTGGTGAGGTGTTTTGAATTAAGTGGTGGTGACTGGTGAGGTGTTTTTAATTACTTGGTGGTGAGGTGTGTTTAATTACGTGGTGGTGAGGTGTTTTGAATTAGTTGGTGGTGAGGTGTTTTAAATTAGGTGGTGGTGGTGAGGTGTTTTGAATGACTTGGTATTGAGGTGTTTTTAATTATGTGGTGGTGAGGTCTTTTGAATTACGTGGTCGTGAGAGGTTTTGAATTACGTGGTGGTGAGGTGTTTTGAATTAGTTGGTGGTGAGGTGTTTTAAATTAGGTGGTGGTGAGGTGTTTTGAATGACTTGGTATTGAGGTGTTTTTAATTATGTGGTGGTGAGGTCTTTTGAATTACGTGGTCGTGAGGGGTTTTGAATTACGTGGTGGTGAGGTGTTTTGAATTAGTTGGTGGTGAGGTGTTTTGAATTAGTTGGTGGTGAGGTGTTTTAAATTAGGTGGTGGTGAGGTGTTTTGAATGACTTGGTATTGAGGTGTTTTTAATTATGTGGTGGTGAGGTCTTCTAAATTACGTGGTCGTGAGGGGTTTTGAATTACGTGGTGGTGAGGTGTTTTGAATTAGGTGGGGGTGAGGTGTTTTGAATTAGGTGGGGGTGAGGTGTTTTGAATTAGGTGGGGGTGAGGTGTTTTGAATTAGGTGGGGGTGAGATGTTTTAAATTACGTGGGGGTGAGGTGTTTTGAATTACGTGGTGATGAGGTGTTTTGAATTACATGTGGATGAGGTGTTTTTAATGATGTGGTGGTGAGGTGTTTTGAATTACGTGGTCGTGAGGGGTTTTGAATTACGTGATGTGTTTTGAATTACATGTGGATGAGGTGTTTTTAATTATGTGGTGGTGAGGTGTTTTGAATTACGTGGTCGTGAGGGCTTTTGAATTACGTGGTGGTGAGGTGTTTTGAATGACGTGGGGGTGAGGTGTTTTGAATTACATGGTGGTGAGGTGTTTTGAATGATGTGGTGGTGAGGTTTTTTGAATTACGTGGTGGTGACGTGTTTTAAATTACTTGGTGATGAGGTGTTTAAATTAGGTGGGAGTGAGGTGTTTCAAATTATGTGGTGGTGAGGTGTTTTAAATTATGTGGTGGTGAGGTGTTTTAAATGACGTGGTGGTGAGGTGTAATCGTCCCAAACTTCCAGTCTGCACCTACCCCTCCCCGATGTATGTGCTGAGGGGTTCTTTCTTGAAAAAAAACATTCAACCGAAATTGCCTATAAAAATGTAATATCACAAACACAACAAATACATTTGTGCAAAATAATTGTTTGTATTATGATTGGTGTAAATCATGACAACACAGCAACTCAGGTGCAGTCATTATCCTCAGCTAAAATAAGAGCCTGTTCCTCAGGAACGACACTCGGCGAGCCGAGCCAAGCTAGTATATATATACTAGTGGGGTCACCCGTGGGAATCCCACGGGCATGGACGTGTGTGACATTTCGACATATTGAGTTGGATGCTGCACCTGTTTCACAATAACACACACACACACACACATCTCGTTTTTTCATTTCTGTATCTCACAATTCGGTCTCTCTCTTATTCACACACACACACACACACACACACACACACACACACACACACACACACACACACACACACACACACACACACACACACACGTACACCGACACACATATACACATACACATACACACACATATATATACACACATACACATACACACACACACACATGCACGCACACGTACACACACATGTACACCGACACATGCATATACACATACACACATATACACATACACATATGGATACACACACATACACATATACACACACAGACACATACACATATACACATACACACACACAGACACACACACACACATGCATACACATACACACACACATGCATACACATATACATACATACACACACACGTACACACACATGTACACCCACACACATATATATATATATATATATATATACACATACAGACACACACATATATACACATAGACACATATATACACACACATACACATGTGTACACACACATGTACACCGACACACATGCACACACATACACATATACACATACACACATGTACACCCCCACACACACATACATACACACACACACACACACACACACACACACACACACACATACACACACACACACACATATACACACACACACACACACACACAGACATATATATATACACATACACATATATGCACACACACACACACACACACACACACGCACACACACACACGTCCCACATGTATATATCCCACATCCCACATGTATATACATGTTTAAAGTGTACGTGCCCTTCCCCCCTCCCCCGCCCGGCAACGCTGAGTACTTCTGCTAGTAACTAATGAAATAAAAACGAAGAAATATCTCTGGGTAATTTCCTGAAACTCGGTGAAATTCGCTGAAATTCGCTGAAATTCGCTCGGTGTATCGGTGAAATATTTTATTTGGGCGGTGTAGAATTGCTTCGAACGAAATATCTCTTAGCAATTTCCCGTCTGTGTTTCATGTCCATGCACACGTGAAATGGAGTTTGTTTTTGCACACGTGAAATGAACATGTGAACCTTTACTTCCGGATAATAATGTTGAATGAAATAAAAACGAAGAAATATAGTGGGGTCACCCGTGGGACATTTCGACATATTGAGTTAGATGCTGCACATTCAAAATGGTTACTGGCAATTCATCAGATCCAGAAATGGTGCAATGAACACAATTTATTTCTTTCACATAATATGTGGCCCCTCACTCCTCTCCACCTGACACTCTCCTCTCTCCACCTGACACTCTCCTCTCTCCACCTGACACTCTCCTCTCTCCACCTAGCACTCCTCTCCTCTCCAATCCCTCACATTCCTCTCCTCTCCAATCCCTCACCTCTCCAATCCCTCACACACCTCTCCTCTCCAAACCCTCACTCTCCTCTCCAATCGCTCCTCACTCGCCTCTCCAATCGCTCCTCACTCGCCTCTCCAATCGCTCCTCACTCGCCTCTCCAATCGCTCCTCACTCGCCTCTCCAATCGCTCCTCACTCGCCTCTCCAATCGCTCCTCACTCGCCTCTCCAATCGCTCCTCACTCGCCCCTCCAATCGCTCCTCACTCGCCTCTCCAATCGCTCCTCACTCGCCTCTCCAATCGCTCCTCACTCGCCTCTCCAATCGCTCCTCACTCGCCTCTCCAATCGCTCCTCACTCGCCTCTCCAATCGGCTTTCCCCGTCTCGTTTCTCTCGTTTTTCTCCCGTCTCGTTCTTTTTCTTGCTCCAAATCGGCCCGTCTCGCCGTCGGCCCGTCTCGCCCGTCGGAATCGGAAATCGGGCCGTCTTGCTTTCTTGCTTGCGCGTAAATAAATTGTGTTCATTACACCATTTCTGGATCTGATGACTTTCCAGTAACCATTTTGTAAAAATGAATGTGCAGCATCTAACTCAATATGTCGAAATGTCACACACATCCATGCCTGTGGGATTCCCAAGGGTGACCCCGCAAGTTTGCATTGACGTTCGTCGACGCACTCGTTCGCCCGTCTCATTCGCTTTCTTGCTACATCCTGTTCAAGTCTGCATTCTTCATCGAGCGTCTCATTCATTTTGGAAATAGAAGTTTCCACGCAGCGCATGAATTGTCACTATCCTCAAGAGGAAGTGTCTCGTAATCATCAAATGATAAATGGCAAGTAAATTATATTGTGGAAAATTAAAGATTTCAAATAAACCTATTTAAAGTGTATGCGCACATAACTAATAAAAAAACGAAGAAATATCTCTCGGTAATTTCATGAAACATATTTTACTTCCGGCTAATGTTGAATGAAATAAAAACGAAGAAATATATGTCGGCATCATTGTTGACGTTTTTGTGACGACTGTCATCAAACGAAAAAGTAATATATCTTATAGTGTAGCAGCATAGCAAACCTGTTGTGCATTTTGTGATACAAGCACCAAATTTGGTACACTAGTAGACTATCATATTATGAAAAGATCTGGATATTGGGCCATCTCAGATTCAGAGATTTGATTTTTGCAAGATTTCGATTCGATTGGGATCGAAGAGAACACCTTCTTCGTCTTCTGTACAGTGAAGTTGCCAGCCCTGAATTCTCTGGCTACATCTGGGTGCTTCATTGGGAGTGCAACCATGTCCCTCAGGTGAACAGGGACACACCTGGCATAGTGTGTGTGGTCTAAGGCATGGAACCATGGGACCAGTTCCGTCAGGGCATCAAGGTACGTCGTGAATGAAGCCTGCCGCAGAGAACGCACGTAGACCAGTACCAACATCTCTAGTTCCAGCACAGTTGCCCAGTACTGAAAGTTGGGAATGTCTTCTCCTCTCTGGTGACACCAGTCTTCGAACTCAGGCAGGTCTTCTGCATCATCAGCATATGTCATACAGTGGCGTTCATACGCACGGTGTTGCAGGATGTGCAGTGCCGCTGCAGTGATTTGATGAGCTCTTCTTGTGCGGGTGACGTGGGCAGCTCGTAGGAAGGAGTCGGCCGTCCCTGGCGTTGCAATCTCAGCTTGCAAAATCTGCAAATCTTGCAAAAATCAAATCTCTGAATCTGAGATGGCCCAATATCCAGATCTTTTCATAATATGATAGTCTACTAGTGTGCCAAATTTGGTGCTTGTATCACAAAATGCACAATTCTTTTGAATATTTGGGCTAAGCCGCCCCACTAAAACGATATCTATAGGTGTGCAAAGTGTCAAGTTAATCCATCCTTCGATGCCTGAGCCTTAGGCGAACAAACTTTTCAAGTCCTTGCATTATAGTATGATTTTCCTTGGTGGCCATATTGGATTTTGGACGTCATCTCGAAAATAAGTGACATATGAAATGTACCTTTCCCTGAATCAGTTTCACTGACCTCAAAAACCCCTGATTTGATACCTCATTTGTCTATCTGTGACTTCTACAGCCAGAGATATATGATATTTCAGTTTTGCTGGTGGCATTTTGAATTTTGGCCAACATCTTGGAAAATCTGAAACGGTCAGGATGGCTCCTAGGCTAAAATCAATTGATAGGTCCAAACGAAGCTCCATACCAAATTTGGGACTTTTGTCCGGCTTGTAACATTACGCCGAAAAATTGTTGCTAAGCCACCTGACTATCACATGCAGTGTTATTTGTAAAAGTTTGGTCCATAAGCACGAAAAGAAAAATGGTAGTTTTGTAAAGTCGTTCCCCCAGAAATTATTGCTAAGCTGCCTAACTAGATCAATCACATGGGGGTTAAATGCATGTTCCAAGTGAACTCCAATCGGTGGAGGCGTCGTGGTGCACCGGGCTAAGGCGGGCCACGATGACGTATCAACGATGAGACTCGAGAGCTGCAAACGGCAAAGGTTCGAATCCTCGATCCTGGGCCCCCGCAGGTGTTGCGTTGCGGAAAATGAGCCTCAAGCTAAAGACGTCCGGGCGGACGCCCCGGGCACCCGGGCCTCCACCCTTTTGAATCTAAACCAATTAATCAATAATTAATCACTGAAAAGCGAATTTATGCATTTGAAATCGTCCACCGTTCCTTGTCGTGACGTCACATTCAACCGACCATAAAATGAAATGTTGTTGTTTTTTTGAAGGATATTTAAATAATCTCGTTGACCCTTAAGGACTTATATATATATATATATATATAAAACCCTTCGGTTTATAATTATATATAAAATCGATGGACCATCCACAGGGTAAAGGAAAGAATAAAAGAAAAAAATATCACTTCCCGTTCCAGATCCAGGAAGTTGACCCCAAGAGGAAGAAGAAGAAGAAGAACCACCCTTCGGCTTGTCACTCGTCACTCGTCAGTCGTCAGTCGTCGTCCTCGGGCACACTGAAACTGTAAGTGTCATGTGCGGCTGTGCGCGTCATACGGGTTGAAGGCACGAACAGTGCACCAAAATCGAGCGTCATTATATATCATAAATTATTATTAATAATGCACTATATCCTGCCTCCAAAGGTGCGGGCGACAGTCCCTGACCGAGCTTTGTTGGTTTATTGGTTTATTCCCAAAGATGGATGTTCCATTCACCGTGAGGAGCATTCCCAAAGATGGATGTTCAATTCATGGTGAGGAGCATTCCCAAAGATGGATGTTCCATTCACGGTGAGGAGCATTCCCAAAATTAGTCACGTGAAAAAGTAAGTACCCGTGTACAAGTAAGTACACGTGAAAAAGCTCCGTCTCCCTGTGCCGCTCCGTCTCCCTGTGCCGCCCCGTCTCCCTGTCCCGCTCCGTCTCCCTGTGCCGCTCCGTCTCCCTGTCCCGCTCAGTCTCCCTGTCCCGCTCAGTCTCCCTGTCCCGCTCAGTCTCCCTGTCCCGCTCAGTCTCCCTGTCCCGCTCAGTCTCCCTGTCCCGCTCAGTCTCCCTGTCCCGCTCAGTCTCCCTGTCCCGCTCAGTCTCCCTGTCTGCGGGCGACAGCTCAGTCTCCCTGTATGGAGTGGGAGGGAGAGAGCAGTGGGATTGGTAGAATATGGAGTGGGAGGGAGAGAGCAGTGGGATTGGTAGAATATGGAGTGGGAGGGAGAGAGCAGTGGGATTGGTCGAGTGAAGTATGGAGTGGAAGGGAGAGAGCAGTGGGATTGGTAGAATATGGAGTGGGAGGGAGAGAGCAGTGGGATTGGTCGAATATGGAGCGGGAGGGAGAGAGAGCAGTGGGATTGGTCGAATATGGAGCGGGAGGGAGAGAGCAGTGGGATTGGTCGAGTGTGGAGTGGAATGGAGAGAGCAGTGGGATTGGTCGAATATGGAGTGGGAGGGAGAGAGCAGTGGGATTGGTCGAGTGACGTATGGAGTGGGAGGGAGAGAGCAGTGGGATTGGTCGAGTGTGGAGTGGAATGGAGAGAGCAGTGGGATTGGTCGAATATGGAGTGGGAGGGAGAGAGCAGTGGGATTGGTCGAGTGACGTATGGAGTGGAAGGGAGAGAGCAGTGGGATTGATCGAATATGGAGTGGGAGGGAGAGAGCAGTGGGATTGGTCGAGTGTGGAGTGGAATGGAGAGAGCAGTGGGATTGGTCGAATATGGAGTGGGAGGGAGAGAGCAGTGGGATTGGTCGAGTGACGTATGGAGTGGAAGGGAGAGAGCAGTGGGATTGATCGAATATGGAGTGGGAGGGAGAGAGCAGTGGGATTGGTCGAGTAAAGTATGGAGTGGAAGGGAGAGAGCAGTGGGATTGGTAGAATATGGAGTGGGAGGGAGAGAGCAGTGGGATTGGTCGAGTGAAGTATGGAGTGGAAGGGAGAGAGCAGTGGGATTGGTCGAATATGGAGTGGGAGGGAGAGAGCAGTGGGATTGGTCGAGTGAAATATGGAGTGGAAGGGAGAGAGCAGTGGGATTGGTAGAATATGGAGTGGGAGGGAGAGAGCAGTTGGATTGGTAGAATATGGAGTGGGAGGGAGAGAGCAGTGGGATTGGTCGAGTGAAGTATGGAGTGGGAGGGAGAGAGAAGTGGGATTGGTAGAATATGGAGTGGGAGGGAGAGAGCAGTGGGATTGGTAGAATATGGAGTGGGAGGGAGAGAGCAGTGGGATTGGTAGAATATGGAGTGGGAGGGAGAGAGCAGTGGGATTGGTCGAGTGAAGTATGGAGTGGAAGGGAGAGAGCAGTGGGATTGGTAGAATATGGAGTGGGAGGGAGAGAGCAGTGGGATTGGTCGAATATGGAGTGGGAGGGAGAGAGCAGTGGGATTGGTCGAGTGAAGTATGGAGTGGAAGGGAGAGAGCAGTGGGATTGGTAGAATATGGAGTGGGAGGGAGAGAGCAGTGGGATTGGTCGAGTGAAGTATGGAGTGGAAGGGAGAGAGCAGTGGGATTGGTAGAATATGGAGTGGGAGGGAGAGAGCAGTGGGATTGGTAGAATATGGAGTGGGAGGGAGAGAGCAGTGGGATTGGTCGAGTGGGGAGGGAGGAACGAAGAGGAGCGGACAAGTTCTCGGAGAACATTGATTGTGCAGACTCCTGGCTGAGCTGGACAATCTTTTAACAAAAGGTCAATCATGGAACATGATGGTATTCAGAAAGCAAGGGTGCCAGAAGAAATCTGTTTTGTAAGACAAAAAGCGTTCCTTCAAATTGGTATTTCCACATCACTGCAAAGGAAGAGATATGTCGATGTCTATTCATTACACAGACAACTCTGACTGGCCTGGCACCAACGGCCACAAGCTGTGTCTTCAAATCCCTTAAGCTCATATTTCGTTCCAAGACAAACAGAACAATGACTTCGAACTTGAAGGTCGATAAGCATTTGTCCTCATGCAAATTTGCGGTCAACGAACAGAATCATTCCCACGACGGGTCGACGCCTTTTACTTTGTAAGATATAATAACTGGTGTCCGTTATGTTGTAAACAATCAGTGAGAAAAGACTATCATGAGGAGGTGCGTGTTATGTTAACTATGTTGACAATTCAGAAGATGTCTTTAATTTAAATTATTGCTTTTGGAAAGAGACCACTGGGAACCGGACCCCAGTTTAACTCAAGGTGCCGGAGATAACTCTCCTCCACCTAGATTACTTTTAGCTACTCGATGGAAGTCCAAAATCGACTTCCACACTCCGAAGAACACCAGGGTAGTTTCGGCATCCACACGATATTGTTTTTGAATATCCCTTCTTTTCTATACTTTGCCACATGGCACACACACCATATATGAAGGGGCCTTTTCTATACTCTGCCACATGGCACACACCATATATGAAGGGGCCTTTTCTATACTTTGCCACATGGCACACACCATATATGAAGGGGCCTTTTCTATACTTTGCCACATGGCACACACCATATATGAAGGGGCCTTTTCTATACTTTGCCACATGGCACACACCATATATGAAGGGGCCTTTTCTATACTTTGCCACATGGCACACACCATATATGAAGGGGCCTTTTCTATACTTTGCCACATGGCACACACCATATATGAAGGGGCCTTTTCTATACTTTGCCACATGGCACACACCATATATGAAAGGGCCTTTTCTATACTTTGCCACATGGCACACACCATATATGAAGGGGCCTTTTCTATACTTTGCCACATGGCACACACCATATATGAAGGGGCCTTTTCTATACTTTGCCACATGGCACACACCATATATGAAGGGGCCTTTTCTATACTTTGCGACATGGCGCACACCATATATGAAGGGGCCTTTTCTATACTTTGCCACATGGCACACACCATATATGAAGGGGCCTTTTCTATACTTTGCCACTTGGCACACAACATATATGAAGGGGCCTTTTCTATACTTTGCCCAATGGCA
The DNA here is from genome assembly GCF_964187855.1 of Myxine glutinosa. Classification (NCBI taxonomy): domain Eukaryota; kingdom Metazoa; phylum Chordata; class Myxini; order Myxiniformes; family Myxinidae; genus Myxine; species Myxine glutinosa. The sequence continues at coordinate 54,726,862 of NC_136272.1, forward strand.
CACACCATATATGAAGGGGCCTTTTCTATACTTTATCACATGGCACACCACATATATGAAGGGGCCTTTTCTATACTTTGCCACTTGGCACACACCATATATGAAGGGGCCTTTTCTATACTTTGCCACATGGCCCACACCATATTTGAAGGGGCCTTTTCTATACTTTGCCACATGGCCCACACCATATATGAAGGGGCCTTTTCTATACTTTGCCACATGGCCCACACCATATATGAAGGGGCCTTTTCTATACTTTGCCACATGGCCCACACCATATATGAAGGGGCCTTTTCTATACTTTGCCACATGGCCCACACCATATATGAAGGGGCCTTTTCTATACTTTGCCACATGGCCCACACCATATATGAAGGGGCCTTTTCTATACTTTGCCACATGGCCCACACCATATATGAAGGGGCCTTTTCTATGCCCCTGGAATTTTTCTCAACAGTAAATATTAAAATCGTGTTTTGGTGCCCTTGTCTTCAATAGAATGTTTCAGAGAGAGCAGCAAAATGGCAGTGATAGAAGTACAAGTCAAACATAGTGACCAGATTGTGATCATACTAAAATATGCAATTTGTTGTCTGTCTGTCTGTCCCTCTATCTGTGATGACAAATCCTCTTTCTTAACCAAATGCATAAGCATTGTGATGGGAGGCTTATACTTCGTAGGATACTCACAAGTACATCACGAAGGTAATGCCTGGGTTAGACGTGCATCCACCTTATGGTGGAAACCTGGGTGAGACGTGCATCCACCTTATGGTAGAAACCTGGGTTAAACGTGCATCCACATTTTGGTCCAAACCTGGGTTAAACGTGCATCCACCTTTTGGTATAATCCTGGGTTAAATGTGCATCCACCTTTTGGTATAATCCTGGGTTAAATGTGCATCCACCTTTTGGTATAATCCTGGGTTAAACGTGCATCCACCTTTTGGTATAATCCTGGGTTAAATGTGTATCCACATTTTGGTATAATCCTGGGTTAAATGTGCATCCACCTTTTGGTATAATCCTGGGGTAAATGTGCATCCATCTTTTGGTATAATCCTGGGTTAAATGTGCATCCATCTTTTGGTATAATCCTGGGTTAAATGTGTATCCACATTTTGGTATAATCCTGGGTTAAATGTGCACCACCTTTTGGTATAATCCTGGGGTAAATGTGCATCCATCTTTTGGTATAATCCTGGGTTAAATGTGCATCCACATTTTGGTCCAAACCTGGGTTAAATGTGTATCCACATTTTGGTATAATCCTGGGATAAATGTGCATCCACCTATTGGTATAATCCTGGGGTAAATGTGCATCCACCTTTTGGTATAATCCTGGGGTAAATGTGCATCCACCTTTTGGTATAATCCTGGTTTAAATGCGCATCCTCCTTTTGGTATAATCCTGGGTTAAATGTGCATCCACCTTTTGGTATAATCCTGGGTTAAATGTGCATCCACCTTTTGGTATAATCCTGGGGTAAATGTGCATCCATCTTTTGGTATAATCCTGGGTTAAATGTGCATCCACATTTTGGTCCAAACCTGGGTTAAATGTGCATCCACATTTTGGTATAATCCTGGGTTAAATGTGCATCCACCTTTTGGTATAATCCTGGGGTAAATGTGCATCCACCTTTTGGTATAATCCTGGTTTAAATGCGCATCCTCCTTTTGGTATAATCCTGGGTTAAATGCGCATCCTCCTTTTGGTATAATCCTGGGTTAAATGTGCATCCACCTTTTGGTATAATCCTGGGTTAAACGTGCATCCACCTTTTGGTATAATCCTGGGTTAAATGTGCATCCACCTTTTGGTATAATCCTGGGTTAAATGTGCATCCACCTTTTGGTATAATCCTGGGTTAAATGTGCATCCACCTTTTGGTATAATCCTGGGTTAAATGTGCATCCACCTTTTGGTATAATCCTGGGTTAAATGTGCATCCACCTTTTGGTATAATCCTGGGGTAAATGTGCATCCACCTTTTGGTATAATCCTGGGTTAAATGTGCATCCACCTTTTGGTATAATCCTGGGTTAAATGTGCATCCACCTTTTGGTATAATCCTGGGTTAAATGCGCATCCTCCTTTTTGTGGAAACCTGGGTTAAATGTGCATCCACGTTTTGGTATAATCCTGGGTTAAATGTGCATCCACCTTTTGGTATAATCCTGGGTTAAATGTGCATCCACCTTTTGGTATAATCCTGGGTTAAATGTGCATCCACCTTTTGGTATAATCCTGGGTTAAATGTGCATCCACCTTTTGGTATAATCCTGGGTTAAATGTGCATCCACCTTTTGGTATAATCCTGGGTTAAATGTGCATCCACCTTTTGGTATAATCCTGGGGTAAATGTGCATCCACCTTTTGGTATAATCCTGGGTTAAATGCGCATCCTCCTTTTTGTGGAAACCTGGGTTAAATGTGCATCCACGTTTTGGTATAATCCTGGGTTAAATGTGCATCCACCTTTTGGTATAATCCTGGGTTAAATGTGCATCCACCTTATGGTATAATCCTGGGTTAAATGCGCATCCTCCTTTTGGTGGAAACCTGGGTTAAATGTGCATCCACCTTTTGGTATAATCCTGGGTTAAATGTGCATCCACCTTTTGGTATAATCCTGGGTTAAATGTTCATCCACCTTTTGGTATAATCCTGGGTTAAACGTGCATCCACCTTTTGGTATAATCCTGGGTTAAACGTGCATCCACCTTTTGGTATAATCCTGGGTTAAATGTGCATCCACCTTTTGGTATAATCCTGGGTTAAATGTGCATCCACCTTTTGGTATAATCCTGGGTTAAATGTGCATCCACCTTTTGGTGTAATCCTGGGTTAAATGTGCATCCACCTTTTGGTATAATCCTGCGGTAAATGTGCATCCACCTTTTGGTGGAAACCTGGGTTAAATGTGCATCCATCTTTTGGTATAAGCCTGGGTTAAACGTGCATCCACCTTTTGGTGGAAACCTGGGTTAGACGTGCATCCACATTTTTGTCCAAATCTGGGTTAAATGTGCATCCACCTTTTGGTATAATCCTGGGTTAAATTTGCATCCACCTTTTGGTATAAACCTGGGTTTAAACGTGCATCCACCTTATGGTGGAAACCTGGGTTAAATGTGCATCCACCTTTTGGTATAAACCTGGGTTTAAACGTGCATCCACCTTATGGTGGAAACCTGGGTTAGACGTGCATCTACCTTTTGGTGGAAACCTGGGTTAGACGTGCATCTACCTTTTGGTGGAAACCTGGGTTAAACGTGCATCCACCTTTTGGTATAATCCTGGTTTAAATGTGCATCCACCTTTTGGTATAATCCTGGATTAAACGTGCATCCACCTTTTGGTATAATACTGGTTTAAATGTGCATCCACCTTTTGGTATAATCCTGGGTTAAACGTGCATCCACCTTTTGGTATAAACCTGGGTTAAACGTACATCTACCTTTTGGTGGAAACCTGGGTTAGACGTGCATCCACTTTTTGGTCCAAACTACCCAATGGGAAAAGGCAGGACTGGCAAGCAGGCCACCCAACAGGTCTATGGCAATAATTGCAGATGGAGACACCAAACTTTCACAGGGCTTTGTAGAAAACCAGTTGGTATTTCCACTTGTAAAACAAACTTCCTGTCCTTTGATCCCACCTTGGTCATGCCCTGCCAGCTCATCAATATCTGACTCCTTCCCATTTATGGGTCCACTTAAGGCAGATCCCACACTCCGTAGCCCTATTTATATGGACTACATAATGTAGAAGAAAGAATACTTCAAAACAAATCATTACATTGGAATCGTATAGCACTTTGTCTGCTTAAGAAACCACATTCATTTGTGTTCTTGCATCATGTTTGCAGAAATATCGACAATACTTGGCAGGAATCCTGGCTCCTCCATATGGAGCGATGGAGATGATACCGAACAGGAGTAAGGAGACCCTTTTTAATCTTTCACGTTCAATTCCTACAGCTCTACATGATAATTTGTTGTAATATATTTCGGAACTTATAAAAGACGTTTGTCGTGATGCTTCTCTTCTATGAGCTAATGATTATGTACACTCTAGAAATTTTTTTTTTCAACTATTCCCACAACACAACAACAACAACATGCATTTTAAGGCCATGTTCCCTGCTAGAGCGGAAGTATTCCCACAAGGCGATGTAATATACACAACATGTCGTCGCACACCACTCCTGTCCTAACACTTCCTTTTTTGAGTTTTTAGCTGCGACGAGCATCTCTATGAGAGGACCGCGTTGTTGTTCTTGTTGTTGGGGTGCCTTTTTGAAAAGCGCATGCGCATACACTCGGACTTCCCCTACCGACCAAGCCCGTTTCAAATTATCCCTCTGCCACCCAGAATTAACATTAATAAATAACATTAATGAATTAAGATTAACATTAACAGAAATAACATTCACGTCCATACATTATATGTAATCAGTTGATGAAGCATGATGCGTCGCAAAACAAAGGACAAGACCAGAACTGAAAGACAAAAAGACGCTGGTGCATGCGTATAATTTAATGACTGGTCGAATTTGGTAGCGCATATTGCAACGGATATCCTCATGATTCTACACGTCGCAGCTGGTGATCACACTGTGGTCATTTTTCTCTTGTTTTTTAAAAGTATTTCCGCAAGGTGATGTAATGCACACACAGTGTCACTGCACACCACACCACTCATGCACTAACACTTTCTTTTTTGAGATTATTTTTTTTGGTATTCCCGCAAGGTGATGTAATATATACACCATGTTGTCGCACACCATTCATGCACTAACACTTCGTTTTTGAGTTTTTTTTTTAGTATTCTCTCAAGGTGATGTAATATATACACCATGTCGTCGCACACCACTCATGCACTAAAACATCCTTTTTTGAGTTTGTTTTTTTCATATTCCTGCAAAGTGATGTAATATACACACCATGTCGTCACACACCACTCATGCACTAACACCTCCTTTTTTCAAAGCAACATAGCACAAGCAATATGTTATCAAGTGATTTCTCCATTCAAATTCCCTTGTTTGTGATTATCTCATGGCAACGTCCTTTGTAAAAACAAACTTAAATCCGTTTCTTTCACAATTTGCTAGCTACATTTTAATTTGCATTCATTATTATTACATTAAGGAGTCCCTCTTTCTTGACCTTCTGACAATAAGAATCATCCTTTGTGCCAGTGACTGTTGTACACACCTGTCTTGTTGCATCATTCAGGGAGCTGCTGGTCTTCAAACAAAACTTTGAGCTCGTTGTAACGTTTGCTCGAGCTCAAAAAAGGAAAAAGGCTGATTGAATGTTCCAATATTAATTGATCGTTCATGTTTAATTCCTTTGTAGGACTTGTTGATAAAGACCAAATGAAAAGCAACGATCTACATGCATTACCCACACACTCTGGCAAGGTATGTTAGGTGTAAAGGCTGATTTATGCTTCTGCAAACATGCACGGGTGTCGCCCGCAGACGTCCGCATGGGTGTTTGCCAACTTACTTGCATGTAACGTTAACGCGTGCAGTACGGGGCAGTGTCACATTTACTAAAACTAAAGAATGTACAGAAAATGGAGAAGCACCCAGAAATGGAAACCCGTTTCCACCTCCGGTAAAAGTGTAAACATTCTGTTTGAATGTTTTGGTTCTTTGTTTTAGTTCCGGATTTGGGTCTGGGCCCAACCCTCAATGCTACCAGATATACTTCCATGCTCAACCAATCAGCGTTTGTTTGACGCACATGACCACAGCTACGTGCGACGCATTGTTGAGATTTTGGAGGGGTGCGCATCGACCCCTCGGCGAGCCTATGCGGGCTACGGTTACCCATAAACCCCTTCTCTGCATAGCTATGCAGAGACGCTTACGTGCATCTTCGTAGAAGCATAACTCCGGCTTATGTGATCATTGTCTCAATAAACCAACAAAAAAAAGATAATTCATTCAGAAATACGGATTGATTAATTCCTTCGGAATTAAAGATCGATTAATTTTCTCAGAAATACAGATTGATCAATTCGCTCAGAAATAGAGAGAGATTCATTACCCCAGAATTAGAGATAGATTAATTACCCCAGAATTAGAGATAGATTAATTACCCCAGAATTAGAGATAGATTAATTACCCCAGAATTAGAGATAGATTAAATCCCACATAATTGGAGAAAGATTAATTACTGTACCCCAGAATTGGAGATAGATTAAATCCCCCATAATTAGAGATAGATTAATTCCCCCACAATTAGAGATAGATTAAATCCCCCATAATTAGAGATAGATTAATTCCCCCACAATTAGAGATAGATTAAATCCCCCAGAATTAGAGATAGATTAATTCCCGCAGAATTAGAGATAGATTAAATTCCCCAGCATTAGAGATCGATTAAATCCCCCAGAATTAGAGATAGATTCATTCCCCCCCCCCCCCCAATTAGAGAGAGATGAAATCCCCCAGAATTAGAGATAGATGAATTCCCTCAGAATTAGAGACAGATGAAATCCCCCAGAATTAGAGATAGATTAATTCCCTCAGAATTAGAGACAGATTAAATCCCCTAGAATTAGAGAAAGATGAATTCCCCCACAATTAGAGATAGATTAAATCCCCCACAATTAGAGATAGATTCATTCCCCCGCAACTAGAGATAGATTAAATCCCCCAGAATTACAGATAGATGAAATCCCCCAGAATTAGAGATAGATTAAATCCCCCAGAATTAGAGATAGATTAAATCCCTCAGAATTAGAGAAAGATTAAATCCCACATAATTAGAGAAAGATTAATTACCCCAGAATTAGAGATAGATTAAATCCCCCAGAATTAGAGATAGATGAAATCTCCCAGAATTAGAGATAGATTAAATCCCCCAGAATTAGAAATAGATTCATTACCCCGCAATTAGAGAAAGATTAATTACCCCAGAATTAGAGATAGATTAAATCCCCCAGAATTAGAGATAGATTAAATCCCCCAGAATTGCAGATAGATTAAATCCCCCAGAATTAGAGAAAGACTAAATCCCCCAGAATTAGATTTTTTTTTTTTTTTTTTTTTTTTTTTTTTTTTGTTGTTGTATACAATATCGAGGCTCGTGAAAGAGCGAACATTAATCACACAGAAAGACAAACCGACACATAAAACATATAACATAGGGAGCGGTAGACAAGATGGGGAGAGAGGGGGAAGGACACAAACACAACATTTGAGAGCAGGGACCGAGAGACATGGAGACATCGAGAGATCTGAGAGAGGGCGAGGGCTTTGGGGGGGGGGGGGCGTGGGAAGGGGGCAGTGGGAGAGGTATAAAACATATGGACACTGCCAGGACTTCCAGGAAAGAAGTTGGAATTTCAAACAAGGTGGATCTGGGGTGAATTAGCGGGGGTAGAAAAGATCAAGGTTTTGGATGGGGGAAGATAAGAGATGGTGGTGAACAGCTGTTTTAAAGACCTGGAGGGAGGAGTGGGATTGAAGGGAGTGAGGGAGTTTGTTCCAGAGGCGGGAGAAAAGAGGAATGAAAGAGTGAAGGTGAGCGGAGAGCCGAGATTTCGGCAGTTTAACCATCAGAGGGTTGCTGGCAGATCTTGTGCGACCTGTAGGAATATTTGGGGGACAGAGCACAGAGAGAGCTGGGGGTGCAAGGCCGGAGAGGAGTCGGTAGAAGACAGAAAGACCACCTACCTGCCTGCGGTGAGTGAGTGAAAGGCCCTCAGAGATAGCTTCATTGCGGGAGATTCCAATAATTCTGAAAGCTTTGGTTTCAACAGCGTGAAGCCGAGCTAGGTGTGAGGCAGGAGCACCGGCCCATAGGGGAGAACAGTATTCCATTGAGCTGCGGATGAAAGCCTTGTATGTGGTGAGGAGCTCAGGCGTGCCGAGGAAGGACTTCGCACGACGGAGGATGCCCAGTCGGCGACTGGCTTTGGAGGCCAGCTTGGAAATGTGGTTTTCCCAAGAAAGATCATGGCAGATAGTGAGACCCAAAATCTTGAGCGACAGAACTTCTTGGAGAGGATTGTTGAGAAAGTAGATGGGAGGGTTGTCCAGTCGATCTTTTCGGAGAGACATCGTAAGAGTGTGAGATTTGTCAGGATTGAAAGACATGTTCCACTTGTTTGACCAGTCTGTGATTTTGTCCAGGTCTTCAGAGAGTGAGGAGGCAGCAGACTGCCGATCTGAGGGAAGAGGAATGGAGCGGCAGAGAGTGGAGTCATCAGCAAAGAGATAGAGAGGATTTTCGAGAGAGTCAGAGAGATCATTGATGAAGACCAGAAAAAGCACGGGGCCCAGAACACTGCCTTGGGGAACTCCAGCCTGAACAGGAAGAGGAGATGAGAGAAACCCATTCAGGGCCACACGTTGACGACGACTAGAGAGGAAGTCCGCCAGCCATGCGTGGAGATTTCCATGGATACCAAAGGAGGAGAGTTTGGTGAGCAGAGCGGGGTGCCAGACCGTGTCGAAGGCACGTGATATGTCGAGGGAGACAGCTCTAATTTCCTGTTTGGCATTGAGGACCTCCATCCATTGTTGAGACAGCAGAAGCAGCATGTCCAGAGTAGAGTGACCTGGTCTGAAACCAAATTGATGATCAGAGATCAAGCCATTGGAGAAGAGGAAAGATTTCATATCAGAAGCAATGATGGATTCCATGACTTTGCTGATAATTGGGAGAAGGCTGATTGGTCTGTAGTTGCTAGGATCTGTTTTTGCACCTTTTTTGTGCAAAGCGGTGATGTTGGCTGATTTCCAAGCAGATGGCAGTTGACCTTGAGCAAAAGAGAGGGTGAAGAGAACAGAGAGAGGGTGAGATAGAGCAGCAGAGCAGGATTTTAGGACCCGTGGGTTGATGCCGTCGGGTCCAGTTGCAGAATCAGAGTCGAGGGTTGACAGAAACTTTTCCACCTTGTCAGGAGGAAAGGACACGGAGTCCAGGAGCAGCAGGGTACGACTGGGTATGGTGGGTACAGAGAGGGATGGGTTTGGGAGACAAGATTTAGAGGCAAACACAGAGTTGAGGCATTCAGCTTTTTCACGTGCGGAGTCAGCTGTGTAGCCGTTTGAGGTAAGGGAGGGGATGGAGGGGGAACAAACACCAGAAACGGATTTGACCAGACGCCACCAGGATTTGGAAGAGGGAGACAGATAAGTGAGTTCGGTCTTGAGAACGGAGAGATATTGTTTCCTGGCTCTCCTGAGGGTGGACACACACTTGTTTCGGGCTTTGTGAAAGGAAATGAGATTTCCTTCCGTTGGATTTGCTTTCCAGGAGACGAAGGCAAGCTGTTTCTGGGCAACAGCCTCACCACAAGATTCCGTGTACCATGGACGGGAGGAAGGGTATGACAACTGAAGACGAGATGGGATAAATCTGTGCATGAGAGAGAGCAATTTCCTTTGGAAGAATTCCCAGGATGAGTTGATGTCAGAGGTGGTAGAGATGGGAGACCAGTCCAGATGATTGATGGCTGCTTGAAGACCGTGCCAGTTGGCCTGAGTGAAATGCCAGACTCGTCGACGCTGAGCAGGCTCCCTGAGGATGGTCAGAGAGATGTCCACTTTAACAAGGACATGATCAGATGATCCGATCGGAGCAGAAGAAGAGCAGCAGACATTTTCAGGGAAGTTAGTCATAACCAAGTCCAGAAGAGAAGATGTTCCGTTGACTGAGATCCGGGTCGGGAAATTGACAGATTGTGTCAGTCCCAGTGAGTCGCAGAAGTCCTTTGCTGAGGAGCCATGGCTGGTGAGAGAGGTACCCACACCCAGCCAACTGGCATGATGACAGTTGAAATCACCACATATGAGGAAGAGAGAGTTGGGATGAGCAGATAGAAGTTGGTCCATATCATCAGACAGCGAGATGTAGATGGAGTCATCACTGTTTGGTGGACGGTACAACACACATATGAACAAGAGGTGGGAGCGAAGGGGAAGCCGTAGCCAGAGGTATTCCTGGGGGTGAGGTGGAGAGAGTGCAGTGCAGGGCGAGTGAGGAAGAGAGTTTTTGATAAAGATAGCAACCCCGCCTCCAGGACGAGGCTCAGGTCTATCATACCGGAGGAGGGAGTAGCCCGGGAGAGATACTATGGAATCAGAGACATCATAAAGGAGGAAAGTTTCTGTTAAGCAGATCACGTCTGGTTTGTCAGAAGCAACCTGTATGGAGAGATCAGTTAAGTTTGAACGAAGGCCCCGGATGTTTGAGGTCCATACCGTTAATGAAGAGGAAGGGGGAGCATCAGATACAGAACAGGGGGGAGGAGGGGTAGGGTAAGATGTGGAAGAGGTGGAAGAGGTAGGGAGAGCTGTTGAAGGTGTGTCAGAGATTTCAGAATAGCTCGGAGAAAGGGAAGGATGGGGCGGACAAAAGGTTTGATGGTGATTGGGTGAGCCACAATGAGGTGTTATTTGAGGAGGGGGAAGAGCGAGGCAGAAGGTTGGGGGAGATGGAGGTGAGAGTTTGAAGGGGGAAGAAGCGGGGAGGACGCTTTGAGGAGGGGGAGTGAGCGGGGGGAAATTGAGAAGCAATGAGGGTGGGGAGATTTGAAGGGGAGGGGTGAGGGGGGAGTTTGGGAGGGAAGGGACAAGGGGAGGGATTTGAAAGGGATGGGATATGGGGGAGATTTGGAGGGGAGGGGTGAGGCAGGAGTCTAGGAGGGGAAGGGCGAGGGGGCGTCTTGGCGGGGAGGGGTGAGGGAGTAGTTTAGGAGGGAGGAGGCAAGGGGGGAGATTTGAAAGGGATGGGTGATGGGGAAGATTTGGAGGGGAGGGGTGATGGGGAAGATTTGGAGGGGAGGGGTTATGGGGAAGATTTGGAGGGGAGGGGTGAGATTGGATTTTTGAAAGTGTACGATTTATGGGAAACGAACATTTATTGCAAAATGAGTTTCTTGTGACCTTCGAGTTAAAAATACGTTTAAGGACGCTGGATGGAGGATGGAGTGCAGGAGAGTTTAGGGAATGTAGAACAAAGGCACTATAGGAGATGGATATTTTTTTTGGGATGAATTGATTTGGTGAGCAAGTCGAAAGCAGCCTTTTAAAGAAGAAGAAGAAAAAGGTGTTATAAAATATGACGGAATACATAACTTGAGGGGAAAGTGTAAACATTGAAGGTTAATGAGTGAAAACTATCTGGGGAAATGGGGGAGAAACACGTGGTCGAAGAACGAACGAACGAATAAGAATGAATAAACGAATGAGAACAGAGAAGGAAATGTTTTTTTTTTTTTTTTTTTTTTTTTTTTTTTTTTTGAGTTGAGATTTACACAAGGAAGTAGGCTATGGGTGAAAAGACTGGGAATACAGAGAACGAAAGTTATTGGATCACAAATGACGGACCACTGAGAGAAAAACAAAGCCTCAAGGTTGTACAGTGCACACTGTACAAGGCCTTGCTCGCGACACGGCAAACAGACGATCAATTTATGAAAGATAAACACCGAGAAACAACCAAAGTTGCACACAATAACTTCACACACCGAAAGATAAATACAGTTTCGACAAAATACAATTGTGAACAGACTTAACTTCGAAAAACGTGGAGACCGTGTGGAGCTTCGAAAATCCCTGCCGCCGTCTCCAAGATCTCGCGAGATCTCCAGAGATAGATTAAATCCCCCAGAATTAGAGATAGATTAAATCTCCCAGAATTAGAGATAGATTAAATCCCCCAGAATTAGAGAAAGATTAAATTCCACATAATTAGAGAAAGATGAATTACCCCAGAATTAGAGATAGATTAATTACCCCAGAATTAGAGATAGATGAAATCCCCCAGAATTAGAGATAGATTAAATCCCCCAGAATTAGAGAAAGATTAAATCCCACATAATTAGAGAAAGATGAATTACCCCAGAATTAGAGATAGATTAATTACCCCAGAATTAGAGATAGATTAAATCCAACATAATTAGAGAAAGATGAATTACCCCAGAATTAGAGATAGATTAATTACCCCAGAATTAGACATAGATTAAATCCCACATAATTAGAGAAAGATGAATTACCCCAGAATTAGAGATAGATTAAATCTCCCAGAATTAGAGATAGATTAAATCCCACAGAATTAGAGAAAGATTAAATCTCCCAGAATTAGAGATAGATTAAATCCCCCAGAATTAGAGAAAGATTAAATCCCACATAATTAGAGAAAGATGAATTACCCCACAATTAGAGATAGATTAATTACCCCAGAATTAGAGATAGATTAAATCTCCCAGAATTAGAGATAGATTAAATCCCCCAGAATTAGAGATAGATGAAATCCCACATAATTAGAGATAGATTAAATCCCACATAATTAGAGAAAGATTAAATCCCACATAATTAGAGAAATATTCAATCCCACATAATTAGAGATAGATTAAATCTCCCAGAATTAGAGATAGATTAAATCTCCCAGAATTAGAGATAGATTAAATCCCCCAGAATTAAAGAAAGATTAAATACCCCAGAATTAGAGAAATATGAAATCCCCCAGAATTAGAGAAAGATTCAATCCCCCCAGAATTAGAGAAAGATTAAATTCCCCAGAAGGAGAGATAGATTAAATCACCCAGAATTAGAGAAAGATTAAATCCCCCAGAATTAGAGATAGATTAAATCCCCCAGAATTAAATCCCCCAGATTAAATCCCCCAGAATTAGAGATAGATTAAATCTCCCAGAATTAGAGAAAGATTACCCCAGAATTAGAGAAAGATTAAATTACCCAGAAGTAGAGATAGATTAAATCACCCAGAATTAGAGAAAGAATAAATCCCCCAGAATTAGAGATAGATCAAATCCCCCAGAATTAAATCCCCCAGATTAAATCCCCCAGAATTAGACATAGATTAAATCTCCCAGAATTAGAGTTAGATTAAATCCCCCAGAATTAGAGAAAGATTAAATCCCACATAATTAGAGAAAGATTAATTACCCCAGAATTAGAGATAGATTAAATCTCCCAGAATTAGAGATATATTAAATCCCCCAGAATTAAATCCCCCAGATTAAATCCCCCAGAATTAGAGATAGATTAAATCCCCCAGAATAAATCCCCCAGAATTAATTCCCCCACAATTATAGATATATTAAATCCCCCAGAATTAAAGAAAGATTAAATCCCCCAGAATTAGAGAAAGACTAAAGCCCCCAGAATTAGAGAAAGATTCAATCCCCCCAGAATTAGAGAAAGATTAAATTCCCCAGAAGTAGAGATAGATGAAATCCCCCAGAATTAGAGAAAGATGAAATCCCCCAGAATTAGAGAAAGATTCAATCCCCCCAGAATTAGAGAAAGATTAAATTCCCCAGAAGTAGAGGTAGATGAAACCACCCAGAATTAGAGAAATATTAAATCCCCCAGAATTAGAGAAAGATTAAATTCCACATAATTAGAGAAAGATTACCCCAGTATTAGAGGTAGATTAAATCCTCCAGAATTAGAGACAGATTAAATCCCCAGAATTAGTGAAAGATTAATTCCCCCACAATTAGACATAGATTAAATCCCCCCGAATTAGAGATAGATTAATTCCCCCACAATTAGAGATAGATTAAATCCCCCAAAATTAGAGATAGATTAAATCTCCCAGAATTAGAGATAGATTAAATCCTCCAGAATTAAATCCCCCAGATTAAATCCCCCAGAATTAGAGATAGATTAAATCCCCCAGAATTAATTCCCCCAAAATTAGAGATAGATTAATTCCCTCAGAATTAGAGACAGATTAAATCCCCTAGAATTAGAGAAAGATGAATTCCCCCGCAACTAGAGATAGATTAAATCCCCCAGAATTACAGATAGATTAAATCCCCCAGAATTAGAGACATATTAAATCCCCCAGAATTAGAGATAGATTAAATCCCCCAGAATTAGAGAAAGATTAAATCCCACATAATTAGAGAAAGATTAATTACCCCAGAATTAGAGATAGATTAAATCTCCCAGAATTAGAGATAGATTAAATCTCCCAGAATTAGAGATAGATTAAATCCCCCAGAATTAGAAATAGATTCATTCCCCCGCAATTAGAGAAAGATTCATTACCCCAGAATTAGAGAAAGATTAAATCCCACATAATTAGAGATAGATTAAATCCCCCAGAATTAGAGATAGATTAAATCTCCCAGAATTAGAGATAGATTAAATCCCCCAGAATTAGAGAAAGATTAAATCCCACATTATTAGAGAAAAATGAATTACCCCAGAATTAGAGATAGATTAATTACCCCAGAATTAGAGATAGATTAATTACCCCAGAATTAGAGATAGATGAAATCCCCCAGAATTAGAGATAGATTAAATCCCCCAGAATTAGAGAAAGATTAAATCCCACATAATTAGAGAAAGATTAATTACCCCAGAATTAGAGATAGATTAATTTCCCCAGAATTAGAGATAGATTAAATCCCACATAATTAGAGAAAGATGAATTACCCCAGAATTAGAGATAGATTAATTACCCCAGAATTAGAGATAGATTAAATCCCACATAATTAGAGAAAGATGAATTACCCCAGAATTAGAGATAGATTAATTACCCCAGAATTAGAGATAGATTATATCTCCCAGAATTAGAGATAGATTAAATCCCACAGAATTAGAGAAAGATTAAATCTCCCAGAATTAGAGATAGATTAAATCCCCCAGAATTAGAGAAAGATTAAATCCCACATAATTAGAGAAAGATGAATTATCCCAGAATTAGAGATAGATTAATTACCCCAGAATTAGAGATAGATGAAATCCCACATAATTAGAGATAGATTAAATCCCACATAATTAGAGAAAGATTAAATCCCACATAATTAGAGAAATATTCAATCCCACATAATTAGAGATAGATTAAATCTCCCAGAATTAGAGATGGATTAAATCTCCCAGAATTAGAGATAGATTAAATCCCACATAATTAGAGAAAGATTAAATCTCCCAGAATTAGAGATAGATTAAATCCCCCAGAATTAGAGAAAGATTAAATCCCTCATAATTAGAGAAAGATGAATTACCCCAGAATTAGAGAAAGATTAATTACCCCAGAATTAGAGATAGATTAAATCACCCAGAATTAGAGATAGATTAAATCCCCCAGAATTAAATCCCCCAGATTAAATCCCCCAGAATTAGAGATAGATTAAGTCCCCCAGAATAAATCCCCCAGAATTAATTCCCCCACAATTAGAGATAGATAAAATCCCCCAGAATTAAAGAAAGATTAAATACCCCAGAATTAGAGAAAGACTAAATCCCCCAGAATTAGAGAAAGACTAAATCCTCCAGAATTAGAGAAAGATTCAATCCCCCCAGAATTAGAGAAAGATTAAATTCCCCAGAAGGAGAGATAGATTAAATCACCCAGAATTAGAGAAAGATTAAATCCCTCAGAATTAGACATAGATTAAATCCCCCAGAATTAAATCCCCCAGATTAAATCCCCCAGAATTAGAGATAGATTAAATCTCCCAGAATTAGAGAAAGATTACCCTAGAATTAGAGAAAGATTAAATTACCCAGAAGTAGAGATAGATTAAATCACCCAGAATTAGAGAAAGAATAAATCCCCCAGAATTAGAGATAGATTAAATCCCCCAGAATTAAATCCCCCAGATTAAATCCCCCAGAATTAGACATAGAATAAATCCCCCAGAATTAGAGATAGATTAAATCCCCCAGAATTAAATCCCCCAGATTTAATCCCCCAGAATTAGACATAGATTAAATCTCCCAGAATTAGAGTTAGATTAAATCCCCCAGAATTAGAGAAAGATTAAATCCCACATAATTAGAGAAAGATTAATTACCCCAGAATTAGAGATAGATTAAATCTCCCAGAATTAGAGATATATTAAATCCCCCAGAGTTAAATCCCCCAGATTAAATCCCCCAGAATTAGAGATAGATTAAATCCCCCAGAATTAGAGAAAGATTAAATCCCACATAATTAGAGAAAGATTAATTACCCCAGAATTAGAGATAGATTAAATCTCCCAGAATTAGAGATATATTAAATCCCCCAGAGTTAAATCCCCCAGATTAAATCCCCCAGAATTAGAGATAGATTAAATCCCCCAGAATAAATCCCCCAGAATTAATTCCCCCACAATTATAGATATATTAAATCCCCCAGAATTAAAGAAAGATTAAATCCCCCAGAATTAGAGAAAGACTAAAGCCCCCAGAATTAGAGAAAGATTCAATCCCCCCAGAATTAGAGAAAGATTAAATTCCCCAGAAGTAGAGATAGATGAATTCCCCCAGAATTAGAGAGATGAAATCCCCCAGAATTAGAGAAATATTAAATCCTCCAGAATTAGAGACAGATTAAATCCCCAGAATTAGTGAAAGATTAATTCCCCCACAATTAGACATAGATTAAATGCCCCCGAATTAGAGATAGATTCATTCCCCCACAATTAGAGATAGATTAAATCCCCCAAAATTAGAGATAGATTAAATCCCCCAAAATTAGAGATAGATTAAATCCTCCAGAATTAAATCCCCCAGATTAAATCCCCCAGAATTAGAGATAGATTAAATCCCCCAGAATAAATCCCCCAGAATTAATTCCCCCAAAATTAGAGATAGATTAATTCCCTCAGAATTAGAGACAGATTAAATCCCCTAGAATTAGAGAAAGATGAATTCCCCCACAATTAGAGATAGATTAAATCCCCCAGAATTAGAGATAGATTCATTCCCCCGCAACTAGAGATAGATTAAATCCCACAGAATTAAAGATAGATTAAATCCCCCAGAATTAGAGACAGATTAAATCCCCCAGAATTAGAGATAGATTAAATCCCCCAGAATTAGAGAAAGATTAAATCCCACATAATTAGAGAAAGATTAAATCCCCCAGAATTAGAGATCGATTAAATCCCCCAGAATTAGAGATAGATTAAATCCCCCAGAATTAGAGATAGATTAAATCCCCCAGAATTAGAGATAGATTAAATCCCCCAGAATTAGAGATAGATTAAATCTCCCAGAATTAGAGATAGATTAAATCCCCCAGAATTAGAAATAGATTCATTCCCCTGCAATTAGAGAAAGATTAATTACCCCAGAATTAGAGATAGATTAAATCCTCCAGAATTAGAGATAGATTAAATCCTCCAGAATTGCAGATAGATTAAATCCCCCAGAATTAGAGAAAGATTAAATCCCACATAATTAGAGATAGATTAAATCCCCCAGAATTAGAGATCGATTAAATCCCCCAGAATTAGAGATAGATTAAATCTCCCAGAATTAGAGAAAGATTACCCTAGAATTAGAGAAAGATTAAATTACCCAGAAGTAGAGATAGATTAAATCACCCAGAATTAGAGAAAGAATAAATCCCCCAGAATTAGAGATAGATTAAATCCCCCAGAATTAAATCCCCCAGATTAAATCCCCCAGAATTATACATAGATTAAATCTCCCAGAATTAGAGTTAGATTAAATCCCCCAGAATTAGAGAAAGATTAAATCCCACATAATTAGAGAAAGATTAATTACCCCAGAATTAGAGATAGATTAAATCTCCCAGAATTAGAGATACTAGGGCATGCCCGTACTATATCTATATCTAAAATTATATCCCCCCCCTCTATTTACATGAAATGGTTTGGTCCAAAGCGAACGGCTTGCGAGTACGGTGACAACCCCCCCCCCCCTCTATTTACATGAAATGGTTTGGTCCAAAGCGAACGGCTTGCGGAGTTTGGTAAAGAAATCGCCATAGCATGCACAAACGCGCAGGAAAGCGAAAGAATCGCAAATTAGTTTTAATTAGTTTTAAAACATCGTTTAACGCCAACATAGCGGCAACATAGTTTGCCAACGTGAAATAAATGAATACGCTCTCAAATGTGCCGTCCGAGGCAGAGTCTGTTCGCCACGTTCGGCACACGTGATAGCTCGCTGCTCTCTGATTGGTTGAATCGTTTTTTGGACATAGCTCGGTAACTACTTCTCCGATTAATATGAAACCTTGAAAAGGCACATCCTCGGGTCCCCAGCAATATACCTGGCAAGTTTAAAGTATATCGGACCCGTGGTTGTCGAGAAACAGCGGTTACAGACATACAAACATACAAACATACACACAGAGATTACTGGAATTATAGATAGATATTAAATCCCCCAGAATTAAATCCCCCAGATTAAATCCCCCAGAATTAGAGATAGATTAAATCCCCCAGAATAAATCCCCCAGAATTAATTCCCCCACAATTATAGATATATTAAATCCCCCAGAATTAAAGAAAGATTAAATCCCCCAGAATTAGAGAAAGACTAAAGACCCCAGAATTAGAGAAAGATTCAATCCCCCCAGAATTAGAGAAAGATTAAATTCCCCAGAAGTAGAGATAGATGAAATCACCCAGAATTAGAGAAATATTAAATCCCACAGAATTAGAGAAAGATTAAATTCCACATAATTAGAGAAAGATGACCCCAGTATTAGAGGTAGATTAAATCCTCCAGAATTAGAGACAGATTAAATCCCCAGAATTAGTGAAAGATTAATTCCCCCACAATTAGACATAGATTAAATCCCCCCGAATTAGAGATAGATTCATTCCCCCACAATTAGAGATAGATTAAATCCCACAAAATTAGAGAAAGATTAAATCCCCCAAAATTAGAGATAGATTAAATATCCCAGAATTAGAGATAGATGAAATCCTCCAGAATTAAATCCCCCAGATTAAATCCCCCAGAATTAGAGATAGATTAAATCCCCCAGAATTAATTCCCCCAAAATTAGAGATAGATTAATTCCCTCAGAATTAGAGACAGATTAAATCCCCTAGAATTAGAGAAAGAAGAATTCCCCCACAATTAGAGATAGATTAAATCCCCCAGAATTAGAGATAGATTCATTCCCCCGCAACTAGAGATAGATTAAATCCCCCAGAATTAGAGATAGATTAAATCCCCCAGAATTAGAGACAGATTAAATCCCCCAGAATTAGAGATAGATTAAATCCCCCAGAATTAGAGAAAGATTAAATCCCACATAATTAGAGAAAGATTAATTACCCCAGAATTAGAGATAGATTAAATCCCCCAGAATTAGAGATAGATTAAATCCCCCAGAATTGCAGATAGATTAAATCCCCCAGAATTAGAGAAAGATTAAATCCCACATAATTAGAGATAGATTAAATCCCCCAGAATTAGAGATCGATTAAATCCCCCAAAATTAGAGATAGATTAAATCCCCCATAATTAGAGATAGATTAAATCCCCCAGAATTAGAGATCGATTAAATCCCCCAAAATTAGAGATAGATTAAATCCCCCAAAATTAGAGATAGATTAAATCTCCCAGAATTAGAGATAGATTAAATCCTCCAGAATTAAATCCCCCAGATTAAATCCCCCAGAATTAGAGATAGATTAAATCCCCCAGAATTAATTCCCCCAAAATTAGAGATAGATTAATTCCCTCAGAATTAGAGACAGATTAAATCCCCTAGAATTAGAGAAAGATGAATTCCCCCACAATTAGAGATAGATTAAATCCCCCAGAATTAGAGATAGATTCATTCCCCCGCAACTAGAGATAGATTAAATCCCCCAGAATTAGAGATAGATTAAATCCCCCAGAATTAGAGACAGATTAAATCCCCCAGAATTAGAGATAGATTAAATCCCCCAGAATTATAGAAAGATTAAATCCCACATAATTAGAGAAAGATTAATTACCCCAGAATTAGAGATAGATTAAATCCCCCAGAATTAGAGATAGATTAAATCCCCCAGAATTGCAGATAGATTAAATCCCCCAGAATTAGAGAAAGATTAAATCCCACATAATTAGAGATAGATTAAATCCCCCAGAATTAGAGATCGATTAAATCCCCCAGAATTAGAGATAGATTAAATCTCCCAGAATTAGAGATAGATTAAATCTCCCAGAATTAGAGATAGATTAAATCTCCCAGAATTAGAGATAGATTAAATCCCCCAGAATTAGAGAAAGATTAAAACCCACATAATTAGAGAAAGATGAATTACCCCAGAATTAGAGATAGATGAAATCCCCCAGAATTAGAGATAGATTAAATCCCCCAGAATTAGAGAAAGATTAAATCCCACATAATTAGAGAAAGCTGAATTACCCCAGAATTAGAGATAGATTAATTACCCCAGAATTAGAGATAGATTAAATCCCACATAATTGGAGAAAGATGAATTTCCCCAGAATTAGAGATAGATTAAATCTCCCAGAATTAGAGATAGATTAAATCCCACATAATTAGAGAAAGATTAAATCTCCCAGAATTAGAGATAGATTAAATCCCTCATAATTAGAGAAAGATGAATTACCCCAGAATTAGAGAAAGATTAATTACCCCAGAATTAGAGATAGATTAAATCTCCCAGAATTAGAGATAGATTAAATCCCCCAGAATTAAATCCCCCAGATTAAATCCCCCAGAATTAGAGATAGATTAAGTCCCCCAGAATAAATCCCCCAGAATTAATTCCCCCACAATTAGAGATAGATTAAATCCCCCAGAATTAAAGAAAGATTAAATACCCCAGAATTAGAGAAAGACTAAATCCCCCAGAATTAGAGAAAGATTCAATCCCCCCAGAATTAGAGAAAGATTAAATTCCCCAGAAGGAGAGATAGATTAAATCACCCAGAATTAGAGAAAGATTAAATCCCCCAGAATTAGAGATAGATTAAATCCCCCAGAAATAAATCCCCCAGATTAAATCCCCCAGAATTAGAGATAGATTAAATCTCCCAGAATTAGAGAAAGATTGCCCCAGTATGAGAGAAAGATTAAATTACCCAGAAGTAGAGATAGATTAAATCACCCAGAATTAGAGAAAGAATAAATCCCCCAGAATTAGAGATAGATTAAATCCCCCAGAATTAAATCCCCCAGATTAAATCCCCCAGAATTAGACATAGATTAAATCTCCCAGAATTAGAGTTAGATTAAATCCCCCAGAATTAGAGAAAGATTAAATCCCACATAATTAGAGAAAGATTAATTACCCCAGAATTAGAGATATATTAAATCCCCCAGAATTAAATCCCCCAGATTAAATCCCCCAGAATTAGAGATAGATTAAATCCCCCAGAATAAATCCCCCAGAATTAATTCCCCCACAATTATAGATATATTAAATCCCCCAGAATTAAAGAAAGATTAAATCCCCCAGAATTAGAGAAAGACTAAAGCCCCCAGAATTAGAGAAAGATTCAATCCCCCCAGAATTAGAGAAAGATTAAATTCCCCACAAGTAGAGATAGATGAAATCCCCCAGAATTAGAGAGACGAAATCCCCCAGAATTAGAGAAATATTAAATCCTCCAGAATTAGAGACAGATTAAATCCCCAGAATTAGTGAAAGATTAATTCCCCCACAATTAGACATAGATTAAATCCCCCCGAATTAGAGATAGATTCATTCCCCCACAATTAGAGATAGATTAAATCCCCCAAAATTAGAGATAGATTAAATCCACCAAAATTAGAGATAGATTAAATCGCCCAAAATTAGAGATAGATTAAATCTCCCAGAATTAGAGATAGATTAAATCCTCCAGAATTAAATCCCCCAGATTAAATCCCCCAGAATTAGAGATAGTTTAAATCCCCCAGAATAAATCCCCCAGAATTAATTCCCCCAAAATTAGAGATAGATTAATTCCCTCAGAATTAGAGACAGATTAAATCCCCGAGAATTAGAGAAAGATGAATTCCCCCACAATTAGAGATAGATTAAATCCCCCAGAATTAGAGATAGATTCATTCCCCCGCAACTAGAGATAGATTAAATCCCCCAGAATTACAGATAGATTAAATCCCCCAGAATTAGAGACAGATTAAATCCCCCAGAATTAGAGATAGATTAAATCCCCCAGAATTAGAGATAGATTAAATCCCCCAGAATTAGAGAAAGATTAAATCCCACATTATTAGAGAAAGATTAATTACCCCAGAATTAGAGATAGATTAAATCCCCCAGAATTAGAGATAGATTAAATCCCCCAGAATTAGAGATAGATTAAATCCCCCAGAATTAGAGATAGATTAAATCCCACATAATTAGAGAAAGATTAATTACCCCAGAATTAGAGATAGATTAAATCCCCCAGAATTAGAGATAGATTTAATCTCCCAGAATTAGAGATAGATTAAATCCACCAGAATTAGAAATTGATTCATTCCCCTGTAATTAGAGATAGATTAAATCCCCCAGAATTAGAGATCGATTAAATCCCCCAGAATTAGAGATAGATTAAATCTCCCAGAATTAGAGATAGATTAAATCTCCCAGAATTAGAGATAGATTAAATCCCCCAGAATTAGAGAAAGATTAAATCCCACATAATTAGAGAAAGATGAATTACCCCAGAATTAGAGATAGATTAATTACCCCAGAATTAGAGATAGATTAAATCCCACATAATTGGAGAAAGATGAATTTCCCCAGAATTAGAGATAGATTAAATCTCCCAGAATTAGAGAAAGATTAAATCCCACATAATTAGAGAAAGATTAAATCTCCCAGAATTAGAGATAGATTAAATCCCTCATAATTAGAGAAAGATGAATTACCCCAGAATTAGAGAAAGATTAATTACCCCAGAATTAGAGATAGATTAAATCTCCCAGAATTAGAGATAGATTAAATCCCCCAGAATTAAATCCCCCAGATTAAATCCCCCAGAATTAGAGATAGATTAAGTCCCCCAGAATAAATCCCCCAGAATTAATTCCCCCACAATTAGAGATAGATTAAATCCCCCAGAATTAAAGAAAGATTAAATCCCCCAGAATTAGAGAAAGATTGCCCCAGTATGAGAGAAAGATTAAATTACCCAGAAGTAGAGATAGATTAAATCCCCCAGAATTAGAGATAGATTAAATCCCCCAGAATTAAATCCCCCAGATTAAATCCCCCAGAATTAGAGATAGATTAAATCTCCCAGAATTAGAGAAAGATTGCCCCAGTATGAGAGAAAGATTAAATTACCCAGAAGTAGAGATAGATTAAATCACCCAGAATTAGAGAAAGAATAAATCCCCCAGAATTAGAGATAGATTAAATCCCCCAGAATTAAATCCCCCAGATTAAATCCCCCAGAATTAGACATAGATTAAATCTCCCAGAATTAGAGTTAGATTAAATCCCCCAGAATTAGAGAAAGATTAAATCCCACATAATTAGAGAAAGATTAATTACCCCAGAATTAGAGATAGATTAAATCTACCAGAATTAGAGATATATTAAATCCCCCAGAATTAAATCCCCCAGATTAAATCCCCCAGAATTAGAGATAGATTAAATCCCCCAGAATAAATCCCCCAGAATTAATTCCCCCACAATTATAGATATATTAAATCCCCCAGAATTAAAGAAAGATTAAATCCCCCAGAATTAGAGAAAGACTAAAGCCCCCAGAATTAGAGAAAGATTCAATCCCCCCAGAATTAGAGAAAGATTAAATTCCCCAGAAGTAGAGATAGATGAAATCCCCCAGAATTAGAGAGACTAAATCCCCCAGAATTAGAGAAATATTAAATCCTCCAGAATTAGAGACAGATTAAATCCCCAGAATTAGTGAAAGATTAATTCCCCCACAATTAGACATAGATTAAATGCCCCCGAATTAGAGATAGATTCATTCCCCCACAATTAGAGATAGATTAAATCCCCCAAAATTAGAGATAGATTAAATCCCCCAAAATTAGAGATAGATTAAATCCTCCAGAATTAAATCCCCCAGATTAAATCCCCCAGAATTAGACATAGATTAAATCTCCCAGAATTAGAGACAGATTAAATCCCCCAGAATTAGAGATAGATTAAATCCCCCAGAATTAGAGATAGATTAAATCCCCCAGAATTAGAGAAAGATTAAATCCCACATAATTAGAGAAAGATTAATTACCCCAGAATTAGAGATAGATTAAATCCCCCAGAATTAGAGATAGATTAAATCCCCCAGAATTAGAGATAGATTAAATCCCCCAGAATTAGAGATAGATTAAATCCCACATAATTAGAGAAAGATTAATTACCCCAGAATTAGAGATAGATTAAATCCCCCAGAATTAGAGATAGATTTAATCTCCCAGAATTAGAGATAGATTAAATCCACCAGAATTAGAAATTGATTCATTCCCCTGTAATTAGAGATAGATTAAATCCCCCAGAATTAGAGATCGATTAAATCCCCCAGAATTAGAGATAGATTAAATCTCCCAGAATTAGAGATAGATTAAATCTCCCAGAATTAGAGATAGATTAAATCCCCCAGAATTAGAGAAAGATTAAATCCCACATAATTAGAGAAAGATGAATTACCCCAGAATTAGAGATAGATTAATTACCCCAGAATTAGAGATAGATTAAATCCCACATAATTGGAGAAAGATGAATTTCCCCAGAATTAGAGATAGATTAAATCTCCCAGAATTAGAGATAGATTAAATCCCACATAATTAGAGAAAGATTAAATCTCCCAGAATTAGAGATAGATTAAATCCCTCATAATTAGAGAAAGATGAATTACCCCAGAATTAGAGAAAGATTAATTACCCCAGAATTAGAGATAGATTAAATCTCCCAGAATTAGAGATAGATTAAATCCCCCAGAATTAAATCCCCCAGATTAAATCCCCCAGAATTAGAGATAGATTAAGTCCCCCAGAATAAATCCCCCAGAATTAATTCCCCCACAATTAGAGATAGATTAAATCCCCCAGAATTAAAGAAAGATTAAATCCCCCAGAATTAGAGAAAGATTGCCCCAGTATGAGAGAAAGATTAAATTACCCAGAAGTAGAGATAGATTAAATCCCCCAGAATTAGAGATAGATTAAATCCCCCAGAATTAAATCCCCCAGATTAAATCCCCCAGAATTAGAGATAGATTAAATCTCCCAGAATTAGAGAAAGATTGCCCCAGTATGAGAGAAAGATTAAATTACCCAGAAGTAGAGATAGATTAAATCACCCAGAATTAGAGAAAGAATAAATCCCCCAGAATTAGAGATAGATTAAATCCCCCAGAATTAAATCCCCCAGATTAAATCCCCCAGAATTAGACATAGATTAAATCTCCCAGAATTAGAGTTAGATTAAATCCCCCAGAATTAGAGAAAGATTAAATCCCACATAATTAGAGAAAGATTAATTACCCCAGAATTAGAGATAGATTAAATCTCCCAGAATTAGAGATATATTAAATCCCCCAGAATTAAATCCCCCAGATTAAATCCCCCAGAATTAGAGATAGATTAAATCCCCCAGAATAAATCCCCCAGAATTAATTCCCCCACAATTATAGATATATTAAATCCCCCAGAATTAAAGAAAGATTAAATCCCCCAGAATTAGAGAAAGACTAAAGCCCCCAGAATTAGAGAAAGATTCAATCCCCCCAGAATTAGAGAAAGATTAAATTCCCCAGAAGTAGAGATAGATGAAATCCCCCAGAATTAGAGAGACTAAATCCCCCAGAATTAGAGAAATATTAAATCCTCCAGAATTAGAGACAGATTAAATCCCCAGAATTAGTGAAAGATTAATTCCCCCACAATTAGACATAGATTAAATGCCCCCGAATTAGAGATAGATTCATTCCCCCACAATTAGAGATAGATTAAATCCCCCAAAATTAGAGATAGATTAAATCCCCCAAAATTAGAGATAGATTAAATCCCCCAAAATTAGAGATAGATTAAATCCTCCAGAATTAAATCCCCCAGAATTAATTCCCCCAAAATTAGAGATAGATTAATTCCCTCAGAATTAGAGACAGATTAAATCCCCTAGAATTAGAGAAAGATGAATTCCCCCACAATTAGAGATAGATTAAATCCCCCAG
This sequence comes from Myxine glutinosa, assembly GCF_964187855.1. NCBI lineage: Eukaryota > Metazoa > Chordata > Myxini > Myxiniformes > Myxinidae > Myxine > Myxine glutinosa. The sequence goes on from NC_136272.1 coordinate 54,752,733, forward strand.
AATTAGTGAAAGATTAATTCCCCCACAATTAGACATAGATTAAATCCCCCCGAATTAGAGATAGATTAATTCCCCCACAATTAGAGATAGATTAAATCCCCCAAAATTAGAGATAGATTAAATCCCACAAAATTAGAGATAGATTAAATCTCCCAGAATTAGAGATAGATTAAATCCTCCAGAATTAAATCCCCCAGATTAAATCCCCCAGAATTAGAGATAGATTAAATCCCCCAGAATTAATTCCCCCAAAATTAGAGATAGATTAATTCCCTCAGAATTAGAGACAGATTAAATCCCCTAGAATTAGAGAAAGATGAATTCCCCCACAATTAGAGATAGATTAAATCCCCCAGAATGAGAGATAGATTCATTCCCCCGCAACTAGAGATAGATTAAATCCCCCAGAATTACAGATAGATTAAATCCCCCAGAATTAGAGACATATTAAATCCCCCAGAATTAGAGATAGATTAAATCCCCCAGAATTAGAGAAAGATTAAATCCCACATAATTAGAGAAAGATTAATTACCCCAGAATTAGAGATAGATTAAATCTCCCAGAATTAGAGATAGATTAAATCTCCCAGAATTAGAGATAGATTAAATCCCCCAGAATTAGAAATAGATTCATTCCCCCACAATTAGAGAAAGATTCATTAACCCAGAATTAGAGATAGATTAAATCCCACAGAATTAGAGATAGATTAAATCCCCCAGAATTGCAGATAGATTAAATCCCCCAGAATTAGAGAAAGATTAAATCCCACATAATTAGAGATAGATTAAATCCCCCAGAATTAGAGATAGATTAAATCTCCCAGAATTAGAGATAGATTAAACCCCCCAGAATTAGAGAAAGATTAAATCCCACATTATTAGAGAAAAATGAATTACCCCAGAATTAGAGATAGATTAATTACCCCAGAATTAGAGATAGATTAATTACCCCAGAATTAGAGATAGATGAAATCCCCCAGAATTAGAGATAGATTAAATCCCCCAGAATTAGAGAAAGATTAAATCCCACATAATTAGAGAAAGATTAATTACCCCAGAATTAGAGATAGATTAAATCCCACATAATTAGAGAAAGATGAATTACCCCAGAATTAGAGATAGATTAATTACCCCAGAATTAGAGAAAGATTCAATCCCCCCAGAATTAGAGAAAGATTAAATCCCCCAGAATTAGAGATAGATTAAATCCCCCAGAATTAAATCCCCCAGATTAAATCCCCCAGAATTAGAGATAGATTAAATCTCCCAGAATTAGAGAAAGATTGCCCCAGTATGAGAGAAAGATTAAATTACCCAGAAGTAGAGATAGATTAAATCACCCAGAATTAGAGAAAGAATAAATCCCCCAGAATTAGAGATAGATTAAATCCCCCAGAATTAAATCCCCCAGATTAAATCCCCCAGAATTAGACATAGATTAAATCTCCCAGAATTAGAGTTAAATTAAATCCCCCAGAATTAGAGAAAGATTAAATCCCACATAATTAGAGAAAGATTAATTACCCCAGAATTAGAGATAGATTAAATCTCCCAGAATTAGAGATAAATTAAATCCCCCAGATTAAATCCCCCAGAATTAGAGATAGATTAAATCCCCCAGAATAAATCCCCCAGAATTAATTCCCCCACAATTATAGATATATTAAATCCCCCAGAATTAAAGAAAGATTAAATCCCCCAGAATTAGAGAAAGACTAAAGCCCCCAGAATTAGAGAAAGATTCAATCCCCCCAGAATTAGAGAAAGATTAAATTCCCTAGAAGTAGAGATAGATGAAATCCCCCAGAATTAGAGAGACTAAATCCCCCAGAATTAGAGAAATATTAAATCCTCCAGAATTAGAGACAGATTAAATCCCCAGAATTAGTGAAAGATTAATTCCCCCACAATTAGACATAGATTAAATGCCCCCGAATTAGAGATAGATTCATTCCCCCACAATTAGAGATAGATTAAATCCCCCAAAATTAGAGATAGATTAAATCCCCCAAAATTAGAGATAGATTAAATCCTCCAGAATTAAATCCCCCAGATTAAATCCCCCAGAATTAGACATAGATTAAATCTCCCAGAATTAGAGACAGATTAAATCCCCCAGAATTAGAGATAGATTAAATCCCCCAGAATTAGAGATAGATTAAATCCCCCAGAATTAGAGATAGATTAAATCCCCCAGAATTAGAGAAAGATTAAATCCCACATAATTAGAGAAAGATTAATTACCCCAGAATTAGAGATAGATTAAATCCCCCAGAATTAGAGATAGATTAAATCCCCCAGAATTAGAGATAGATTAAATCCCCCAGAATTAGAGATAGATTAAATCCCACATAATTAGAGAAAGATTAATTACCCCAGAATTAGAGATAGATTAAATCCCCCAGAATTAGAGATAGATTTAATCTCCCAGAATTAGAGATAGATTAAATCCACCAGAATTAGAAATTGATTCATTCCCCTGTAATTAGAGATAGATTAAATCCCCCAGAATTAGAGATCGATTAAATCCCCCAGAATTAGAGATAGATTAAATCTCCCAGAATTAGAGATAGATTAAATCTCCCAGAATTAGAGATAGATTAAATCCCCCAGAATTAGAGAAAGATTAAATCCCACATAATTAGAGAAAGATGAATTACCCCAGAATTAGAGATAGATTAATTACCCCAGAATTAGAGATAGATTAAATCCCACATAATTGGAGAAAGATGAATTTCCCCAGAATTAGAGATAGATTAAATCTCCCAGAATTAGAGATAGATTAAATCCCACATAATTAGAGAAAGATTAAATCTCCCAGAATTAGAGATAGATTAAATCCCTCATAATTAGAGAAAGATGAATTACCCCAGAATTAGAGAAAGATTAATTACCCCAGAATTAGAGATAGATTAAATCTCCCAGAATTAGAGATAGATTAAATCCCCCAGAATTAAATCCCCCAGATTAAATCCCCCAGAATTAGAGATAGATTAAGTCCCCCAGAATAAATCCCCCAGAATTAATTCCCCCACAATTAGAGATAGATTAAATCCCCCAGAATTAAAGAAAGATTAAATCCCCCAGAATTAGAGAAAGATTGCCCCAGTATGAGAGAAAGATTAAATTACCCAGAAGTAGAGATAGATTAAATCCCCCAGAATTAGAGATAGATTAAATCCCCCAGAATTAAATCCCCCAGATTAAATCCCCCAGAATTAGAGATAGATTAAATCTCCCAGAATTAGAGAAAGATTGCCCCAGTATGAGAGAAAGATTAAATTACCCAGAAGTAGAGATAGATTAAATCACCCAGAATTAGAGAAAGAATAAATCCCCCAGAATTAGAGATAGATTAAATCCCCCAGAATTAAATCCCCCAGATTAAATCCCCCAGAATTAGACATAGATTAAATCTCCCAGAATTAGAGTTAGATTAAATCCCCCAGAATTAGAGAAAGATTAAATCCCACATAATTAGAGAAAGATTAATTACCCCAGAATTAGAGATAGATTAAATCTCCCAGAATTAGAGATATATTAAATCCCCCAGAATTAAATCCCCCAGATTAAATCCCCCAGAATTAGAGATAGATTAAATCCCCCAGAATAAATCCCCCAGAATTAATTCCCCCACAATTATAGATATATTAAATCCCCCAGAATTAAAGAAAGATTAAATCCCCCAGAATTAGAGAAAGACTAAAGCCCCCAGAATTAGAGAAAGATTCAATCCCCCCAGAATTAGAGAAAGATTAAATTCCCCAGAAGTAGAGATAGATGAAATCCCCCAGAATTAGAGAGACTAAATCCCCCAGAATTAGAGAAATATTAAATCCTCCAGAATTAGAGACAGATTAAATCCCCAGAATTAGTGAAAGATTAATTCCCCCACAATTAGACATAGATTAAATGCCCCCGAATTAGAGATAGATTCATTCCCCCACAATTAGAGATAGATTAAATCCCCCAAAATTAGAGATAGATTAAATCCCCCAAAATTAGAGATAGATTAAATCCCCCAAAATTAGAGATAGATTAAATCCTCCAGAATTAAATCCCCCAGAATTAATTCCCCCAAAATTAGAGATAGATTAATTCCCTCAGAATTAGAGACAGATTAAATCCCCTAGAATTAGAGAAAGATGAATTCCCCCACAATTAGAGATAGATTAAATCCCCCAGAATTAGTGAAAGATTAATTCCCCCACAATTAGACATAGATTAAATCCCCCCGAATTAGAGATAGATTAATTCCCCCACAATTAGAGATAGATTAAATCCCCCAAAATTAGAGATAGATTAAATCCCACAAAATTAGAGATAGATTAAATCTCCCAGAATTAGAGATAGATTAAATCCTCCAGAATTAAATCCCCCAGATTAAATCCCCCAGAATTAGAGATAGATTAAATCCCCCAGAATTAATTCCCCCAAAATTAGAGATAGATTAATTCCCTCAGAATTAGAGACAGATTAAATCCCCTAGAATTAGAGAAAGATGAATTCCCCCACAATTAGAGATAGATTAAATCCCCCAGAATGAGAGATAGATTCATTCCCCCGCAACTAGAGATAGATTAAATCCCCCAGAATTACAGATAGATTAAATCCCCCAGAATTAGAGACATATTAAATCCCCCAGAATTAGAGATAGATTAAATCCCCCAGAATTAGAGAAAGATTAAATCCCACATAATTAGAGAAAGATTAATTACCCCAGAATTAGAGATAGATTAAATCTCCCAGAATTAGAGATAGATTAAATCTCCCAGAATTAGAGATAGATTAAATCCCCCAGAATTAGAAATAGATTCATTCCCCCACAATTAGAGAAAGATTCATTAACCCAGAATTAGAGATAGATTAAATCCCACAGAATTAGAGATAGATTAAATCCCCCAGAATTGCAGATAGATTAAATCCCCCAGAATTAGAGAAAGATTAAATCCCACATAATTAGAGATAGATTAAATCCCCCAGAATTAGAGATAGATTAAATCTCCCAGAATTAGAGATAGATTAAACCCCCCAGAATTAGAGAAAGATTAAATCCCACATTATTAGAGAAAAATGAATTACCCCAGAATTAGAGATAGATTAATTACCCCAGAATTAGAGATAGATTAATTACCCCAGAATTAGAGATAGATGAAATCCCCCAGAATTAGAGATAGATTAAATCCCCCAGAATTAGAGAAAGATTAAATCCCACATAATTAGAGAAAGATTAATTACCCCAGAATTAGAGATAGATTAAATCCCACATAATTAGAGAAAGATGAATTACCCCAGAATTAGAGATAGATTAATTACCCCAGAATTAGAGAAAGATTCAATCCCCCCAGAATTAGAGAAAGATTAAATCCCCCAGAATTAGAGATAGATTAAATCCCCCAGAATTAAATCCCCCAGATTAAATCCCCCAGAATTAGAGATAGATTAAATCTCCCAGAATTAGAGAAAGATTGCCCCAGTATGAGAGAAAGATTAAATTACCCAGAAGTAGAGATAGATTAAATCACCCAGAATTAGAGAAAGAATAAATCCCCCAGAATTAGAGATAGATTAAATCCCCCAGAATTAAATCCCCCAGATTAAATCCCCCAGAATTAGACATAGATTAAATCTCCCAGAATTAGAGTTAGATTAAATCCCCCAGAATTAGAGAAAGATTAAATCCCACATAATTAGAGAAAGATTAATTACCCCAGAATTAGAGATAGATTAAATCTCCCAGAATTAGAGATAAATTAAATCCCCCAGATTAAATCCCCCAGAATTAGAGATAGATTAAATCCCCCAGAATAAATCCCCCAGAATTAATTCCCCCACAATTATAGATATATTAAATCCCCCAGAATTAAAGAAAGATTAAATCCCCCAGAATTAGAGAAAGACTAAAGCCCCCAGAATTAGAGAAAGATTCAATCCCCCCAGAATTAGAGAAAGATTAAATTCCCCAGAAGTAGAGATAGATGAAATCCCCCAGAATTAGAGAGACTAAATCCCCCAGAATTAGAGAAATATTAAATCCTCCAGAATTAGAGACAGATTAAATCCCCAGAATTAGTGAAAGATTAATTCCCCCACAATTAGACATAGATTAAATGCCCCCGAATTAGAGATAGATTCATTCCCCCACAATTAGAGATAGATTAAATCCCCCAAAATTAGAGATAGATTAAATCCCCCAAAATTAGAGATAGATTAAATCCTCCAGAATTAAATCCCCCAGATTAAATCCCCCAGAATTAGACATAGATTAAATCTCCCAGAATTAGAGACAGATTAAATCCCCCAGAATTAGAGATAGATTAAATCCCCCAGAATTAGAGATAGATTAAATCCCCCAGAATTAGAGATAGATTAAATCCCCCAGAATTAGAGAAAGATTAAATCCCACATAATTAGAGAAAGATTAATTACCCCAGAATTAGAGATAGATTAAATCCCCCAGAATTAGAGATAGATTAAATCCCCCAGAATTAGAGATAGATTAAATCCCCCAGAATTAGAGATAGATTAAATCCCACATAATTAGAGAAAGATTAATTACCCCAGAATTAGAGATAGATTAAATCCCCCAGAATTAGAGATAGATTTAATCTCCCAGAATTAGAGATAGATTAAATCCACCAGAATTAGAAATTGATTCATTCCCCTGTAATTAGAGATAGATTAAATCCCCCAGAATTAGAGATCGATTAAATCCCCCAGAATTAGAGATAGATTAAATCTCCCAGAATTAGAGATAGATTAAATCTCCCAGAATTAGAGATAGATTAAATCCCCCAGAATTAGAGAAAGATTAAATCCCACATAATTAGAGAAAGATGAATTACCCCAGAATTAGAGATAGATTAATTACCCCAGAATTAGAGATAGATTAAATCCCACATAATTGGAGAAAGATGAATTTCCCCAGAATTAGAGATAGATTAAATCTCCCAGAATTAGAGATAGATTAAATCCCACATAATTAGAGAAAGATTAAATCTCCCAGAATTAGAGATAGATTAAATCCCTCATAATTAGAGAAAGATGAATTACCCCAGAATTAGAGAAAGATTAATTACCCCAGAATTAGAGATAGATTAAATCTCCCAGAATTAGAGATAGATTAAATCCCCCAGAATTAAATCCCCCAGATTAAATCCCCCAGAATTAGAGATAGATTAAGTCCCCCAGAATAAATCCCCCAGAATTAATTCCCCCACAATTAGAGATAGATTAAATCCCCCAGAATTAAAGAAAGATTAAATCCCCCAGAATTAGAGAAAGATTGCCCCAGTATGAGAGAAAGATTAAATTACCCAGAAGTAGAGATAGATTAAATCCCCCAGAATTAGAGATAGATTAAATCCCCCAGAATTAAATCCCCCAGATTAAATCCCCCAGAATTAGAGATAGATTAAATCTCCCAGAATTAGAGAAAGATTGCCCCAGTATGAGAGAAAGATTAAATTACCCAGAAGTAGAGATAGATTAAATCACCCAGAATTAGAGAAAGAATAAATCCCCCAGAATTAGAGATAGATTAAATCCCCCAGAATTAAATCCCCCAGATTAAATCCCCCAGAATTAGACATAGATTAAATCTCCCAGAATTAGAGTTAGATTAAATCCCCCAGAATTAGAGAAAGATTAAATCCCACATAATTAGAGAAAGATTAATTACCCCAGAATTAGAGATAGATTAAATCTCCCAGAATTAGAGATATATTAAATCCCCCAGAATTAAATCCCCCAGATTAAATCCCCCAGAATTAGAGATAGATTAAATCCCCCAGAATAAATCCCCCAGAATTAATTCCCCCACAATTATAGATATATTAAATCCCCCAGAATTAAAGAAAGATTAAATCCCCCAGAATTAGAGAAAGACTAAAGCCCCCAGAATTAGAGAAAGATTCAATCCCCCCAGAATTAGAGAAAGATTAAATTCCCCAGAAGTAGAGATAGATGAAATCCCCCAGAATTAGAGAGACTAAATCCCCCAGAATTAGAGAAATATTAAATCCTCCAGAATTAGAGACAGATTAAATCCCCAGAATTAGTGAAAGATTAATTCCCCCACAATTAGACATAGATTAAATGCCCCCGAATTAGAGATAGATTCATTCCCCCACAATTAGAGATAGATTAAATCCCCCAAAATTAGAGATAGATTAAATCCCCCAAAATTAGAGATAGATTAAATCCCCCAAAATTAGAGATAGATTAAATCCTCCAGAATTAAATCCCCCAGAATTAATTCCCCCAAAATTAGAGATAGATTAATTCCCTCAGAATTAGAGACAGATTAAATCCCCTAGAATTAGAGAAAGATGAATTCCCCCACAATTAGAGATAGATTAAATCCCCCAGAATTAGTGAAAGATTAATTCCCCCACAATTAGACATAGATTAAATCCCCCCCGAATTAGAGATAGATTAATTCCCCCACAATTAGAGATAGATTAAATCCCCCAAAATTAGAGATAGATTAAATCCCACAAAATTAGAGATAGATTAAATCTCCCAGAATTAGAGATAGATTAAATCCTCCAGAATTAAATCCCCCAGATTAAATCCCCCAGAATTAGAGATAGATTAAATCCCCCAGAATTAATTCCCCCAAAATTAGAGATAGATTAATTCCCTCAGAATTAGAGACAGATTAAATCCCCTAGAATTAGAGAAAGATGAATTCCCCCACAATTAGAGATAGATTAAATCCCCCAGAATGAGAGATAGATTCATTCCCCCGCAACTAGAGATAGATTAAATCCCCCAGAATTACAGATAGATTAAATCCCCCAGAATTAGAGACATATTAAATCCCCCAGAATTAGAGATAGATTAAATCCCCCAGAATTAGAGAAAGATTAAATCCCACATAATTAGAGAAAGATTAATTACCCCAGAATTAGAGATAGATTAAATCTCCCAGAATTAGAGATAGATTAAATCTCCCAGAATTAGAGATAGATTAAATCCCCCAGAATTAGAAATAGATTCATTCCCCCACAATTAGAGAAAGATTCATTACCCCAGAATTAGAGATAGATTAAATCCCACAGAATTAGAGATAGATTAAATCCCCCAGAATTGCAGATAGATTAAATCCCCCAGAATTAGAGAAAGATTAAATCCCACATAATTAGAGATAGATTAAATCCCCCAGAATTAGAGATAGATTAAATCTCCCAGAATTAGAGATAGATTAAACCCCCCAGAATTAGAGAAAGATTAAATCCCACATTATTAGAGAAAAATGAATTACCCCAGAATTAGAGATAGATTAATTACCCCAGAATTAGAGATAGATTAATTACCCCAGAATTAGAGATAGATGAAATCCCCCAGAATTAGAGATAGATTAAATCCCCCAGAATTAGAGAAAGATTAAATCCCACATAATTAGAGAAAGATTAATTACCCCAGAATTAGAGATAGATTAAATCCCACATAATTAGAGAAAGATGAATTACCCCAGAATTAGAGATAGATTAATTACCCCAGAATTAGAGATAGATTAAATCCCACATAATTAGAGAAAGATGAATTACCCCAGAATTAGAGATAGATTAATTACCCCAGAATTAGAGATAGATTAAATCTCCCAGAATTAGAGATAGATTAAATCCCACAGAATTAGAGAAAGATTAAATCTCCCAGAATTAGAGATAGATTAAATCCCCCAGAATTAGAGAAAGATTAAATCCCACATAATTAGAGAAAGATGAATTACCCCAGAATTAGAGATAGATTAATTACCCCAGAATTAGAGATAGATGAAATCCCACATAATTAGAGATAGATTAAATCCCACATAATTAGAGAAAGATTAAATCCCACATAATTAGAGAAATATTCAATCCCACATAATTAGAGATAGATTAAATCTCCCAGAATTAGAGATGGATTAAATCTCCCAGAATTAGAGATAGATTAAATCCCACATAATTAGAGAAAGATTAAATCTCCCAGAATTAGAGATAGATTAAATCCCCCAGAATTAGAGAAAGATTAAATCCCTCATAATTAGAGAAAGATGAATTACCCCAGAATTAGAGAAAGATTAATTACCCCAGAATTAGAGATAGATTAAATCACCCAGAATTAGAGATAGATTAAATCCCCCAGAATTAAATCCCCCAGATTAAATCCCCCAGAATTAGAGATAGATTAAGTCCCCCAGAATTAATTCCCCCACAATTAGAGATAGATAAAATCCCCCAGAATTAAAGAAAGATTAAATACCCCAGAATTAGAGAAAGACTAAATCCCCCAGAATTAGAGAAAGACTAAATCCCCCAGAATTAGAGAAAGATTCAATCCCCCCAGAATTAGAGAAAGATTAAATTCCCCAGAAGGAGAGATAGCTTAAATCACCCAGAATTAGAGAAAGATTAAATCCCTCAGAATTAGACATAGATTAAATCCCCCAGAATTAAATCCCCCAGATTAAATCCCCCAGAATTAGAGATAGATTAAATCTCCCAGAATTAGAGAAAGATTACCCTAGAATTAGAGAAAGATTAAATTACCCAGAAGTAGAGATAGATTAAATCACCCAGAATTAGAGAAAGAATAAATCCCCCAGAATTAGAGATAGATTAAATCCCCCAGAATTAAATCCCCCAGATTAAATCCCCCAGAATTAGACATAGAATAAATCCCCCAGAATTAGAGATAGATTAAATCCCCCAGAATTAAATCCCCCAGATTAAATCCCCCAGAATTAGACATAGATTAAATCTCCCAGAATTAGAGTTAGATTAAATCCCCCAGAATTAGAGAAAGATTAAATCCCACATAATTAGAGAAAGATTAATTACCCCAGAATTAGAGATAGATTAAATCTCCCAGAATTAGAGATATATTAAATCCCCCAGAGTTAAATCCCCCAGATTAAATCCCCCAGAATTAGAGATAGATTAAATCCCCCAGAATAAATCCCCCAGAATTAATTCCCCCACAATTATAGATATATTAAATCCCCCAGAATTAAAGAAAGATTAAATCCCCCAGAATTAGAGAAAGACTAAAGCCCCCAGAATTAGAGAAAGATTCAATCCCCCCAGAATTAGAGAAAGATTAAATTCCCCAGAAGTAGAGATAGATGAATTCCCCCAGAATTAGAGAGACGAAATCCCCCAGAATTAGAGAAATATTAAATCCTCCAGAATTAGAGACAGATTAAATCCCCAGAATTAGTGAAAGATTAATTCCCCCACAATTAGACATAGATTAAATGCCCCCGAATTAGAGATAGATTCATTCCCCCACAATTAGAGATAGATTAAATCCCCCAAAATTAGAGATAGATTAAATCCCCCAAAATTAGAGATAGATTAAATCCTCCAGAATTAAATCCCCCAGATTAAATCCCCCAGAATTAGAGATAGATTAAATCCCCCAGAATAAATCCCCCAGAATTAATTCCCCCAAAATTAGAGATAGATTAATTCCCTCAGAATTAGAGACAGATTAAATCCCCTAGAATTAGAGAAAGATGAATTCCCCCACAATTAGAGATAGATTAAATCCCCCAGAATTAGAGATAGATTCATTCCCCCGCAACTAGAGATAGATTAAATCCCACAGAATTAAAGATAGATTAAATCCCCCAGAATTAGAGACAGATTAAATCCCCCAGAATTAGAGATAGATTAAATCCCCCAGAATTAGAGAAAGATTAAATCCCACATAATTAGAGAAAGATTAAATCCCCCAGAATTAGAGATCGATTAAATCCCCCAGAATTAGAGATAGGTTAAATCCCCCAGAATTAGAGATAGATTAAATCCCCCAGAATTAGAGATAGATTAAATCCCCCAGAATTAGAGATAGATTAAATCTCCCAGAATTAGAGATAGATTAAATCCCCCAGAATTAGAAATAGATTCATTCCCCTGCAATTAGAGAAAGATTAATTACCCCAGAATTAGAGATAGATTAAATCCTCCAGAATTAGAGATAGATTAAATCCCCCAGAATTGCAGATAGATTAAATCCCCCAGAATTAGAGAAAGATTAAATCCCCCAGAATTAGAGATAGATTAAATCCCCCAGAATTAGAGATCGATTAAATCCCCCAGAATTAGAGATAGATTAAATCTCCCAGAATTAGAGAAAGATTACCCTAGAATTAGAGAAAGATTAAATTACCCAGAAGTAGAGATAGATTAAATCACCCAGAATTAGAGAAAGAATAAATCCCCCAGAATTAGAGATAGATTAAATCCCCCAGAATTAAATCCCCCAGATTAAATCCCCCAGAATTAGACATAGATTAAATCTCCCAGAATTAGAGTTAGATTAAATCCCCCAGAATTAGAGAAAGATTAAATCCCACATAATTAGAGAAAGATTAATTACCCCAGAATTAGAGATAGATTAAATCTCCCAGAATTAGAGATACTAGGGCATGCCCGTACTATATCTATATCTAAAATTATATCCCCCCCCTCTATTTACATGAAATGGTTTGGTCCAAAGCGAACGGCTTGCGAGTACGGTGACAATCCCCCCCCTCTATTTACATGAAATGGTTTGGTCCAAAGCGAACGGCTTGCGGAGTTTGGTAAAGAAATCGCCATAGCATGCACAAACGCGCAGGAAAGCGAAAGAATCGCAAATTAGTTTTAATTAGTTTTAAAACATCGTTTAACGCCAACATAGCGGCAACATAGTTTGCCAACGTGAAATAAATGAATACGCTCTCAAATGTGCCGTCCGAGGCAGAGTCTGTTCGCCACGTTCGGCACACGTGATAGCTCGCTGCTCTCTGATTGGTTGAATCGTTTTTTGGACATAGCTCGGTAACTACTTCTCCGATTAATATGAAACCTTGAAAAGGCACATCCTCGGGTCCCCAGCAATATACCTGGCAAGTTTAAAGTATATCGGACCCGTGGTTGTCGAGAAACAGCGGTTACAGACATACAAACATACAAACATACACACAGAGATTACTGGAATTATAGATAGATATTAAATCCCCCAGAATTAAATCCCCCAGATTAAATCCCCCAGAATTACAGATAGATTAAATCCCCCAGAATAAATCCCCCAGAATTAATTCCCCCACAATTATAGATATATTAAATCCCCCAGAATTAAAGAAAGATTAAATCCCCCAGAATTAGAGAAAGACTAAAGACCCCAGAATTAGAGAAAGATTCAATCCCCCCAGAATTAGAGAAAGATTAAATTCCCCAGAAGTAGAGATAGATGAAATCACCCAGAATTAGAGAAATATTAAATCCCACAGAATTAGAGAAAGATTAAATTCCGCATAATTAGAGAAAGATTACCCCAGTATTAGAGGTAGATTAAATCCTCCAGAATTAGAGACAGATTAAATCCCCAGAATTAGTGAAAGATTAATTCCCCCACAATTAGACATAGATTAAATCCCCCCGAATTAGAGATAGATTCATTCCCCCACAATTAGAGATAGATTAAATCCCACAAAATTAGAGAAAGATTAAATCCCCCAAAATTAGAGATAGATTAAATTCCCCAAAATTAGAGATAGATTAAATCTCCCAGAATTAGAGATAGATGAAATCCTCCAGAATTAAATCCCCCAGATTAAATCCCCCAGAATTAGAGATAGATTAAATCCCCCAGAATAAATCCCCCAGAATTAATTCCCCCAAAATTAGAGATAGATTAATTCCCTCAGAATTAGACAGATTAAATCCCCTAGAATTAGAGAAAGATGAATTCCCCCACAATTAGAGATAGATTAAATCCCCCAGAATTAGAGATAGATTCATTCCCCCGCAACTAGAGATAGATTAAATCCCCCAGAATTAGAGATAGATTAAATCCCCCAGAATTAGAGACAGATTAAATCCCCCAGAATTAGAGATAGATTAAATCCCCCAGAATTAGAGAAAGATTAAATCCCACATAATTAGAGAAAGATTAATTACCCCAGAATTAGAGATAGATTAAATCCCCCAGAATTAGAGATAGATTAAATCCCCCAGAATTGCAGATAGATTAAATCCCCCAGAATTAGAGAAAGATTAAATCCCACATAATTAGAGATAGATTAAATCCCCCAGAATTAGAGATCGATTAAATCCCCCAAAATTAGAGATAGATTAAATCCCCCATAATTAGAGATAGATTAAATCCCCCAGAATTAGAGATCGATTAAATCCCCCAAAATTAGAGATAGATTAAATCCCCCAAAATTAGAGATAGATTAAATCTCCCAGAATTAGAGATAGATTAAATCCTCCAGAATTAAATCCCCCAGATTAAATCCCCCAGAATTAGAGATAGATTAAATCCCCCAGAATTAATTCCCCCAAAATTAGAGATAGATTAATTCCCTCAGAATTAGAGACAGATTAAATTCCCTAGAATTAGAGAAAGATGAATTCCCCCACAATTAGAGATAGATTAAATCCCCCAGAATTAGAGATAGATTCATTCCCCCGCAACTAGAGATAGATTAAATCCCCCAGAATTAGAGATAGATTAAATCCCCCAGAATTAGAGACAGATTAAATCCCCCAGAATTAGAGATAGATTAAATCCCCCAGAATTAGAGAAAGATTAAATCCCACATAATTAGAGAAAGATTAATTACCCCAGAATTAGAGATAGATTAAATCCCCCAGAATTAGAGATAGATTAAATCCCCCAGAATTGCAGATAGATTAAATCCCCCAGAATTAGAGAAAGATTAAATCCCACATAATTAGAGATAGATTAAATCCCCCAGAATTAGAGATCGATTAAATCCCCCAGAATTAGAGATAGATTAAATCTCCCAGAATTAGAGATAGATTAAATCTCCCAGAATTAGAGATAGATTAAATCTCCCAGAATTAGAGATAGATTAAATCCCCCAGAATTAGAGAAAGATTAAATCCCACATAATTAGAGAAAGATGAATTACCCCAGAATTAGAGATAGATGAAATCCCCCAGAATTAGAGATAGATTAAATCCCCCAGAATTAGAGAAAGATTAAATCCCACATAATTAGAGAAAGCTGAATTACCCCAGAATTAGAGATAGATTAATTACCCCAGAATTAGAGATAGATTAAATCCCACATAATTGGAGAAAGATGAATTTCCCGAGAATTAGAGATAGATTAAATCTCCCAGAATTAGAGATAGATTAAATCCCACATAATTAGAGAAAGATTAAATCTCCCAGAATTAGAGATAGATTAAATCCCTCATAATTAGAGAAAGATGAATTACCCCAGAATTAGAGAAAGATTAATTACCCCAGAATTAGAGATAGATTAAATCTCCCAGAATTAGAGATAGATTAAATCCCCCAGAATTAAATCCCCCAGATTAAATCCCCCAGAATTAGAGATAGATTAAGTCCCCCAGAATAAATCCCCCAGAATTAATTCCCCCACAATTAGAGATAGTTTAAATCCCCCAGAATTAAAGAAAGATTAAATACCCCAGAATTAGAGAAAGACTAAATCCCCCAGAATTAGAGAAAGATTCAATCCCCCCAGAATTAGAGAAAGATTAAATTCCCCAGAAGGAGAGATAGATTAAATCACCCAGAATTAGAGAAAGATTAAATCCCCCAGAATTAGAGATAGATTAAATCCCCCAGAATTAAATCCCCCAGATTAAATCCCCCAGAATTAGAGATAGATTAAATCTCCCAGAATTAGAGAAAGATTGCCCCAGTATGAGAGAAAGATTAAATTACCCAGAAGTAGAGATAGATTAAATCACCCAGAATTAGAGAAAGAATAAATCCCCCAGAATTAGAGATAGATTAAATCCCCCAGAATTAAATCCCCCAGATTAAATCCCCCAGAATTAGACATAGATTAAATCTCCCAGAATTAGAGTTAGATTAAATCCCCCAGAATTAGAGAAAGATTAAATCCCACATAATTAGAGAAAGATTAATTACCCCAGAATTAGAGATATATTAAATCCCCCAGATTAAATCCCCCAGAATTAGAGATAGATTAAATCCCCCAGAATAAATCCCCCATAATTAATTCCCCCACAATTATAGATATATTAAATCCCCCAGAATTAAAGAAAGATTAAATCCCCCAGAATTAGAGAAAGACTAAAGGCCCCAGAATTAGAGAAAGATTCAAGCCCCCCAGAATTAGAGAAAGATTAAATTCCCCAGAAGTAGAGATAGATGAAATCCCCCAGAATTAGAGAGACGAAATCCCCCAGAATTAGAGAAATATTAAATCCTCCAGAATTAGAGACAGATTAAATCCCCAGAATTAGTGAAAGATTAATTCCCCCACAATTAGACATAGATTAAATCCCCCCGAATTAGAGATAGATTCATTCCCCCACAATTAGAGATAGATTAAATCCCCCAAAATTAGAGATAGATTAAATCCACCAAAATTAGAGATAGATTAAATCGCCCAAAATTAGAGATAGATTAAATCTCCCAGAATTAGAGATAGATTAAATCCTCCAGAATTAAATCCCCCAGATTAAATCCCCCAGAATTAGAGATAGTTTAAATCCCCCAGAATAAATCCCCCAGAATTAATTCCCCCAAAATTAGAGATAGATTAATTCCCTCAGAATTAGAGACAGATTAAATCCCGTAGAATTAGAGAAAGATGAATTCCCCCACAATTAGAGATAGATTAAATCCCCCAGAATTAGAGATAGATTCATTCCCCCGCAACTAGAGAAAGATTAAATCCCCCAGAATTACAGATAGATTAAATCCCCCAGAATTAGAGACAGATTAAATCCCCCAGAATTAGAGATAGATTAAATCCCCCAGAATTAGAGAAAGATTAAATCCCACATAATTAGAGAAAGATTAATTACCCCAGAATTAGAGATAGATTAAATCCCCCAGAATTAGAGATAGATTAAATCCCCCAGAATTAGAGATAGATTAAATCCCCCAGAATTAGAGATAGATTAAATCCCCCAGAATTAGAGAAAGATTAAATCCCACATAATTAGAGAAAGATTAATTACCCCAGAATTAGAGATAGATTAAATCCCCCAGAATTAGAGATAGATTTAATCTCCCAGAATTAGAGATAGATTAAATCCACCAGAATTAGAAATTGATTCATTCCCCTGTAATTAGAGATAGATTAAATCCCCCAGAATTAGAGATCGATTAAATCCCCCAGAATTAGAGATAGATTAAATCTCCCAGAATTAGAGATAGATTAAATCTCCCAGAATTAGAGATAGATTAAATCCCCCAGAATTAGAGAAAGATTAAATCCCACATAATTAGAGAAAGATGAATTACCCCAGAATTAGAGATAGATGAAATCCCCCAGAATTAGAGATAGATTAAATCCCCCAGAATTAGAGAAAGATTAAATCCCACATAATTAGAGAAAGATGAATTACCCCAGAATTAGAGATAGATTAATTACCCCAGAATTAGAGATAGATTAAATCCCACATAATTGGAGAAAGATGAATTTCCCCAGAATTAGAGATAGATTAAATCTCCCAGAATTAGAGATAGATTAAATCCCACATAATTAGAGAAAGATTAAATCTCCCAGAATTAGAGATAGATTAAATCCCTCATAATTAGAGAAAGATGAATGACCCCAGAATTAGAGAAAGATTAATTACCCCAGAATTAGAGATAGATTAAATCTCCCAGAATTAGAGATAGATTAAATCCCCCAGAATTAAATCCCCCAGATTAAATCCCCCAGAATTAGAGATAGATTAAGTCCCCCAGAATAAATCCCCCAGAATTAATTCCCCCACAATTAGAGATAGATTAAATCCCCCAGAATTAAAGAAAGATTAAATACCCCAGAATTAGAGAAAGACTAAATCCCCCAGAATTAGAGAAAGATTCAATCCCTCCAGAATTAGAGAAAGATTAAATTCCCCAGAAGGAGAGATAGATTAAATCACCCAGAATTAGAGAAAGATTAAATCCCCCAGAATTAGAGATAGATTAAATCCCCCAGAATTAAATCCCCCAGATTAAATCCCCCAGAATTAGAGATAGATTAAATCTCCCAGAATTAGAGAAAGATTGCCCCAGTATGAGAGAAAGATTAAATTACCCAGAAGTAGAGATGGATTAAATCACCCAGAATTAGAGAAAGAATAAATCCCCCAGAATTAGAGATAGATTAAATCCCCCAGAATTAAATCCCCCAGATTAAATCCCCCAGAATTAGACATAGATTAAATCTCCCAGAATTAGAGTTAGATTAAATCCCCCAGAATTAGAGAAAGATTAAATCCCACATAATTAGAGAAAGATTAATTACCCCAGAATTAGAGATAGATTAAATCTCCCAGAATTAGAGATATATTAAATCCCCCAGAATTAAATCCCCCAGATTAAATCCCCCAGAATTAGAGATAGATTAAATCCCCCAGAATAAATCCCCCAGAATTAATTCCCCCACAATTATAGATATATTAAATCCCCCAGAATTAAAGAAAGATTAAATCCCCCAGAATTAGAGAAAGACTAAAGCCCCCAGAATTAGAGAAAGATTCAATCCCCCCAGAATTAGAGAAAGATTAAATTCCCCAGAAGTAGAGATAGATGAAATCCCCCAGAATTAGAGAGACTAAATCCCCCAGAATTAGAGAAATATTAAATCCTCCAGAATTAGAGACAGATTAAATCCCCAGAATTAGTGAAAGATTAATTCCCCCACAATTAGACATAGATTAAATGCCCCCGAATTAGAGATAGATTCATTCCCCCACAATTAGAGATAGATTAAATCCCCCAAAATTAGAGATAGATTAAATCCCCCAAAATTAGAGATAGATTAAATCCTCCAGAATTAAATCCCCCAGATTAAATCCCCCAGAATTAGAGATAGATTAAATCCCCCAGAATTAATTCCCCCAAAATTAGAGATAGATTAATTCCCTCAGAATTAGAGACAGATTAAATCCCCTAGAATTAGAGAAAGATGAATTCCCCCACAATTAGAGATAGATTAAATCCCCCAGAATTAGAGATAGATTCATTCCCCCGCAACTAGAGATAGATTAAATCCTCCAGAATTAGAGATAGATTAAATCTCCCAGAATTAGAGATAGATTAAATCCCCCAGAATTAGAAATAGATTCATTCCCCTGCAATTAGAGAAAGATTAATTACCCCAGAATTAGAGATAGATTAAATCCCCCAGTATTAGAGATAGATTAAATCCCCCAGAATTAGAGATAGATTAAATCCCCCAGAATTAGAGATAGATTAAATCTCCCAGAATTAGAGATAGATTAAATCCCCCAGAATTAGAAATAGATTCATTCCCCTGCAATTAGAGAAAGATTAATTACCCCAGAATTAGAGATAGATTAAATCCTCCAGAATTAGAGATAGATTAAATCCCCCAGAATTGCAGATAGATTAAATCCCCCAGAATTAGAGAAAGATTAAATCCCACATAATTAGAGGTAGATTAAATCCCCCAGAATTAGAGATCGATTAAATCCCCCAGAATTAGAGATAGATTAAATCTCCCAGAATTAGAGATATTTAGATCGGACGAACCGATCGAACCCATCTATGAGACTATGGACTCTCCCGACGCTCCCATCGCCGAAAGTCTACCGACCCTCCCCTCACCGAGTCTACCAGGGCCCGACGACTTGGCGTTACACCCTTCGTCACCCGACCCTGGTGGCGCCTCTGACGCCGGGGACACAGGGATACGTGATGCCGTCCCCGGGGAATTTCGGACACGTGCTGGCAGAGAAATTCGCCGCCCGGCCCGGTACGGTTGGGTCGACTGATGCCCTGTTCCGCACCCTGTTCGTGCTGACGCTCGCTTGCTTCTAGCCGCACTGCCGTATAATTCTGACGGGGGGGGGGGGGGGGGGTAGAATGTAGTGAAATCGTATTCGTACTGAACCCGGGGCTCTCGCTGCTCGAGCTCGCTGCTTGTTGCTCGCTGCTCGTTGACACCGCTAGGGGCGCGACTATAAGACCCGCTGCTGCGGACGGTGCTCCGAGACTTCTCCTGTGACACGTTACATCTGGTAGACTCGCTAACGGTACGCCAGCATAGAATATTCAGCTTGCTTACATTGCTTACATTGAATGTTATGAATGGTCCCATGTGATGCCATATCTTATGCTTATTGCATTTCCTGCATTACAGGATGATGTCATGATCTAAATGGAATTAAACCAGAAGTTGGACTAAAGTTGTGTGGACCTGATTGGTTTTCCACAACACTCAGGTGGATCGACGACAACCGTTGACTACCTGATGGTGCGTAGGCGAGATATGGGGCACCTCCGGGACACAAAGGTGATCCCGGGGGAGGAGGCTGTTTCACAGCACCACTTGGTTGTCTGCGACATGAGGGTGAAAGGTGCGAGGAGAGCTCGGCGGGTGAAGTACCAACCGAGAATGAAGGTGTGGAGGTTGAAAGAGGTGCCAGTAAGGGAGGCATTAAAAGAGAGGCTGAGTAGGGTAGAGGCTGATGTGGTTGAGCTTGAAAGTGATTGGATGTCAATGAAAGATAGTCTGTTGGGAGCCGGTGGTGAGGTATGTGGATGGACAAAAGGACCACCGAGGCACTTGGGAACATGGTGGTGGGATGATGAAGTTGGAAAGAGGATTGACGAGAAGAGGAAGAAGTTCAAGGAGTGGCAGAAGGCGAAGGGTACGGGAGCAGAAAAAGCAGAGCATGAAAGTTATAAGGCAGTCAAGAAGGCTGCAAAGAAAGAGGTAGCAAAGGCTATAAGGCAGCCAAGAAGGCTGCAAAGAAAGAGGTAGCAAAGGCACAGGAGGCATGCAGGAAAATGTTCGGAGAACGCTTGGATTCGGAAGAGGGTCAGAGAGCGGTATTCAGGATTGCAAAGCAGATAGCGAAAGAGAGGTGTGATGTGATGGGGGTGAGTTGCTTGGGACAAATCGTTGTGGACCCAGATGGAATTAAAGGAAGACGGAAGAGATGTATGGAAATGCTGTTGAATGCAGAGAATGAATGGCATGGCAACATAGAGAGTAACCCAGTTTTAGGACCGGCAGAGAAGATAACTGAGAAGGAAGTTGAGGAAGCGATAAAAGCAATGAAGAGTAGAAAAGCAGGAGGGCCGACGGGAGTTGTGGGAGATGTGTTGAAGGCAGCAGGAAGTTGGGGTGTGAAGAGAATGACAGAGATCTGTAATCTGGTGGTGAAAGAAGGCCGCATTCCAGTGGATTGGGAACTGAGTACCCTCGTCCCTCTATACAAGGGGAAAGGTGACCCTCTGGAGTGTGGCTCGTACCGAGCGATAAAGTTATTGGAGCATGGAATGAAGGTATTGGAAAGGGTGTTGGAGAGGAGGATAAGGAAGAAAGTGCAGATCGACGAAATGCAGTTTTGGATAAAATGCCAGGAAGAGGAACGACAGACGCGCTTTTTATTGTGAGGCAGTTGCAGGAGAAGTACATGGAGAAGAGGAAGAAGCTGTTTCTTGGGTTTGTTGATCTGGAGGAAGCATTCGATAGGGTTCCACACGAAGTATTGACACGGGCATTGAGGAAGTTAGGAGTGGAGGAATGGTTGATCAGAGTAGTGATGGCAATGTACAAAAGAGCGCGCACAGCTGTAAGGATGAAGGATGGGAACAGTGGTGAGTTTGAGGTGAAGGTGGGAGCGCATCAGGGGTCGGTACTAAGGTCACTACTATTTGTAGCTGTGATGGAGGTGCTGGCTCAGAACGTAAAGGAGGGTTTTTTTTGGGGGGGGGGGGGGGGGGGTTTGTTTTTTTGTTTACAGAATCGAGGCTTGTGAAAGAGCTAACATTTATTTCACAAACAAATCTAACAAACAAAATATATAAAAAGAGGGAGCAGTAGACAAGATGGGGAGAGAAGGGGAAGCACACAAACACAACATTTGAGAGCAGGGACATCGGGAGATGTGTGGGAGGGAGAGGGCTTGGGGGGAGGAGGCGTGGGAAGGGGGGGGGGGGGTGGGAGAAGTATAAAATACAAGGACACCAAGGACTTCCAGCACAGAAGTTGGTATTTCAAAAAAGTGGATTTGGGGTGAAATTAGCAGGGGTAGAAAAGATCAAGGTTTTGGATGGGGGAAGATAAGAGATGGTGGTGAACAGCTGTTTTAAAGACCTGGAGGGAGGAGTGGGATTGAAGAGAGTGAGGGAGTTTGTTCCAGAGGCAGGAGAAAAGAGGAATGAAGGAGTGAAGGTGAGCAGAGAGTCTTGATTTTGGCAGTTTAACCATAAGAGGGTTGCAGGCAGATCTTGTGCGACCTGCAGGAATATTTGGGGGACAGAGCCCAGAGACAGCTGGGAGGGCAAGGCCGGAGAGGAGTCGGTAGAAGACGGAAAGACCACCAACCTGCCGGCGGTGAGTGAGTGAAAGGCCCTTGGAGTTAGCTTCATCGCGGGAGATTCCAATGATTCTGAACGCTTTGGTTTCAACCGCGTGAAGACGAGCTAGGTGTGAGGCAGGAGCACCAGCCCAGAGGGGAGAGTAGTATTCCATTGAGCTGCAGATGAAAGTCTTGTATGTGGTGAGGAGCTCAGGTGTGCCAAGGAAGGACTTCGCACGACGGAGGATGCCCAGTCGGCGGCTGGCTTTGGAGGCCAGATTTGAAATGTGGTTTTCCCAGGAAAGATCATGGCAGATAGTGAGACCCAAAAGCTTGAGTGACATAACGTCGTGGAGAGGTTTGTTGACAAAGTACATGGGAGGGTTGTCCGGATGGTCTTTTCGAAGAGACATAGTGATAGTGTGAGATTTTTCAGGATTGAAATGTTCCACTTGTTTGCCCAGTCTGTGATTTTGTCGAGGTCTGCAGAGAGTGAGGAGGCTGCTGCCTGCCTATCTGAAGGAATAGGTATGGAGTGGCAGAGAGTAGAGTCATCAGCAAAGAGATAGAGAGGATTTTCCAAGAGAGTCAGAGAGATCATTGATGAAGACCAGAAAACGCACAGGGCCCAGAACACTGCCTTGGGGAACTCCAGCCTGAACAGGAAGAGGAGATGAGATAAACCCATTCAGGGCCACACGTTGACTACGACTAGAGAGGAAGTCCGCCAGCCATGCGTGGAGATTTCCATGGATACCAAAGGAGGAGAGTTTGGTGAGCAGAGCGTGGTGCCAGACCGTGAGTCCCAGTGAGTCGCAGAAGTCCTTTGCTGAGGAGCCATGGCTTGTGATAGAGGTACCCACACCCAGCCAACTGGCATGGTGACAATTGAAATCACCACATATGAGGAAGAGAGAGTTGGGATGGGTAGATAGAAGTTGGTCCATATTATCAGACAGCGAGATGTATATGGAGTCATCACTGTTTGGTGGATGGCACAACACACATATGAACAAAAGGTGGGAGCGAAGGGGAAGCCGTAGCCAAAGGTATTCCTGGGGGTGAGGTGGAGAGAGGGCAGTGCAGGGCGAGTGAGGAAGAGTTTTTTTTATAAAGATAGCAACCCCACCTCCAGGACATGGCTCAGGTCTAACCTTCCTGGAGGTGCGAATAACCTGGGATAGATACCAAGGAATCAGAGACACCATGAGGTAGGAAAGTTTCTGTTAAGCAGATCACGTCTGGTTTGTCAGAAGCAACCTGTATGGAGAGATCAGTCAAGTTTGAGCGAAGGCCCCGGATGTTTGAGGTCCATACCGTTAATGAAGAGGAAGGGGGAGTGAAAACATTTTGCTACCTCGGAGACATGCTGAATGTAGAAGGTGGATCAGACTCAGCAACGGTTGCTAGAGTGAGATGTGCATGGAAGAAGTTTCGGGAACTGAGTGGCGTGCTGATGACGAGGGTAGTGTCGTTGAAGCTGAAGGGAAAGGTGTATGCTGCATGTGTGATAAGTGTTATGATTTATGGGAGCGAGACATAGGTAATGAACGTAGAGCAGCAACGAAGGCTGGAAAGGGTGTAAATGCGAATGGTTCGGTGGATGTGCAGAGTATCGTTGAGAGAGAGGAAGACAAATGATGAATTGCGAAAGATGATGGGAATAGAGCCTGTGATTGATGCTGTGAAGAGAAACAGGTTGAGATGGTTTGGTCATGTGTTGAGGAAGGATGAAAGTGACTGGTTGAGAAGAGTGATGGAAATAAATGTAGAAGGAAGTAGAGGACTATTAATGGTCAGTGCCATGAAACTTTCCAAAGTGCATGTGTGAGACGCTTGGTCTCCTTCAAAATGATAGAGAATGGCATTTTGCATTGACAGATGCAGATTGCAGAAGCAATACAAATGTGCCCACAAATCAGGGAGCTCTTTGTGACCCTCCTACTCTACTCTTTTGAAACCCTGCTGACCCAGTTATGGTCTTCGACCATCACCATATGCACTGGTGGGATGACTTTCTTCCTCGGGTTCCTCAATAAGCAAGCTGATCATCAACTCCTGCGTGCAATGGTATCGCTGGACGTTGAGCATCGCCTTCAACACCACGACAGACAACTTTCTGAGTTTCATCTGCCAAATGTCACAAATGATTTGCGTGCAACAGTGCAAGCAATCAATGGAAATATTGCACAACCACAACTGCCAATGATTATTCAGGAGGAACTTGAACTTGCTTATGATTTTAAAACTTTGAGAAACATTGTAAACCAACGCTTGCATGGCCCAAATGCACTTCTACCCTCTCAACGTGAGGTATATGTATATGACACTGTTATAGTTGCTTTACAGAAAAAGGAACCATTGGCTATCTTCCTGGATGCAAGAGGTGGGACAGGTAAAACCTATACACTGAACACTCTGCTAGCTGCTGCACACACCCTGCACAGTGACAAAATGAATGTTTCTCTAGCTGTTGCCTCAAGTGGTATTGCGGCTACACTTCTGCTGGGTGGACGTACATTTCATTCCAGGTTCAAAGCCCCCATCATGGTCACTGACTCAACAACATTATCAATATCGATATCTCACCAAAGTGTTCTTGCTGACCTAATTCGTAGAGCAAACCTTATTGTATGGGACGAGGCTCCAATGAGTCACAGGCACCTACTTGAGGCACTTGACCACCGTACATTACGAGACATCACCAACCAAGACATACCTTTTGGGGGAAAAGTAATAGTTCTCTGCTGGACACTTTAGACAGGTGCTTCCTGTTATTAAACATGGATCACATGCCCAGATTGTCAATGCCTCTCTGAAATATTCTCTGTGTTGTGGCAACATTTCAAGATATTCCACCTTACCGAGAATATGCGTGTGCTTATGAATGGACATTGGACATTATAAAAAATCGAGGGAGTTTGATCGTTGGCTACTACAACTTGGCAACGGACAGCTACCCTACAACAATGAGGCATGCATTGAAATACCAGAGGAAATGTGCATGCAAATTGACAGCACCTCACGTGAAACAATCAAGTAGATCCATGAGTGAAGTCATTGACTGGGTCTTTCCTGACTTTCACCGACACCACACAGATCATAAGTGGATGGCAGATCGTGCAATATTAGCACCAAATAACACATTGGTGGATACCATCAACGAGGTCATGTCAGATACATTTCCTGGAACACCAACACTTTGTCAAAGTGCAGACAAGACGGTAAATGATGATGATGACGATGCCACACGTTTGCCAACTGAATATCTCAATTCCCTTAACATTGCCGGAATGCCACCTCATCAACTCTCACTCAAGGATGGCATGCCTTTAATCTTGCTCCGCAACCTCAACGCGAAGCCAGGACTCTGCAATTAAATGGGACACGGTTAATCGTGAAAGAAGTTATCTGTGGCCGCCTCCTAAAGGCTATTATTGCTAATGGTGACAATGCAGGTCGCAGTGTGTTTATCCCTCGCATCACTCTTCAACCTACAGATGGGATTTTCCCATTCCATTGGCAACGACGTCAGTTCCCAGTGAGAATTGCCTTTGCCATGACCATAAACAAGAGTCAGGGGCAGAGTTTGTCTAGGGTGTGCTTGTGGCTAGAACAACCGGTCTTCACACATGGTCAACTGTATGTAGGATCATGACGCGTTGGCCACCCTGACAATATTCGTTTCGCTATCAAGCAGTTGCCTCACCTTCCAAGAACTGCGACATGTTGTTGTATTGTTTACAGTGAAGTGTTATCACTATCCTGAACTTAAATTGCTTATAAAGATGTAACATCACTGATATTACAAATAAATTTGAGCAGAAGAAATGTTTGCATTATCATTGGCTTAAATCATGACGACACAACAACTCATATAGTCATTATCCTAAGTTCAAACAAACTTGTGCCTCTGCAGCGATGTATAGTGAGGCAAGCACAGCATCCCGATCCACGCTATTCGATTTATGTCAACATATTTTATCTATCTTTTATATATATATATATATATATATATATATATATATATATATATATATATATATATATATATATATATATATATATATATATATATTGTTGTGGATATGAGAATGTTTTTTTTATTTTATTGTTGTGGTAAAATGTTGTTGTAAAAGGTTGTTGTAAAATATCACCCCTCCTCCCTCCGTTTGTGGTTGTATAAAGGTCAAAGGGCGTTCCCGTAGTTAGTCCATAAAACATACATGCAGGACACGATATATCTTTTTTGACAGTTATATCCTTATTATGTGTATTAGTGTAAGGCTGTGTCTTCCATTAATTGAAATACTCCATTGCACCAGTGAAAGAGAATAGATCCCCTTTCCTTCCCATCCCCAAAATCTCCCTTTCCTTCCCATCCCCAAAACCTCCATTTCCATATTACATCCCCTCTCGTCACTGCTGAGCCCTCGATTCCCAATCACCTCCCCTCCAATAACCACCATTGACCATGTGCTTTGAGTCGGAGAAGAAAGGCGTGTCTCCACCTCGTCAGAGGGGAGGAGGGGCGCGCCCGCCCGTCGTCATCCAGGGCGGAGCCCGAGGGTCGCGCGACCAACCAGGGCCGAGGTGAGCACCCCGATGGGCGTGTCCAAAACGCCGGCGGCGTAATCGCTGGAGGCGCTATAAAAGGCGCAAACGGAAGTGGTCACAGTGAGTTGGTCGGAGATGCACTTTGAGTTGGTCACAAGGAGTTGGTCTGAGTCGGTTGCCAGAGGAGGGTCAGTGGTTGCGTTGGTTGCGGTGGTAAGGAGTCGGTGGTCAGTTGGTTGCGGTGAGGAGTCGGTGGTGAGGAGTGAGAGAAACAAGAAAGAGTTGAGGGTTTGGACCAGACGAGTGGGACAAGGCCTGGCAAAGCACGCGACGTAAACAGCAGCCAAAACAGCAGCGTGGGGCCTGGCCTGAACGGCCTCTGCTAAACGCGCCGGTTGTGCTGCGGGACCCCCTTGGACCTCCCTCTCCCTCCAGCCATCCACATCCTGCCATTCCTGCAATTCCCCGCGTGAGTCAGTGTCTTTTGTTTGTTCTGTCCTGGGTTAATTAAGCTGTATAAGTTAATAATTGCACTGTGTCTCTAATCCTTCTGTATATTATTTTATTATCTTTCCTTCTCCTTGGTTACTTTGAGCATGTAAATAGTAGGAATAAATTTAGTGGTATTTCCAACCTTTTTGTCTTCTGCTTCTTCTTCTTCACATCCGTGTCGCCTTTGTCTTTTCCCTATTGACTAGCTGTGGTGCGATCCGGCCAAAGTCCTGGGTGAATCGGGTGAGTCAGGGATCCTGTTAGGTCGCGGCAATACCAAACCGCTCGGTAACTAACATCTTAAACCGCGATCAGTAACAATATATATATATATATATATATATATATATATATATATATATATATATATATATATACATACAGGGGGCTGCAAAAGTAGGTATACAGTTATGAAGAAAAAAAACGTGCGCACAAAACGTATTTTATTGATTATACAAGCATATCAATAATAACATATCAATAATAAACATATCAATAATAAACATATTAATCCCTCAAATGTCCCTCAAAACTATTTCCCTCAAAATCCCTCAAAACTATTATAATACTGGTAATACTGGTATAATCCTTACTGTATACCTACTTTTGCAGCCCCCTGTATATATATATATATATATATATATATATATATATATATATATATATATATATATATATATATATATATATATATATATATATATATATATATATATATATTGTTGCGAATATGGAATTTGGCCTCCATATCCGCTTGTAAATATTCCCCTATTTTCTCCAATACTCCCCAACTTTCCCCGATCCCCCATTCCCTAGTCCCATTGCATGTAAATAACAATCAGTAGAGCCGACCTTCCCCTTATTCCCCCATTAAATGTCGTGCCCAGGTCCACCGCACCACACGTAGACAACTTTCGGACATCTTCCTAGTTATTCTTATTCTATGTCAGTTAAGGCCTCGTCTCCATTAATTATGACTCTTCGTTGCACCAGAATGTGATTATATGGCATCAGTAGTGAGTTTAGGACCTTTCCCATACCTCCTTCCATCTTCTTCCCCAACAATTACAACAACAACAGAGGAGATGGCGGCGGAGCGGGGGAGGATGCGTCCTCACACCGGCTCGATTAGCGCCATAGACCATGCGCTCCACGGGGTTACCACGAAGGGGCTCCTTGTCAGCTCCTCGTCAAGGGCGGAGCCTGGTAAACCCCCCGCACGCACCCAATGAGAAGCAACGTGCCGATTCCACGAGGCGGAGCTAACGAGCCGAGGGCGTGTCACTCCCCGCCGGATATACGCGGCCCCGCGCCGGATGTGACGTCAGATGCGCACCCAGCTTGGAGAAGGAAAGCCACCTGCGAGCGCTGAGTCAGATGCGCCCCCAGCTTGAGCAGACAAGACGCCATCCGAGCGCTGCGACCTCCCCGCATCTCTGGACCGGACCGAGTCGATTCTGACCTTTGAGCCCAGGTGCACCTGGAGCCATCGCTACCCCGCCTGTCCTTTCCATCAATCCCCGTGTGAGTCAGCTTTGTCCCGTTTATCTGTCGTCTGTTGGGAATAATATAAGATTGTGTCTAAGTGCTTGTCTTTCTATGCTGTCCCTCTTGTAGTTGTAATCTAACCTTCCGCCTTAATATAACCTCCTCCGGAGGTCTTGAGAACTGAACCCCTGGTGTCGTATTGTGTTATTGTAATCCAGCCGGGTGTCTTCTTTTTCTTATTGAGCCAGCATCGCGCGACTTCGTCAACGTCGAGTAT
Organism: Myxine glutinosa; assembly: GCF_964187855.1. NCBI lineage: Eukaryota > Metazoa > Chordata > Myxini > Myxiniformes > Myxinidae > Myxine > Myxine glutinosa. The sequence continues at coordinate 54,781,832 of NC_136272.1, forward strand.
AGTCGGGTAATTTGTGCGGACACGACGGCCATTCCGCTCGGCCCACTTTAACATCAAAGTCGTGTCTGTAACAATTGGTGTCGAGGAGTGGAATTCGAACCCGGGACTAAATTTATTAGGCCCAAATTTTGGGAGGGAAAATCGATTCGGAGCGCGTACTGCGCTCGACGAAATTATAACGAAAAAAAAAAATTGGATTTGTTTTACGAAACTCGAATTTTGCAAGTCGCGCTATGGCGGATCAAGACGGCTGGGGTCCGGTAGGGGAGAGTGAAGCAGGGTCGGTCCAGGACCAAATTGAGGGACATGAGGAGAGCGAAGCAGTGAGGGCGGCAGGTTCGCAAAATAGCGCCGTCACGCACGAAGTAGCGGGCGCGCAAAATGGCGCGCTCGCTCACGTGGTTGAAGGGTCCCAAAATAGCGGCGCCGCGGAGGGCGAGCCTGCGGTGGCGGCTGGGGACGCTGGGCAAACCGGGTTTGACCTCAGATTATTCTTGACCCAACTGAATGCAAAAATGGATAGGATGGAGGGCCAAATGAGGGTTGATAGTGGGCGATTAGAGGGCCAAATGAGGAGTACCGGTGAGAAGTTAGACAATAATTTTGAGGAGTTAGACAAGAAAATTGAGAAGTTAGACAAAAATTTTGAGGGGTTAGACAATGGGATAAAAGAGGTGAGAAATGGGTTAGAGGGGGTAGAAAATAGAATGGCTGCCCAGGAGAATCAGATAGAGGGAGTGAAAACTGGGTTAACGGGGGTAGAAAACAGAATGGCCGCTCAAGAGAATCAAATAGAGGGAGTGAAAAATGGGTTAGAGGGGTTAGAAAACAGTATGGAAGGCAAATTGAGGGACATGAGGGACCAAGCGGAAAGGGAAGTTAAACAAATGGAGCAGCAGATAGAGGGGGTCAGAATGGGGGTAGAAACCAAACTGGATGCTCACAGGGAGGAAATGGAGCAGATGAGGGTGGCATCTGGGCAGGAGATGCAAGTGATGGGAGAGGAGATCAGAAGAGGAGTGAGTGAGGAGGTCGGAGGAGTGCGCGAGGAGGTGAGGCACTGTAAGGAGCGCATGGAGAAAGAGGTGAGAAAGGGGACTGTAAAATTGCAAGGTGGTATAGAGGAGTTGACGCTGGGAGTAGAACAACTGACAGTGGGACAAAAGGAGTTGGGGGACCAGGTAAAGAAGAACACAGCGGTAATAGAGGGTTTAAAATCGACACAGAAGGAGATGAAAAAGGACGTAGGGGTAATTAAAAAAGAGTGTCAGACGGTACATGAGGACCTGACGAGGAAAATGGACAAGGTGGTAGAGGTAATGGAGGTTAAAGAGCGGGAGGTGCGGGAGCACATAGAAAAAAATAAAGTGGAGTTAGAGGAAGAACTTAAAGGGGCGCACGAAGAGATGAAGGAGATGAAGCAAAAATTAGAAGAAGTGGAAGAAGGGGTGAGCGAAATTAAAAAGCGACGGAGAGAGGATAAGAAAGAGATAAAAGAGGAGGTAAAAGAATTGGTCCAGAGTCTGTGTTCGGATCGTGATGATGTGCTCATTAACCGGATGAGGGATTCGCAGGTGATGGAGGAGAAGCGAAGAGAAAGAGGACCCGGTGTAAGTGGTGACCAATATGGTCGTGCGTATGATGTGCCAGGTGATTTAATAAGCTTGGGGGTCGAGATGGACCCGGGTGTTCGTGAGAGGCCACTGGTGAAGTGTGCGACAGGTCTGGTGTGCGAAAAAGGAGGTGTGCGAGGAAGTCCGACTCTGGGGTGTGTGAGGAAAAAGTGCGTGCCAAGGAGTGAGGGTGCTGGCGAGAGTGAGTCGGTCGTAGCGCGTGTGCGAGGGAGCACATGGAAGCGTGGTGTGGTGAGTGTTACAGAGGGTGTGACGGGAGAGTGTGCGCGAGAAAGGTGTGTGACGGACAGGTGCATGAGGAAAGAGTGCGCTGTCAGAAGTAAGGAAGAGTGTCCACCTGTGGTGAGTGTTACAGAGGGTGTAACGGGAGAGTGTGCGCGAGAAAGGTGTGTGACGGACAGGTGCATGAGGAAAGAGTGCGCTGTCAGAAGTAAGGAAGAGTGTCCACCTGTGGTGAGTGTTACAGAGGGTGTAACGGGAGAGTGTGCGCGAGAAAGGTGTGTGACGGACAGGTGCACGAGGAAAGAGTGCGCTGTCAAGAGTAAGGGTGAGTGCGTTGTCAAGAGTGGTGGTGAGAGTATTGAGAGTGACAAGGAGAGTGAGTTAGTTGTGACAGGTGAGCGAGGATGTACACCTGGGATGGAAGGATGCACACCTGGAATGGTAGAGCGTGAGTGGGAATGCACGCTGGAGTTGGTGGTGAGGCACGTGGTTGGGTGTGCGAATGAGGGCACACCTGTGATTGTCACAGAGGAGGTGACCGAGGAGGGGGCGCGAAGCGGTGTATTGGTGAGGTGTGCGACCAACGAATGTGTGCCAAAGTGTTCGGTGGTCAGGTGTGTGACCAAGTCGGTGAGCGGAATGAGTGTACCGAGGTGTGTTAGAGAAGGTACGACCAAGAGCATGGAAACGGCTGCATGTATGAGCACGAAAGGGGTAGCGTATGCTTGTAGGCATCCAGGTGAGGCGTCGACGATAACCGGGTTAAAGGTTAGGTCGACTTTTAGCCGGATCGGGCCCTCGGTGCGTGCCGGGCTTCGCGTGCCGCGAGAACCAGCGGAGATCCGAGCCACGGCGGGTTCGAAAGGACCGCCGTGCGCGATCCACGCTGGGCCTCGCGTGGAGCGGCCGCGTCCGGGCTCCACAAGGCGGAGCGGGCAGCTCGATAGGAAGGGTCGTCATGGCGACCACTTTCTATTGAGACGTGCCGGCAGGTCGAGATCGGGACATTGGATGGCTCCACGCCGAAGTGGTGCATGGGATCTCGGCCCGGGTAAGCCTCCGTCCCTGCCCCGAATGCGGGACGCATCCAGCCGCTGGCACAAAACAACCAGCATCCATGGCTTGGCTTTACGAAGCCGGGCTTTGGACAGGAATTGGCGCACCGAGAGGCAGTAGTGAGTAGACTGGGTGATGAGGTTAGTGTTTTGGACCCAAAATTAGAGAAAAACAAAATTTGATGATTGGCAAGGGATTGGCAGTAGTGATTGGCAAATTTTTAATTTGTTGAAATTTGATGTGCAAAATTGGTAGTGAGAGACCCCCGATGTGGTGGGATGGCAAATCCACCATCCTTCCCATGTGGGGGCAAAGGAGCATTAGTTTATGGGGTGTATGGCAGTGAAAACTAGCCCGGGTGGGTTAGGATATTGTGTGTAGGGATCTAGAGAAGATGACCTTAGGTAACGTTAAGTTTAGTTAGTGACTGATACCTGTAGTGGGGACGCAGGTAGATTAGTATGGATGATAATGACGTGGGAGCGCAATAGTTTAAAGGGACGACTGGGAAGCGCAAGTTTCAGAAGGGAGTAGTTAGCTGAGATGATGCTGTGTGTGTGAGGATTGAACAAGTGTGATTGCACAGGTGTGCAACTGGACAGGTGTGTGGAGCAGTGTATGAGTAGTGAGTGTTGTGGATCAGCGCGAATGCGCTTGGGGAGAGAAGGGTGCAGGTGGCACCAGGTGTGAGAGCACAGGTGTGCAGGTACAGGTGTGTGGAGAGAGTTGGAGTGAGTGGTACGGAGTGGTGTGCATGGTGCGAAGGTGTGGATGGGGGAAGAGTGGACCCCTTTCACGAGTACCCGGGGCGGGTAGTGTAAGTGTTAGGTAGAGGGTACAGGTAAATTGTGGTTGGATATTGGCATCTGTGGTGCGGTTGCAGAATGGTGTTGTGGATGGGTGCATTAGTGTTGTGGAAATGGCTGGGCGTGTAGCCTGTTAGTGTGTGTAGTTGGTTGGGCACTCCACCACTGTGAGGATGTCGGCCAGGTGAGGCCGCAGGTGGGCTCTGGGAGCCGGTAGAGTTGTGGATGGGGCCCGAGGATCCGGAGGATGGACCCGGGTAGCCCAGTGCCAGAGAGGGCACCGAGTGGGGAGAGAGCCAGAGGGCCTTCCCCAGGTAGTTAGGTTAGGGTAAGGAGCAGGTAAGCTCGGAGGCAACTGCAGTGGTGGAGGTGTGCAGGTGGGTAGACCCACTGGGAGAGGTACACGCCGCAGCCCAGAAATTGTACGAGGGCACCGGGAGATGAATCGGGGGAGTGAGACCCCAAATTGAAGAGCACCACAGTTTGGCCAATGGGAATTGGTTTTTAGAACCCATAGTGTAAGAGGGCCAATGGTTTGGCCGGAGGAAGACCCCGGGTAGTGTAAAGTTGTTAAAGTCATTTAGGAAATAGTTAGGATTGAAGAACCTGTCGCACCATACGCAGCCACTTACCTGTGGTGATGATGATGACTCCACACCTGTGTTTTCTTTGTTTTGTTGCAGGAGATGAATCGCTGTGTGGATTTGTGAGACGCATCACGACGTGGATGAGACATTGGGGTGATTCCATCTCTCCCTCCTTAGGAGGGACTGATGATGAATTGGTGATGGCAAATTTTGATGTGCAGTTGGAGATGGCAAATTTTGATGAGAGTTGAAAATGGCAAATTTGATTGGTTAGGAGGGAGAGAAGACGAATTTGGTTTATGGGAGGAACGGGGAAGACAGTAGGGATGTTTGTCGATTTGTAAAGTAGATGTTTATGGGTAGTGTTGTGTTGTGTGGATACAGTAAGGGGTAAGGGAGGGGCCATGTAGGTTACCTGGTGGGGGGGGGGCGTACGATAGGAACGTACCTGTCTCACCTGGTTCCCATGTGCCCCCAGTGTGCATCACCTTACATTGCGTGCACTTTTGCGCCCTTACCACCTTACTCACTTGTTTCTTCTTTTGTCTCCCACCTCCGAGGATCTGGCTTTGGGGTAGAGAGAGAGGAGAGAGAGGTGCTGGCTGCGCAGTTGTGGGCCTGCACTTTCGCTGTTTGCTGCCGGGATCGATACACCATATGGACCGCAATGTTTGTGGCCACCCACAATGGACCGCAGTTCGTTTGCGGCCAAGCACCACCCGGGGATGGACCTATGGGTCAACGTGGCACCTATGCCATACAGGTGAACCACTAATAGTTAACACCACCAAGTGCACCACAAGAAGAGCAAGAGACACCTGCAGGGTTAGGGGTTGTCGAATTTATTTTTATTCCAATGAACAATGGTGACTGCACCGATTGGTGGTGGGGTGGTGCTTTTGATGCTCGGGAAAGGGTGCTCTGCACGTTATTAAAGGCCGTCGGCCACAGAGCACTCGTGGGTTGGTGTATCGATGCTGGCAAGCGCGCTCTCTCTATGCATAACATCTGCATGTGTTCCTCCAAAAACAGGTCCTGGATCGTAGTGTAAATAGCAGCGTAGTCTTGTAAATAATGCTCCCTACCGGCTGTATGTTTAGTTTGAGAATTCTTTCCGGATTCGGTTATCCTGTGGGTGTGTTTCTGTGAGGAGAAGGGTGCAACGTCGCAGGGGGACATATTTACTCATTTGTGAATATCTGTAAAACTGTCGCACTCAGGGTAGAGTTAATAGTAGAGGGAACTACATTGCGTGCCACACTAAAGTAGGTAAAAATTTATCGGGTCGGGACGCCCCGAGGGTAGAGAAGGGTGCAATGTTGCGAATATGGAATTTGGCCTCCATATCCGCTTGTAAATATTCCCCTATTTTCTCCAATACTCCCCAACTTTCCCCGATCCCCCATTCCCTAGTCCCATTGCATGTAAATAACAATCAGTAGAGCCGACCTTCCCCTTATTCCCCCATTAAATGTCGTGCCCAGGTCCACCGCACCACACGTAGACAACTTTCGGACATCTTCCTAGTTATTCTTATTCTATGTCAGTTAAGGCCTCGTCTCCATTAATTATGACTCTTCGTTGCACCAGAATGTGATTATATGGCATCAGTAGTGAGTTTAGGACCTTTCCCATACCTCCTTCCATCTTCTTCCCCAACAATTACAACAACAACAGAGGAGATGGCGGCGGAGCGGGGGAGGATGCGTCCTCACACCGGCTCGATTAGCGCCATAGACCATGCGCTCCACGGGGTTACCACGAAGGGGCTCCTTGTCAGCTCCTCGTCAAGGGCGGAGCCTGGTAAACCCCCCGCACGCACCCAATGAGAAGCAACGTGCCGATTCCACGAGGCGGAGCTAACGAGCCGAGGGCGTGTCACTCCCCGCCGGATATACGCGGCCCCGCGCCGGATGTGACGTCAGATGCGCACCCAGCTTGGAGAAGGAAAGCCACCTGCGAGCGCTGAGTCAGATGCGCCCCCAGCTTGAGCAGACAAGACGCCATCCGAGCGCTGCGACCTCCCCGCATCTCTGGACCGGACCGAGTCGATTCTGACCTTTGAGCCCAGGTGCACCTGGAGCCATCGCTACCCGCCTGTCCTTTCCATCAATCCCCGTGTGAGTCAGCTTTGTCCCGTTTATCTGTCGTCTGTTGGGAATAATATAAGATTGTGTCTAAGTGCTTGTCTTTCTATGCTGTCCCTCTTGTAGTTGTAATCTAACCTTCCGCCTTAATATAACCTCCTCCGGAGGTCTTGAGAACTGAACCCCTGGTGTCGTATTGTGTTATTGTAATCCAGCCGGGTGTCTTCTTTTTCTTATTGAGCCAGCATCGCGCGACTTCGTCAACGTCGAGTATAGTCGGGTAATTTGTGCGGACACGACGGCCATTCCGCTCGGCCCACTTTAACATCAAAGTCGTGTCTGTAACAATATATATATATATATATATATATATATACACACACACAGCATATCTATAAATATATCTGTGCAGTGTCTGTCTTGTCTTGTCACTGAATTACTACCTCAAACTTTTGTAAAATCGTACGAAACTTCTGGTATGAACCTATCTCTCCTGTGTGTGTCTTCAAGGGTCTTTGTTTTGAAATTTTTTGAAAAAACAACTTTTGTTGAAAAACAAAAATTGAAAAAGATGTATTTTTTCAACTTAAGTATTCAACTTCAATTGTTTATGAAATGTAATATCACGTATATGACAAAAACATTTATGCAAAATAATTGTTTGTTATGATTGGTGTCCACCATGACAAAACAGCAACTCAGGCACACTTGGTCATCGATTTATATATCTACATATCTGGGCAGTATCTGTGTTGTCACTGAACTACTCCCTGAAACTTTTGTTTCCGTGGTTGTGAAGTGTTTTTAATAACGTGGTGGTGGTTTTGAATCATGTGGTGGTGAGGTGTTTTGAATTACGTGGTGGTGAGGTGTTTTGAATTATGTGGTGGTGAGGTGTTTTGAATTACGTGGTGGTGACTGGTGAGGTGTTTTTAATTACTTGGTGGTGAGGTGTTTTGAATTAAGTGGTGGTGACTGGTGAGGTGTTTTTAATTACTTGGTGGTGAGGTGTGTTTAATTACGTGGTGGTGAGGTGTTTTGAATTAGTTGGTGGTGAGGTGTTTTAAATTAGGTGGTGGTGGTGAGGTGTTTTGAATGACTTGGTATTGAGGTGTTTTTAATTATGTGGTGGTGAGGTCTTTTGAATTACGTGGTCGTGAGAGGTTTTGAATTACGTGGTGGTGAGGTGTTTTGAATTAGTTGGTGGTGAGGTGTTTTAAATTAGGTGGTGGTGAGGTGTTTTGAATGACTTGGTATTGAGGTGTTTTTAATTATGTGGTGGTGAGGTCTTTTGAATTACGTGGTCGTGAGGGGTTTTGAATTACGTGGTGGTGAGGTGTTTTGAATTAGTTGGTGGTGAGGTGTTTTGAATTAGTTGGTGGTGAGGTGTTTTAAATTAGGTGGTGGTGAGGTGTTTTGAATGACTTGGTATTGAGGTGTTTTTAATTATGTGGTGGTGAGGTCTTCTAAATTACGTGGTCGTGAGGGGTTTTGAATTACGTGGTGGTGAGGTGTTTTGAATTAGGTGGGGGTGAGGTGTTTTGAATTAGGTGGGGGTGAGGTGTTTTGAATTAGGTGGGGGTGAGGTGTTTTGAATTAGGTGGGGGTGAGATGTTTTAAATTACGTGGGGGTGAGGTGTTTTGAATTACGTGGTGATGAGGTGTTTTGAATTACATGTGGATGAGGTGTTTTTAATGATGTGGTGGTGAGGTGTTTTGAATTACGTGGTCGTGAGGGGTTTTGAATTACGTGATGTGTTTTGAATTACATGTGGATGAGGTGTTTTTAATTATGTGGTGGTGAGGTGTTTTGAATTATGTGGTCGTGAGGGCTTTTGAATTACGTGGTGGTGAGGTGTTTTGAATGACGTGGGGGTGAGGTGTTTTGAATTACATGGTGGTGAGGTGTTTTGAATGATGTGGTGGTGAGGTTTTTTGAATTACGTGGTGGTGACGTGTTTTAAATTACTTGGTGATGAGGTGTTTAAATTAGGTGGGAGTGAGGTGTTTCAAATTATGTGGTGGTGAGGTGTTTTAAATTATGTGGTGGTGAGGTGTTTTAAATGACGTGGTGGTGAGGTGTAATCGTCCCAAACTTCCAGTCTGCACCTACCCCTCCCCGATGTATGTGCTGAGGGGTTCTTTCTTGAAAAAAAACATTCAACCGAAATTGCCTATAAAAATGTAATATCACAAACACAACAAATACATTTGTGCAAAATAATTGTTTGTATTATGATTGGTGTAAATCATGACAACACAGCAACTCAGGTGCAGTCATTATCCTCAGCTAAAATAAGAGCCTGTTCCTCAGTAACGACACTCGGCGAGCCGAGCCAAGCTAGTATATATATACTAGTGGGGTCACCCGTGGGAATCCCACGGGCATGGACGTGTGTGACATTTCGACATATTGAGTTGGATGCTGCACCTGTTTCACAATAACACACACACACACACACACACACCTCGTTTTTTCATTTCTGTATCTCACAATTCGGTCTCTCTCTTATTCACACACACACACACACACACACACACACACACACACACACACACACACACACACACGTACACCGACACACATATACACATACACATACACACACATATATATACACACATACACATACACACACACACATGCACGCACACGTACACACACATGTACACCGACACATGCATATACACATACACACATATACACATACACATATGGATACACACACATACACATATACACACACAGACACATACACATATACACATACACACACACAGACACACACACACACATGCATACACATACACACACACATGCATACACATATACATACATACACACACACGTACACACACATGTACACCCACACACATATATATATATATATATACACATACAGACACACACATATATACACATAGACACATATATACACACACATACACATGTGTACACACACATGTACACCGACACACATGCACACACATACACATATACACATATACACATACACACATGTACACCCCCACACACACATACATACACACACACACACACACACACACACACATACACACACACACACACACATATACACACACACACACACACAGACATATATACACAAAGAATTAAGTTAAGCACCCCCCCCGTTTTTTTACAACCTCGCACATTACAAGTTTGTTGTCGTCAAAACAGTGTAATATACCCATGATATTGCTATATTTTCTGGAGAGGTGATATTATGGTCACATAAAAACATAACAATCATGCCGTTTTCAATATTTTATTCTGAATAATTTAAGGTGAAATTTTTTGGGAATTTTAGGCATATTTTCACCTCAATTTAAGTATGGAGCTATAGGTCCATCACGGACAGTGTGGATGACGTTTATGTTTTCTAACGTACAGTCATTGTTCTGAGAAGACCTCTAGCGATCTTTGCGTCAATCCCATCTTCATGGATGACAACGCCAGGCCTCACCGTGCGAGACGCGTCCGAGCCTTGCTGGAGCAAGGTGCTGTGACAACCTTCCCCTGGCCTGCGTACAGTCCTGACCTGAACCCCCTCGAGCACGTTTGGGACATGTTGGGACGACAAATTGCGAAGATGGTCCCTCCAATAGCCAATCTGGATGAATTGGAACGTGCATTACATCGGGAATGGAACAACCTGCCACAGCAACGCATACGACGGCTTACAGGGTCTATGAGACGTAGGGTTGAGTCAGTGATCCGATCACGTGGGTCCTACACACGTTATTGACGCAAAGATCGCTAGAGGTCTTCTCAGAACAATGACTACGTTAGAAAACATAAACGTCATCCACACTGTCCGTGATGGACCTATAGCTCCATACTTAAATTGAGGTGAAAATATGCCTAAAATTCCCAAAAAATTTCACCTTAAATTATTCAGAATAAAATATTGAAAACGGCATGATTGTTATGTTTTTATGTGACCATAATATCACTTCTCCAGAAAATATAGCAATATCATGGGTATATTACACTGTTTTGACGACAACAAACTTGTAATGTGCGAGGTTGTAAAAAAACGGGGGGGGTGCTTAACTTAATTCTTTGTGTATATATATACACATACACATATATGCACGCACACACACACACACACACACACACACACACACACACACACACACACACACACACACACACACACACATGCACGCGCACGCACACGCACACACACACACGTCCCACATGTATATATCCCACATCCCACATGTATATACATGTTTAAAGTGTACGTGCCCTTCCCCCCTCCCCCGCCCGGCAACGCTGAGTACTTCTGCTAGTAACTAATGAAATAAAAACGAAGAAATATCTCTGGGTAATTTCCTGAAACTCGGTGAAATTCGCTGAAATTCGCTGAAATTCGCTCGGTGTATCGGTGAAATATTTTATTTGGGCGGTGTAGAATTGCTTCGAACGAAATATCTCTTAGCAATTTCCCGTCTGTGTTTCATGTCCATGCACACGTGAAATGGAGTTTGTTTTTGCACACGTGAAATGAACATGTGAACCTTTACTTCCGGATAATAATGTTGAATGAAATAAAAACGAAGAAATATAGTGGGGTCACCCGTGGGACATTTCGACATATTGAGTTAGATGCTGCACATTCAAAATGGTTACTGGCAATTCATCAGATCCAGAAATGGTGCAATGAACACAATTTATTTCTTTCACATAATATGTGGCCCCTCACTCTTCTCCACCTGACACTCTCCTCTCTCCACCTGACACTCTCCTCTCTCCACCTAGCACTCCTCTCCTCTCCAATCCCTCACATTCCTCTCCTCTCCAATCCCTCACCTCTCCTCTCCAAACCCTCACTCTCCTCTCCAATCGCTCCTCACTCGCCTCTCCAATCGCTCCTCACTCGCCTCTCCAATCGCTCCTCACTCGCCTCTCCAATCGCTCCTCACTCGCCTCTCCAATCGCTCCTCACTCGCCTCTCCAATCGCTCCTCACTCGCCTCTCCAATCGCTCCTCACTCGCCTCTCCAATCGCTCCTCACTCGCCCCTCCAATCGCTCCTCACTCGCCTCTCCAATCGCTCCTCACTCGCCTCTCCAATCGCTCCTCACTCGCCTCTCCAATCGCTCCTCACTAGCCTCTCCAATCGCTCCTCACTCGCCTCTCCAATCGCTCCTCACTCGCCTCTCCAATCGGCTTTCCCCGTCTCGTTTCTCTCGTTTTTCTCCCGTCTCGTTCTTTTTCTTGCTCCAAATCGGCCCGTCTCGCCGTCGGCCCGTCTCGCCCGTCGGAATCGGAAATCGGGCCGTCTTGCTTTCTTGCTTGCGCGTAAATAAATTGTGTTCATTACACCATTTCTGGATCTGATGACTTGCCAGTAACCATTTTGTAAAAATGAATGTGCAGCATCTAACTCAATATGTCGAAATGTCACACACATCCATGCCCGTGGGATTCCCACGGGTGACCCCGCAAGTTTGCATTGACGTTCGTCGACGCACTCGTTCGCCCGTCTCATTCGCTTTCTTGCTACATCCTGTTCAAGTCTGCATTCTTCATCGATCGTCTCATTCATTTTGAAAATAGAAGTTTCCACGCAGCGCATGAATTGTCACTATCCTCAAGAGGAAGTGTCTCGTAATCATCAAATGATAAATGGCAAGTAAATTATATTGTGGAAAATTAAAGATTTCAAATAAACCTATTTAAAGTGTATGCGCACATAACTAATACAAAAAACGAAGAAATATCTCTCGGTAATTTCCTGAAACATATTTTACTTCCGGCTAATGTTGAATGAAATAAAAACGAAGAAATATATGTCGGCATCATTGTTGACGTTTTTGTGACGACTGTCATCAAACGAAAAAGTAATATATCTTATAGTGTAGCAGCATAGCAAACCTGTTGTGCATTTTGTGATACAAGCACCAAATTTGGTACACTAGTAGACTATCATATTATGAAAAGATCATTGGGCCATCTCAGATTCAGAGATTTGATTTTTGCAAGATTTCGATTCGATTGGGATCGAAGAGAACACCTTCTTCGTCTTCTGTACAGTGAAGTTGCCAGCCCTGAATTCTCTGGCTACATCTGGGTGCTTCATTGGGAGTGCAACCGTGTCCCTCAGGTGAACAGGGACACACCTGGCATAGTGTGTGTGGTCTAAGGCATGGAACCATGGGACCAGTTCCGTCAGGGCATCAAGGTACGTCGTGAATGAAGCCTGCCGCAGAGAACGCACGTAGACCAGTACCAACATCTCTAGTTCCAGCACAGTTGCCCAGTACTGAAAGTTGGGAATGTCTTCTCCTCTCTGGTGACACCAGTCTTCGAACTCAGGCAGGTCTTCTGCATCATCAGCATATGTCATACAGTGGCGTTCATACGCACGGTGTTGCAGGATGTGCAGTGCCGCTGCAGTGATTTGATGAGCTCTTCTTGTGCGGGTGACGTGGGCAGCTCGTAGGAAGGAGTCGGCCGTCCCTGGCGTTGCAATCTCAGCTTGCAAAATCTGCAAATCTTGCAAAAATCAAATCTCTGAATCTGAGATGGCCCAATATCCAGATCTTTTCATAATATGATAGTCTACTAGTGTGCCAAATTTGGTGCTTGTATCACAAAATGCACAATTCTTTTGAATATTTGGGCTAAGCCGCCCCACTAAAACGATATCTATAGGTGTGCAAAGTGTCAAGTTAATCCATCCTTCGATGCCTGAGCCTTAGGCGAACAAACTTTTCAAGTCCTTGCATTATAGTATGATTTTCCTTGGTGGCCATATTGGATTTTGGACGTCATCTCGAAAATAAGTGACATATGAAATGTACCTTTCCCTGAATCAGTTTCACTGACCTCAAAAACCCCTGATTTGATACCTCATTTGTCTATCTGTGACTTCTACAGCCAGAGATATATGATATTTCAGTTTTGCTGGTGGCATTTTGAATTTTGGCCAACATCTTGGAAAATCTGAAACGGTCAGGATGGCTCCTAGGCTAAAATCAATTGATAGGTCCAAACGAAGCTCCATACCAAATTTGGGACTTTTGTCCGGCTTGTAACATTACGCCTAAAAATTGTTGCTAAGCCACCTGACTATCACATGCAGTGTTATTTGTAAAAGTTTGGTCCATAAGCACGAAAATAAAAATGGTAGTTTTGTAAAGTCGTTCCCCCAGAAATTATTGCTAAGCTGCCTAACTAGATCAATCACATGGGGGTTAAATGCATGTTCCAAGTGAACTCCAATCGGTGGAGGCGTCGTGGTGCACCGGACTAAGGCGGGCCACGATGACGTATCAACGATGAGACTCGAGAGCTGCAAACGGCAAAGGCTCGAATCCTCGATCCTGGGCCCCCGCAGGTGTTGCGCCGCGGAAAATGAGCCTCAAGCTAAAGACGTCCGGGCGGACGCCCCGGGCACCCGGGCCTCCACCCTTTTGAATCTAAACCAATTAATCAATAATTAATCACTGAAAAGCGAATTTATGCATTTGAAATCGTCCACCGTTCCTTGTCGTGACGTCACATTCAACGACCATAAAATGAAATGTTGTTGTTTTTTTGAAGGATATTTAAATAATCTCGTTGACCCTTAAGGACTTATATATATATATATATATAAAACCCTTCGGTTTATAATTATATATAAAATCGATGGACCATCCACAGGGTAAAGGAAAGAATAAAAGAAAAAAATATCACTTCCCGTTCCAGATCCAGGAAGAGGAAGTTGACCCCAAGAGGAAGAAGAAGAAGAAGAACCACCCTTCGGCTAGTCACTCGTCACTCGTCAGTCGTAGTCCTCGGGCACACTGAAACTGTAAGTGTCATGTGCGGCTGTGCGCGTCATACGGGTTGAAGGCACGAACAGTGCACCAAAATCGAGCGTCATTATATATCATAAATTAATAATGCACTATATCCTGCCTCCAAAGGTGCGGGCGACAGTCCCTGACCGAGCTTTGTTGGTTTATTGGTTTATTCCCAAAGATGGATGTTCCATTCACCGTGAGGAGCATTCCCAAAGATGGATGTTCAATTCATGGTGAGGAGCATTCCCAAAGATGGATGTTCCATTCACGGTGAGGAGCATTCCCAAAATTAGTCACGTGAAAAAGTAAGTACCCGTGTACAAGTAAGTACACGTGAAAAAGCTCCGTCTCCCTGTGCCGCTCCGTCTCCCTGTGCCGCCCCGTCTCGCTGTCCCGCTCCGTCTCCCTGTCCCGCTCAGTCTCCCTGTCCCGCTCAGTCTCCCTGTCCCGCTCAGTCTCCCTGTCCCGCTCAGTCTCCCTGTCCCGCTCAGTCTCCCTGTGCCGCTCAGTCTCCCTGTGCCGCTCAGTCTCCCTGTGCCGCTCAGTCTCCCTGTCCCGCTCAGTCTCCCTGTCCCGCTCAGTCTCCCTGTCCCGCTCAGTCTCCCTGTCCCGCTCAGTCTCCCTGTCTGCGGGCGACAGCTCAGTCTCCCTGTATGGAGTGGGAGGGAGAGAGCAGTGGGATTGGTAGAATATGGAGTGGGAGGGAGAGAGCAGTGGGATTGGTAGAATATGGAGTGGGAGGGAGAGAGCAGTGGGATTGGTCGAGTGAAGTATGGAGTGGAAGGGAGAGAGCAGTGGGATTGGTAGAATATGGAGTGGGAGGGAGAGAGCAGTGGGATTGGTCGAATATGGAGCGGGAGGGAGAGAGCAGTGGGATTGGTCGAATATGGAGCGGGAGGGAGAGAGCAGTGGGATTGGTCGAGTGTGGAGTGGAATGGAGAGAGCAGTGGGATTGGTCGAATATGGAGTGGGAGGGAGAGAGCAGTGGGATTGGTCGAGTGACGTATGGAGTGGAAGGGAGAGAGCAGTGGGATTGATCGAATATGGAGTGGGAGGGAGAGAGCAGTGGGATTGGTCGAGTGTGGAGTGGAATGGAGAGAGCAGTGGGATTGGTCGAATATGGAGTGGGAGGGAGAGAGCAGTGGGATTGGTCGAGTGACGTATGGAGTGGAAGGGAGAGAGCAGTGGGATTGATCGAATATGGAGTGGGAGGGAGAGAGCAGTGGGATTGGTCGAGTAAAGTATGGAGTGGAAGGGAGAGAGCAGTGGGATTGGTAGAATATGGAGTGGGAGGGAGAGAGCAGTGGGATTGGTCGAGTGAAGTATGGAGTGGAAGGGAGAGAGCAGTGGGATTGGTCGAATATGGAGTGGGAGGGAGAGAGCAGTGGGATTGGTCGAGTGAAATATGGAGTGGAAGGGAGAGAGCAGTGGGATTGGTAGAATATGGAGTGGGAGGGAGAGAGCAGTTGGATTGGTAGAATATGGAGTGGGAGGGAGAGAGCAGTGGGATTGGTCGAGTGAAGTATGGAGTGGGAGGGAGAGAGAAGTGGGATTGGTAGAATATGGAGTGGGAGGGAGAGAGCAGTGGGATTGGTAGAATATGGAGTGGGAGGGAGAGAGCAGTGGGATTGGTAGAATATGGAGTGGGAGGGAGAGAGCAGTGGGATTGGTCGAGTGAAGTATGGAGTGGAAGGGAGAGAGCAGTGGGATTGGTAGAATATGGAGTGGGAGGGAGAGAGCAGTGGGATTGGTCGAGTGAAGTATGGAGTGGAAGGGAGAGAGCAGTGGGATTGGTAGAATATGGAGTGGGAGGGAGAGAGCAGTGGGATTGGTAGAATATGGAGTGGGAGGGAGAGAGCAGTGGGATTGGTCGAGTGTGGAGTGAGTGGGGAGGGAGGAACGAAGAGGAGCGGACAAGTTATCGGAGAACATTGATTGTGCAGACTCCTGGCTGAGCTGGACAATCTTTTAACAAAAGGTCAATCATGGAACATGATGGTATTCAGAAAGCAAGGGTGCCAGAAGAAATCTGTTTTGTAAGACAAAAAGCGTTGCTTCAAATTGGTATTTCCACATCACTGCAAAGGAAGAGATATGTCGATGTCTATTCATTACACAGACAACTCTGACTGGCCTGGCACCAACGGCCACAAGCTGTGTCTTCAAATCCCTTAAGCTCATATTTCGTTCCAAGACAAACAGAACAATGACTTCGAACTTGAAGGTCGATAAGCATTTGTCCTCATGCAAATTTGCGGTCAACGAACAGAATCATTCCCACGACGGGTCGACGCCTTTTACTTTGTAAGATATAATAACTGGTGTCCGTTATGTTGTAAACAATCAGTGAGAAAAGACTATCATGAGGAGGTGCGTGTTATGTTAACTATGTTGACAATTCAGAAGATGTCTTTAATTTAAATTATTGCTTTTGGAAAGAGACCACTGGGAACCGGACCCCAGTTTAACTCAAGGTGCTGGAGATAACTCTCCTCCACCTAGATTACTTTTAGCTACTCGATGGAAGTCCAAAATCGACTTCCACACTCCGAAGAACACCAGGGTAGTTTCGGCATCCACACGATATTGTTTTTGAATATCCCTGCTTTTCTATACTTTGCCACATGGCACACACCATATATGAAGGGGCCTTTTCTATACTCTGCCACATGGCACACACCATATATGAAGGGGCCTTTTCTATACTTTGCCACATGGCACACACCATATATGAAGGGGCCTTTTCTATACTTTGCCACATGGCACACACCATATATGAAGGGGCCTTTTCTATACTTTGCCACATGGCACACACCACATATGAAGGGGCCTTTTCTATACTTTGCCACATGGCACACACCATATATGAAGGGGCCTTTTCTATACTTTGCCACATGGCACACACCATATATGAAGGGGCCTTTTCTATACTTTGCCACATGGCACACACCATATATGAAAGGGCCTTTTCTATACTTTGCCACATGGCACACACCATATATGAAGGGGCCTTTTCTATACTTTGCCACATGGCACACACCATATATGAAGGGGCCTTTTCTATACTTTGCCACATGGCACACACCATATATGAATGGGCCTTTTCTATACTTTGCCACATGGCACACACCATATATGAAGGGGCCTTTTCTATACTTTGCCACATGGCGCACACCATATATGAAGGGGCCTTTTCTATACTTTGCCACATGGCACACACCATATATGAAGGGGCCTTTTCTATACTTTGCCACATGGCGCACACCATATATGAAGGGGCCTTTTCTATGCCCCTGGAATTTTTCTCAACAGTAAATATTAAATGTTTTATACCTCTCCCACCCCCCACCCCCTTCCCATGCTCCCCCCCCAAAGCCCTCTACCTCCCACAGATCTCTCGATGTCTCCATGTCTCTCGGTCCCTGCTCTCAAATGTTGTGTTTGTGTCCTTCCGCCTCCCTCCCCATCTTGTCTACCGCTCCCGATGTTATATGTTTTATGTGTCGGTTTGTCTTTCTGTGTGATTAATCTTCGCTCTTTCACGAGCCTCGATCTTGTATACAAAAGAAAAAAGGTGGCCTTCTTTATGCCACGGTGGCCTTCTTTATGCCGTGGTGGCCTTCTTTATGCCATGGTAGCCTTCTTTATGCCGTGGTGGCCTTCTTCATGCCGTGGTAGCCTTCTTTATGCCGTGGTGGCCTTCTTTATGCCACGGTGGACTTGTTTATGCCGTGGTGGCCTTCTTTATGCCGTGGTGGCCTTCTTTATGCCATGGTGGCCTTCTTTATGCCATGGTGGCCTTCTTTATGCCATGGTTGCCTTATTTATGCCATGGTGGCCTTCTTTATGCCGTGGTGGCCTTCTTTATGCCGTGGTGGCCTTCTTCATGCCGTGGTGGCCTTCTTCATGCCCTGGTGGACTTCTTTATGCCGTGGTGGCCTTCTTTATGCCGTGGTGGCCTTCTTTATGCCATGGTGGCCTTCTTTATGCCATGGTGGCCTTCTTTATGCAGTGGTGGCCTTCTTTATCCCATGGTGGCCTTCTTTATGCCATGGTGGCCTTTTTTATGCCATGGTGGCCTTCTTTATGCCATGGTGGCCTTCTTTATGCTGTGGTGGCCTTTATGCCAAGGTGGCCTTCATGTCAAGGTGGCCTTCATGTCAAGGTGGCCTTCTTTATGCCACGGTGGCCTTCTTTATGCCGTGGTGGCCTTCTTTATGCCATGGTAGCCTTCTTTATGCCGTGGTGGCCTTCGTTATGCCATGATAGCCTTATTTATGCTGTGGTGGCCTTCTTTATACCATGGTAGCCTTCTTTATGCCATGGTGGCCTTTTTTGCCGTGGTGGCCTTATTTATGCCGTGGTGGCCTTCTTTATGCCAAGGTGGCCTTCATGTCAAGGTGGCCTTCTTTATGCCACGGTGGCCTTCTTTATGCCACGGTGGCCTTCTTTATGCCGTGGTGGCCTTCTTTATGCCGTGGTAGCCTTCTTTATGCCGTGGTGGCCTTCTTCATGCCGTGGTAGCCTTCTTTATGCCGTGGTGGCCTTCTTTATGCCGTGGTGGCCTTCGTTTTGCCATGGTAGCCTTCTTTATGCCGTGGTGGCCTTCTTTATGTCATGGTGGCCTTCTTTATGCCGTGGTAGCCTTCTTTATACCGTGGTAGCCTTCTTTATGCCATGGTGGCCTTCTTTATGCTGTGGTAGCCTTCTTTATGCCATGGTAGCCTTCTTTATGCCATGGTGGCCTTCTTTATGCCATGGTGGCCTTCTTTATGCCGTGGTAGCCTTCTTTATGCCGTGGTAGCCTTCTTTATGCCATGGTGGCCTTCTTTATGCCATGGTGGCCTTCTTTATGCCGTGGTGGCCTTCTTTATGCTGTGGTGGCCTTCTTTATGCCGTGGTAGCCTTCTTTATGCCATGGTGGCCTTCTCTATGCCGTGGTGGCCTTCTTTATGCCGTGGTGGCCTTATTTATGCCATGGTGGCCTTGTTTATGCCGTGGTGGCCTTCTTTATGCCATGGTAGCCTTCTTTATGCCAGGGTGGCCTTCTTTATGCTGTGGTAGCCTTCTTTATGCTGTGGTAGCCTTCTTTATGCCATGGTCGCCTTCTTTATGCCATGGTGGCCTTCTTTATGCCATGGTAGCCTTCATTATGCCACGGTGGCCTTATTTATGCCATGGTGGCCTTGTTTATGCCGTGGTGGCCTTCTTTATGCCATGGTAGCCTTCTTTATGCCACGGTGGCCTTCTTTATGCCTTGGTCGCCTTCTTTATGCTGTGGTAGCCTTCTTTATGCTGTGGTAGTCTTGGAGAATTATTAACAATTACTGGTGTTATGTTAGTAAAACTTCAAGAGACTCGGTTTAGCAAAATCAATGGTTTATTCACTTTAGAGAATTTGTTGTATACTAAGCCGAGATCTTTAATGAGTCTGTTCCAGAGTTTGTTGAAGCTTGTTTGGTCGGTCTTTTGAAGCTCGTTCAGTAGGTCTTCTGAAGCTCGTCCAGTTGTTGACAATCTCCAGTTGGTTGATCAGTTTCAACTGGTCTTCAGTTTTCACTCCTCTTCAGTTCACTGTCCCAGTCCACTCTTCTCTTCCACTCTCCTTGCTCACAACTTTCTCCTGGTTTTAAAGCCCCAAACTCCTTTGATGTTGCAGAGCATGCAGGGTGTAACCTTATTTGGCTCTCTTGGCAGCAAATACTTATTTCTGTTTCAAGAGGTCAAATACTCTGACCTGCTGAAGGAGAATTTGCAGCGTGTGCGCAGCCACTCTGAACATAGGCTATTAATGATCGACAGGTGGCGGTCCAAGAGCGTTACACATTCTTGTCTGAAATTAACTCTCCTGACCACATGTTAATGCTAGCTCTATGCTCTTTTGCTCATTCGTAAAGTAAAACATAATTCCACTTTAAACAAGATTACATTGATATATATTCTAGCAATATTGTCAATATGAATATTTAATCCCCAACAGTAGCCTTCTTTATGCCATGGTAGCCTTCTTTATGCCATGGTGGCCTTCTTTATGCCGTGGTGGCCTTCTTTATGCCGTGGTGGCCTTCTTTATGCCATGGTGGCCTTCTTCATGCCAGGGTAGCCTTCTTTATGCCGGTTTGGCCTTCTTTATGCCATGGTGGCCTTCTTTATGCCGTGGTGGCCTTCTTTATGCCGTGGTGGCCTTCTTTATGTCGTGGTGGCCTTCTTTATGCCATGGTGGCCTTCTTTATGCCATGGTGGCCTTTTTTGCCATGGTGGCCTTATTTATGCCATGGTGGCCTTCTTTATGCCGCCGTGGCCTTCTTTATGCCGTGGTGGCCTTATTTATGCCATGGTCGGGTACAAAGCCCGAAACAAGTGTGTGTCCACCCTCAGGAGAGCCAGGAAACAATATCTCTCCGTCCTCAGGACCGAACTCTCTTATCTGTCTCCCTCTTCCAAATCCTGGTGGCGTCTGGTGAAATCTGTTTCTGGTGTTTGTTCCCCCTCCATCCCCTCCCTCACCTTAAATGGCCACACGGCTGACTCCGCACGTGAAAAAGCTGAATGCCTCAACTCTGTGTTTGCCTCTAAATCTTGTGTCCCAAACCCATCCCTCTCTGTACCCACCGTACCCAGCTGCTCCTGGACTCTGTGTCCTTTCCTCCTGACAAGGTGGAAAAGTTTCTGTCAACCCTCGACTCTGATTCTGCAACTGGACCTGACGGCATCAGCCCACGGGTCCTAAAATCATGTTCTTCCGCTCTTTCACTCCCCCTCTCTGTTCTCTTCACCCTCTCTTTTGCTCAAGGTCATCTTCCATCTGCTTGGAAATCTGCCAACATCACCGCTTTGCACAAAAAAGGTGCAAAAACAGATCCCAGCAACTACAGACCAATCAGCCTTCTCCCAATTATCAGCAAAGTCATGGAATCCATCATTGCTTCAGATATGAAATCTTTCCTCTTCTCCAATGGCTTGATCTCTGATCATCAATTTGGTTTCAGACCTGGACACTCCACTCTGGACATGTTGCTTCTGCTTTCTCAACAATGGATGGAGGTCCTCAATGCCAAACAGGAAATTAGAGCAGTCTCCCTTGACATATCACGTGCCTTCGATACGGTCTGGCACCCCGCTCTGCTCACCAAACTCTCCTCTTTTGGTATCCATGGAAATCTCCACGCATGGCTGGCGGACTTCCTCTCTAGTCGTAGTCAACGTGTGGCCCTGAATGGGTTTCTCTCATCTCCTCTTCCTGTTCAGGCTGGAGTTCCCCAAGGCAGTGTTCTGGGCACTGTGCTTTTTCTGGTCTTCATCAATGATCTCTCTGACTCTCTTGAACATCCTCTCTATCTCTTTGCTGACGACTCTACTATCTGTCGCTCCATTCTTCATCCCTCAGATCGGCAGTCTGCAGCCTCCTCACTCTCTGCAGACCTTGACAAAATCACAGACTGGGCAAACAAGTGGAACATGTCTTTCAATCCTGACAAATCTCACACTCTTACGATGTCTCTCCGAAAAGACCGACTGGACAACCCTCCCATCCACTTTCTGAATAATCCTCTCCAAGAAGTTCTGTCACTCAAGCTTTTGGGTCTCACTATCTGCCATGATCTTTCCTGGAAAAACCACATTTCAAATCTGGCCTCCAAAGCCAGTCGCCGACTGGGCATCCTCCGTCGTGCGAAGTCCTTCCTTGGCACACCTGAGCTCCTCACCACATACAAGGCTTTCATCCGCAGCTCAGTGGAATACTGCTCTCCCCTCTGGTCTGGTGCTCCTGCCTCACACCGAGCTCGCCTTCACGCTGTTGAAACCAAAGCATTCAGAATCATTGGAATCTCCCGCGATGAAGCTAACTCCAAGGGCCTCTCACTCACTCACCGCAGGCAGGTTGGTGGTCTTTCCGTCTTCTACCGACTCCTCTCTGGCCTTGCCCCCCCAGCTCTCTCTGGGCTCTGTCCCGCAAATATTCCTACAGGTCGCACAAGATCTGCCTGCAACCCTCTTTTGGTTAAACTGCCAAAATCAAGACTCTCTGCTCACCTTCACTCCTTCATTCCTCTTTTCTCCCACCTCTGGAACAAACTCCCTCACTCTCTTTAATCCCACTCCACCCTCCAAGTCTTTAAAATAGCTGTTCACCACCATCTCTTATCTTCCCCCGTCCAAAACCTTGATCTTTTCTACCCCCGCTAATTTCACCCCAATTCCACTTTTTGAAATACCAACTTTTGTCCTGGAAGTCCTTGGTGTCCTCGTACTTTATACTTCTCCCTCCCCTCCCCCCCCCCCTTCCCACGCCTCCTCCCCCCCGGGCCCTCTCCCTTCCACACATCTCCCTGCTCTCGGATGTTGTGTGTGTGTGCTTCCCCTTTTCTCCCCATCTTGTCTTCCGCTCCCTCTTTTTGTGTATTTTGTTTGTCTGGTCGATTTGTTTGTGAAGTTAATGTTAGCTCTTTCACGAGCCTCGATTCAGTATACAAAAAAAAAAAAAAAAAAATGGTGGCCTTGTTTATGCCGTGGTGGCCTTCTTTATGCCATGGTAGCCTTCTTTATGCCATGGTGGCCTTCTTTATGCCGTGGTGGCCTTCTTTATGCCGTGGTGGCCTTCTTTATGCCATGGCGGCCTTCTTTATGCCATGGTGGCCTTCTTTTTTTGCCGTGGTGGCCTTCTTTATGCCATGGTAGCCTTCTTTATGCCGTGGTGGCCTTCTTTATGCCGTGGTGGCCTTCTTTATGCCGTGGTGGCCTTCGTTATGCCATGGTAGCCTTATTTATGCCGTGGTGGCCTTCTTTATGCCATGGTGGCCTTCTTGATGCTGTGGTAGCCTTCTTTATACCGTGGTAGCCTTCTTTATGCCATGGTGGCCTTCTTTATGCCAAGGTGGCCTTCTTCATGCCATGGTGGCCTTCTTTATGCCATGGTGGCCTTCTTTATGCCATGGTGGCCTTCTTCATGACATGGTGGCCTTCTTTATGCCTTGGTGGCCTTCTTTATGCCATGGTAGCCTTCTTTATGCCATGGTGGCCTTCTTTATGCCATGGTGGCCTTCTTCATGCCATGGTGGCCTTCTTTATGCCATGGTGGCCTTCTTTATGACATGGTGGCCTTCTTTTTGCCATGGTGGCCTTCTTTATGCAGTGGTAGCCTTCTTTATGCCAAGGTGGCCTTCATGTCAAGGTGGCCTTCTTTATGCCACGGTGGCCTTCTTTATGCCACGGTGGCATTCTTTATGCCGTGGTAGCCTTCTTTATGCCATGGTAGCCTTCTTTATGCCGTGGTGGCCTTCGTTATGCCATGGTAGCCTTATTTATGCCGTGGTGGCCTTCTTTATGCCATGGTGGCCTTCTTTATGCCGTGGTAGCCTTCTTTATACCGTGGTAGCCTTCTTTATGCCATGGTGGCCTTCTTTATGCCAAGGTGGCCTTCTTTATGCCAAGGTAGCCTCACTGGGATTGACACAATCTGTCAATTTCCTGACCCGGATCTCAGCCAATGGAGTATCTTCTCTTCTAGACTTGGTTATGACAAACTTCCCTGCTAATGTCTGCTGCTCTTCTTCTGCTCCAATCGGTTCTTCTGATCATGTGCTTGTCAAAGTGGACATCTCTCTGGCCATTCTCAGAGAGCCTCCTCAGCGTCGACGAGTCTGGCATTTCACTCAGGCCGACTGGGACGGTCTTCAAGCAGCCATCAATCGTCTGGATTGGTCTCCCATCTCCACTGCCTCTGACATCAATTCTTCCTGGGAATTCTCCCAAAGCAAACTGCTCTCTCTCATGCACAGATTTATCCCATCTCGTCTTCAGTTGTCTTACCCTTCCTCCCGTCCATGGTACACTGAATCTTGTGGTGAGGCAGTTGCCCTGAAACAACTTGCCTTTGCCTCTTGGAATGCTAATCCAACTGAAGGCAATCTCAGTTCCTTCCACCAAGCTCGGAACAAGTGTGTGTCTACCCTCAGGAGTGCCAGGAAGCACTATCTCTCCACACTCAAGAATGAACTCTCAAACCTGTCTTCTTCCTCCAAATCCTGGTGGTGTCTGGTCAAATCCGTTTCTGGTGTTTGTTCCCCCTCCATCCCCTCCCTTACCTCAAATGGCCACACAGTGGACATCGCATGTGACAAAGGCGAATGCCTCAACTCTGTGTTTGCCTCAAAATCTTTAGTCCCAAACCCATCTCTCTCTGTTCCCACCTTTCCCAGTCGAACCCAACTGCTCCTGGACTCTGTGTTCTTCTCTCCTGACAAGGTGGAGGAGTTTTTGTCTAACCTCGACTCTGATTCTGCAACTGGACCAGACGGCATCAGCCCACGGGTCCTAAAATCCTGCTCTGCCGCTCTATCTCACCCTCTCTCTGTTCTTTTCACCCTCTCTTTTGCTCAAGGTCATCTGCCAGCATCCTGGAAATCAGCAAACATTACCGCTTTACACAAAAAAGGTGCTAAAACAGATCCTTGCAACTCCAGACCAATCAGCCTGCTCCCAATTATCAGCAAAGTCATGGAATCCATCATTGCTTCGGATATGAAATCTTTCCTCTTCTCCAATGGCTTGATCTCTGATCATCAATTTGGTTTCAGACCAGG
Organism: Myxine glutinosa; assembly: GCF_964187855.1. NCBI lineage: Eukaryota > Metazoa > Chordata > Myxini > Myxiniformes > Myxinidae > Myxine > Myxine glutinosa. The sequence continues at coordinate 54,806,633 of NC_136272.1, forward strand.
TCACTCTACTCTGGACATGCTGCTTCTGCTTTCTCAACAATGGATGGAGGTCCTCAATGCCAAACAGGAAATCAGAGCTGTCTCCCTTGACATATCACGTGCCTTCGATACGTTCTGGCACCCAGCTCTGCTCACGAAACTCTCCTCCTATGGTATCCATGGAAATCTCCATCCATGGCTTGCGGACTTCCTCTCTGGTCGTAGTCAACGTGTGGCCCTGAATGGATTTCTCTCATCTCTCCTTCCTGTTCAGGCTGGAGTTCCCCAAGGCAGTGTTCTGGGCCCTGTGCTTTTTCTGGTCTTTATCAATGATCTCTCTGACTCTCTGGAAAATCCTCTCTATCTCTTTGCTGATGACTCCACTCTCTGCCCCTCCATTCCTCTTCCCTCAGATCGGCAGTCTGCAGCCTTCTCACTCTCTGAAGACTTGGACAAAATCACAGACTGGTCAAACAAGTGGAACATGTCTTTCAATCCTGACAAATCTCACACTCTTACTACGTCTCTCCGAAAAGATCGACTGGACAACCCTCCCATGTACTTTCTCAACAAACCTCTCCAAGAAGTTCTGTCGCTCAAGCTTTTGGGTCTCACTATCTGCCATGATCTTTCTTGGGAAAACCTCATTTCCAAGCTGGCCTCCAAAGCCAGTCGCCGACTGGGCACCGTCCGTCGTGCGAAGTCCTTCCTCGGCACACCTGAGCTCCTCACCACATACAAGGCTTTCATCCGCAGCTCAATGGAATACTGTTCTCCCCTATGGGCCGGTGCTCCTGCCTCACACCCAGCTCGGCTTCACGCTGTTGAAACCAAAGCTTTCAGAATTATTGGAATCTCCCGCGATGAAGCTATCTCTTAGGGCCTTTCACTCACTCACCGCAGGCAGGTAGGTGGTCTTTCTGTCTTCTACCGACTCCTCCCCGGCCTTGCTCCCCCAGCTCTCTCTGTGCTCTGTCCCCCAAATATTCCGACAGGTCGCACAAGATCTGCCAGCAACCCTCTGATGGTTAAACTGCCGAAATCTCGGCTCTCTGCTCACCTTCACTCTTTCATTCCTCTTTTCTCCCGCCTCTGGAACAAACTCCCACACTCCCTTCAATCCCACTCCTCCCTCCAGGTCTTTAAAACAGCTGTTCACCACCATCTCTTATCTTCCCCCATCCAAAACCTTGATCTTTTCTACCCCCGCTAATTCACCCCAGATCCACCTTGTTTGACATTCCAACTTCTTTCCTGGAAGTCCTGGCAGTGTCCATATGTTTTATACCTCTCCCACCCCCCACCCCCTTCCCATGCTCCCCCCCCAAAGCCCTCTACCTCCCACAGATCTCTCGATGTCTCCATGTCTCTCGGTCCCTGCTCTCAAATGTTGTGTTTGTGTCCTTCCGCCTCCCTCCCCATCTTGTCTACCGCTCCCGATGTTATATGTTTTATGTGTCGGTTTGTCTTTCTGTGTGATTAATCTTCGCTCTTTCACGAGCCTCGATCTTGTATACAAAAGAAAAAAGGTGGCCTTCTTTATGCCAAGGTGGCCTTCTTTATGCCAAGGTGGCCTTCTTTATGCCATGGTGGCCTTCTTTATGCCGTGGTGGCCTTCTTTATGCAGTGGTGGCCTTATTTATGCCGTGGTGGCCTTCTTTATGCCGTGGTGGCCTTCTTTATGCCGTGGTAGCCTTATTTATGCCATGGTGGCCTTCTTCATGCCGTGGTGGCCTTCTTTATGCCGTGGTGGTCTTCTTTATGCCGTGGTGGCCTTCTTTATGCCGTGGTGGCCTTCTTTATGCCATGGTGGCCTTTATGCCGTGGTGGCCTTCTTTATGCCGTGGTGGCCTTATTTATGCCATGGTGGCCTTGTTTATGCAGTGGTGGCCTTCGTTATGCCCTGATAGCCTTCTTTATGCCGTGGTGGTCTTCTTTATGCCGTGGTGGCCTTCTTTATGCCATGGTGGCCTTCTTTATGCCGTGGTAGCCTTCTTTATGCTGTGGTAGCCTTCTTTATGCCATGGTAGCCTTCTTTATGCCATGGTGGCCTTCTTCATGCCATGGTAGCCTTCATTATGCCACGGTGGCCTTCTTTATGCCATGGTAGCCTTATCTATGCTGTGGTGGCCTTCTTTATGCCATGGTAGCCTTCTTTATGCCATGGTGGCCTTCTTCATGCCATGGTAGCCTTCATTATGCCACGGTGGCCTTCTTTATGCCATGGTAGCCTTATCTATGCCATGGTGGCCTTCTCTATGCCGTGGTGGCCTTCTTTATGCCGTGGTGGCCTTATTTATGCCATGGTGGCCTTGTTTATGCCGTGGTGGCCTTCTTTATGCCATGGTAGCCTTCTTTATGCCAGGGTGGCCTTCTTTATGCTGTGGTAGCCTTCTTTATGCTGTGGTAGCCTTCTTTATGCCATGGTAGCCTTCTTTATGCCATGGTGGCCTTCTTTATGCCATGGTAGCCTTCATTATGCCACGGTGGCCTTATTTATGCCATGGTGGCCTTGTTTATGCCGTGGTGGCCTTCTTTATGCCATGGTAGCCTTCTTTATGCCACGGTGGCCTTCTTTATGCCGTGGTCGCCTTCTTTATGCTGTGGTAGCCTTCTTTATGCTGTGGTAGCCTTCTTTATGCCATGGTAGCCTTCTTTATGCCATGGTGGCCTGCTTTATGCCGTGGTGGCCTTCTTTATGCCATGGTGGCCTTCTTCATGCCAGGGTAGCCTTCTTTATGCCGGTTTGGCCTTCTTTATGCCATGGTGGCCTTCTTTATGCCGTGGTGGCCTTCTTTATGCCGTGGTGGCCTTCTTTATGCCGTGGTGGCCTTCTTTATGCCGTGGTGGCCTTCTTTATGCCGTGGTGGCCTTCTTTATGCCGTGGTGGCCTTCTTTATGCCGTGGTGGCCTTCTTTATGCCATGGTGGCCTTCTTTATGCCATGGTGGCCTTTTTTGCCGTGGTGGCCTTATTTATGCCATGGTGGCCTTCTTTATGCCGCCGTGGCCTTCTTTATGCCGTGGTGGCCTTATTTATGCCATGGTCGGGTACAAAGCCCGAAACAAGTGTGTGTCCACCCTCAGGAGAGCCAGGAAACAATATCTCTCCGTCCTCAGGACCGAACTCTCTTATCTGTCTCCCTCTTCCAAATCCTGGTGGCGTCTGGTGAAATCTGTTTCTGGTGTTTGTTCCCCCTCCATCCCCTCCCTCACCTTAAATGGCCACACGGCTGACTCCGCACGTGAAAAAGCTGAATGCCTCAACTCTGTGTTTGCCTCTAAATCTTGTGTCCCAAACCCATCCCTCTCTGTACCCACCGTACCCAGCTGCTCCTGGACTCTGTGTCCTTTCCTCCTGACAAGGTGGAAAAGTTTCTGTCAACCCTCGACTCTGATTCTGCAACTGGACCTGACGGCATCAGCCCACGGGTCCTAAAATCATGTTCTTCCGCTCTTTCACTCCCCCTCTCTGTTCTCTTCACCCTCTCTTTTGCTCAAGGTCATCTTCCATCTGCTTGGAAATCTGCCAACATCACCGCTTTGCACAAAAAAGGTGCAAAAACAGATCCCAGCAACTACAGACCAATCAGCCTTCTCCCAATTATCAGCAAAGTGTTACAGACGCGGTGGTGGATGTTAGTTTACCGAGCGGTTTGGTATGACCACGTCTGCACAGTTTACCCGATTATGCTCGAACGTTGACTAGTCGCGCTACGCTAGATCAATGAAGGAAAAGGACACAACGGCTGGATTCAAATGACACGACACCAAGGGTTCAGTTCTCAAGACCTCCGGAGGAGGTTATATTCGTTCGGAAGGTTAGATTACAACTACAAGAGGGACAGCATAGAAAGACAAGCACTTAGACACACTCTTATATTAACCCCAACAGACGACAGATAAACGGGACAAAACTGACTCACACGGGGATTGATGGCAAGGAAAGGCAGGATCGATGGCTCCAGGTGCACCTGGGCTCAGGGCAGAATCGACCCGGTTCGGTCCGGTCCAAAGATGCGGGGAGGTATCGTCGCGCTGGGGGTGGCGGTGGCTTCCTCTGCTCTCCGTAGTTCAGGCGCATCTGACCTCACATCCGGTAAGTCGCCGCGTATATCCGGCGGGGAGTGACACGCCCTCGGCTCGTTAGCTCCGCCCCAGATGGAATCGGCCCGTTGCTTCTCATTGGGTGCGTGCGGGGGGGTTACCGGCTCCACCCTTGACGAGGGGCTGACAAGGAGCCCCTTCGTGGTAACCCCGTCGGAGCGCATGGTCATGGCGGCTAACCGAGCCGGTGTGAGGACGCACACTCCCCCCCGCGCGCCGTTGTTGTAGTTGTTGTTGTTGTTTCATGGGGAAGATGGGAGGAGGTAAGGGAAGGTCCTAAACTCACTACTGGTGCCATATAATCACATTCTGGTGCAACGAAGAGTCAGAATTAATGGAAACGAGTCCTTAACTGACATAGACTAAGAATAACTAGCAAGATGTCCGAAAGTTGTCTACGTGAGATGCGGTGGACCTGGGCACGACATTTAATGGGGGAAAAAGGGGAAGGTCGGTTCTACAGAGTGTTGTTTACAGACAATGGGACAAGGGAATGGGGGATTGGGGATAGTTGGGGAGTATTGGGGAAATAGGGGAATATTTACAAGTGGATATGGAGGCCAAATTCCATATTCGCAACAAAAGTCATGGAATCCATCATTGCTTCAGATATGAAATCTTTCCTCTTCTCCAATGGCTTGATCTCTGATCATCAATTTGGTTTCAGACCTGGACACTCCACTCTAGACATGCTGCTTCTGCTTTCTCAACAATGGATGGAGGTCCTCAATGCCAAACAGGAAATTAGAGCAGTCTCCCTTGACATATCACGTGCCTTCGATACGGTCTGGCACCCCGCTCTGCTCACCAAACTCTCCTCTTTTGGTATCCATGGAAATCTCCACGCATGGCTGGCGGACTTCCTCTCTAGTCGTAGTCAACGTGTGGCCCTGAATGGGTTTCTCTCATCTCCTCTTCCTGTTCAGGCTGGAGTTCCCCAAGGCAGTGTTCTGGGCACTGTGCTTTTTCTGGTCTTCATCAATGATCTCTCTGACTCTCTTGAAAATCCTCTCTATCTCTTTGCTGACGACGCTACTATCTGTCGCTCCATTCTTCATCCCTCAGATCGGCAGTCTGCAGCCTCCTCACTCTCTGCAGACCTTGACAAAATCACAGACTGGGCAAACAAGTGGAACATGTCTTTCAATCCTGACAAATCTCACACTCTTACGATGTCTCTCCGAAAAGACCGACTGGACAACCCTCCCATCCACTTTCTGAATAATCCTCTCCAAGAAGTTCTGTCACTCAAGCTTTTGGGTCTCACTATCTGCCATGATCTTTCCTGGAAAAACCACATTTCAAATCTGGCCTCCAAAGCCAGTCGCCGACTGGGCATCCTCCGTCGTGCGAAGTCCTTCCTTGGCACACCTGAGCTCCTCACCACATACAAGGCTTTCATCCGCAGCTCAGTGGAATACTGTTCTCCCCTCTGGTCTGGTGCTCCTGCCTCACACCGAGCTCGCCTTCACGCTGTTGAAGCCAAAGCATTCAGAATCATTGGAATCTCCCGCGATGAAGCTAACTCCAAGGGCCTCTCACTCACTCACCGCAGGCAGGTTGGTGGTCTTTCCGTCTTCTACCGACTCCTCTCTGGCCTTGCCCCCCCAGCTCTCTCTGGGCTCTGTCCCGCAAATATTCCTACAGGTCGCACAAGATCTGCCTGCAACCCTCTTTTGGTTAAACTGCCAAAATCAAGACTCTCTGCTCACCTTCACTCCTTCATTCCTCTTTTCTCCTGCCTCTGGAACAAACTCCCTCACTCTCTTCAATCCCACTCCACCCTCCAAGTCTTTAAAATAGCTGTTCACCACCATCTCTTATCTTCCCCCGTCCAAAACCTTGATCTTTTCTACCCCCGCTAATTTCACCCCAATTCCACTTTTTGAAATACCAACTTTTGTCCTGGAAGTCCTTGGTGTCCTCGTACTTTATACTTCTCCCTCCCCTCCCCCCCCCCTTCCCACGCCTCCTCCCCCCGGGCCCTCTCCCTTCCACACATCTCCCTGCTCTCGGATGTTGTGTGTGTGTGCTTCCCCTTTTCTCCCCATCTTGTCTTCCGCTCCCTCTTTTTGTGTATTTTGTTTGTCTGGTCGATTTGTTTGTGAAGTTAATGTTAGCTCTTTCACGAGCCTCGATTCAGTATACAAAAAAAAAAAAAAAAAAAAAAAAATGGTGGCCTTGTTTATGCCGTGGTGGCCTTCTTTATGCCATGGTAGCCTTCTTTATGCCATGGTGGCCTTCTTTATGCCGTGGTGGCCTTCTTTATGCCGTGGTGGCCTTCTTTATGCCATGGTGGCCTTCTTTTTTGCCGTGGTGGCCTTCTTTATGCCATGGTAGCCTTCTTTATGCCGTGGTGGCCTTCTTTATGCCGTGGTGGCCTTCTTTATGCCGTGGTGGCCTTCGTTATGCCATGGTAGCCTTATTTATGCCGTGGTGGCCTTCTTTATGCCATGGTGGCCTTCTTGATGCTGTGGTAGCCTTCTTTATACCGTGGTAGCCTTCTTTATGCCATGGTGGCCTTCTTTATGCCATGGTGGCCTTCTTTATGCCAAGGTGGCCTTCTTCATGCCATGGTGGCCTTCTTTATGCCATGGTGGCCTTCTTTATGCCATGGTGGCCTTCTTCATGACATGGTGGCCTTCTTTATGCCTTGGTGGCCTTCTTTATGCCATGGTAGCCTTCTTTATGCCATGGTGGCCTTCTTTATGCCATGGTGGCCTTCTTCATGCCATGGTGGCCTTCTTTATGCCATGGTGGCCTTCTTTATGACATGGTGGCCTTCTTTTTGCCATGGTGGCCTTCTTTATGCAGTGGTAGCCTTCTTTATGCCGTGGTGGCCTTCTTTATGCCAAGGTGGCCTTCATGTCAAGGTGGCCTTCTTTATGCCACGGTGGCCTTCTTTATGCCACGGTGGCATTCTTTATGCCGTGGTAGCCTTCTTTATGCCATGGTAGCCTTCTTTATGCCGTGGTGGCCTTCGTTATGCCATGGTAGCCTTATTTATGCCGTGGTGGCCTTCTTTATGCCATGGTGGCCTTCTTTATGCCGTGGTAGCCTTCTTTATACCGTGGTAGCCTTCTTTATGCCATGGTGGCCTTCTTTATGCCAAGGTGGCCTTCTTTATGCCAAGGTAGCCTCACTGGGATTGACACAATCTGTCAATTTCCTGACCCGGATCTCAGCCAATGGAGTATCTTCTCTTCTAGACTTGGTTATGACAAACTTCCCTGCTAATGTCTGCTGCTCTTCTTCTGCTCCAATCGGTTCTTCTGATCATGTGCTTGTCAAAGTGGACATCTCTCTGGCCATTCTCAGAGAGCCTCCTCAGCGTCGACGAGTCTGGCATTTCACTCAGGCCGACTGGGACGGTCTTCAAGCAGCCATCAATCGTCTGGATTGGTCTCCCATCTCCACTGCCTCTGACATCAATTCTTCCTGGGAATTCTCCCAAAGCAAACTGCTCTCTCTCATGCACAGATTTATCCCATCTCGTCTTCAGTTGTCTTACCCTTCCTCCCGTCCATGGTACACTGAATCTTGTGGTGAGGCAGTTGCCCTGAAACAACTTGCCTTTGCCTCTTGGAATGCTAATCCAACTGAAGGCAATCTCAGTTCCTTCCACCAAGCTCGGAACAAGTGTGTGTCTACCCTCAGGAGTGCCAGGAAGCACTATCTCTCCACACTCAAGGATGAACTCTCAAACCTGTCTTCTTCCTCCAAATCCTGGTGGTGTCTGGTCAAATCCGTTTCTGGTGTTTGTTCCCCCTCCATCCCCTCCCTTACCTCAAATGGCCACACAGTGGACATCGCATGTGACAAAGCCGAATGCCTCAACTCTGTGTTTGCCTCAAAATCTTTAGTCCCAAACCCATCTCTCTCTGTTCCCACCTTTCCCAGTCGAACCCAACTGCTCCTGGACTCTGTGTTCTTCTCTCCTGACAAGGTGGAGGAGTTTTTGTCTAACCTCGACTCTGATTCTGCAACTGGACCAGACGGCATCAGCCCACGGGTCCTAAAATCCTGCTCTGCCGCTCTATCTCACCCTCTCTCTGTTCTTTTCACCCTCTCTTTTGCTCAAGGTCATCTGCCAGCATCCTGGAAATCAGCAAACATTACCGCTTTACACAAAAAAGGTGCGAAAACAGATCCTTGCAACTCCAGACCAATCAGCCTGCTCCCAATTATCAGCAAAGTCATGGAATCCATCATTGCTTCGGATATGAAATCTTTCCTCTTCTCCAATGGCTTGATCTCTGATCATCAATTTGGTTTCAGACCAGGTCACTCTACTCTGGACATGCTGCTTCTGCTTTCTCAACAATGGATGGAGGTCCTCAATGCCAAACAGGAAATCAGAGCTGTCTCCCTTGACATATCACGTGCCTTCGATATGTTCTGGCACCCAGCTCTGCTCACGAAACTCTCCTCCTATGGTATCCATGGAAATCTCCATCCATGGCTTGCGGACTTCCTCTCTGGTCGTAGTCAACGTGTGGCCCTGAATGGATTTCTCTCATCTCTCCTTCCTGTTCAGGCTGGAGTTCCCCAAGGCAGTGTTCTGGGCCCTGTGCTTTTTCTGGTCTTTATCAATGATCTCTCCGACTCTCTGGAAAATCCTCTCTATCTCTTTGCTGATGACTCCACTCTCTGCCCCTCCATTCCTCTTCCCTCAGATCGGCAGTCTGCAGCCTTCTCACTCTCTGAAGACTTGGACAAAATCACAGACTGGTCAAACAAGTGGAACATGTCTTTCAATCCTGACAAATCTCACACTCTTACTACGTCTCTCCGAAAAGATCGACTGGACAACCCTCCCATGTACTTTCTCAACAATCCTCTCCAAGAAGTTCTGTCGATCAAGCTTTTGGGTCTCACTATCTGCCATGATCTTTCTTGGGAAAACCACATTTCCAAGCTGGCCTCCAAAGCCAGTCGCCGACTGGGCACCCTCCGTCGTGCGAAGTCCTTCCTCGGCACACCTGAGCTCCTCACCACATACAAGGCTTTCATCCGCAGCTCAATGGAATACTGTTCTCCCCTATGGGCCGGTGCTCCTGCCTCACACCCAGCTCGGCTTCACGCTGTTGAAACCAAAGCTTTCAGAATTATTGGAATCTCCCGCGATGAAGCTATCTCTGAGGGCCTTTCACTCACTCACCGCAGGCAGGTAGGTGGTCTTTCTGTCTTCTACCGACTCCTCCCTGGCCTTGCTCCCCCAGCTCTCTCTGTGCTCTGTCCCCCAAATATTCCGACAGGTCGCACAAGATCTGCCAGCAACCCTCTGATGGTTAAACTGCCGAAATCTCGGCTCTCTGCTCACCTTCACTCTTTCATTCCTCTTTTCTCCCGCCTCTGGAACAAACTCCCACACTCCCTTCAATCCCACTCCTCCCTCCAGGTCTTTAAAACAGCTGTTCACCACCATCTCTTATCTTCCCCCATCCAAAACCTTGATCTTTTCTACCCCCGCTAATTCACCCCAGATCCACCTTGTTTGACATTCCAACTTCTTTCCTGGAAGTCCTGGCAGTGTCCATATGTTTTATACCTCTCCCACCCCCCACCCCCTTCCCATGCTCCCCCCCCCCAAAGCCCTCTACCTCCCACAGATCTCTCGATGTCTCCATGTCTCTCGGTCCCTCCTCTCAAATGTTGTGTTTGTGTCCTTCCGCCTCCCTCCCCATCTTGTCTACCGCTCCCGATGTTATATGTTTTATGTGTCAGTTTGTCTTTCTGTGTGATTAATCTTCGCTCTTTCACGAGCCTCGATCTTGTATACAAAAGAAAAAAGGTGGCCTTCTTTATGCCAAGGTGGCCTTCTTTATGCCAAGGTGGCCTTCTTTATGCCATGGTGGCCTTCTTTATGCCGTGGTGGCCTTCTTTATGCAGTGGTGGCCTTATTTATGCCGTGGTGGCCTTCTTTATGCCGTGGTGGCCTTCTTTATGCCGTGGTAGCCTTATTTATGCCATGGTGGCCTTCTTCATGCCGTGGTGGTCTTCTTTATGCCGTGGTGGCCTTCTTTATGCCGTGGTGGCCTTCTTTATGCCATGGTGGCCTTTATGCCGTGGTGGCCTTCTTTATGCCGTGGTGGCCTTATTTATGCCATGGTGGCCTTGTTTATGCAGTGGTGGCCTTCGTTATGCCCTGATAGCCTTCTTTATGCCGTGGTGGTCTTCTTTATGCCGTGGTGGCCTTCTTTATGCCATGGTGGCCTTCTTTATGCCGTGGTAGCCTTCTTTATGCTGTGGTAGCCTTCTTTATGCTGTGGTAGCCTTCTTTATGCCATGTTAGCCTTCTTTATGCCATGGTGGCCTTCTTCATGCCATGGTAGGCTTCATTATGCCACGGTGGCTTTCTTTATGCCATGGTAGCCTTATCTATGCTGTGGTGGCCTTCTTTATGCCATGGTAGCCTTCTTTATGCCATGGTGGCCTTCTTCATGCCATGGTAGCCTTCATTATGCCACGGTGGCCTTCTTTATGCCATGGTAGCCTTATCTATGCCATGGTGGCCTTCTCTATGCCATGGTGGCCTTCTCTATGCCGTGGTGGCCTTCTTTATGCCGTGGTGGCCTTATTTATGCCATGGTGGCCTTGTTTATGCCGTGGTGGCCTTCTTTATGCCATGGTAGCCTTCTTTATGCCAGGGTGGCCTTCTTTATGCTGTGGTAGCCTTCTTTATGCTGTGGTAGCCTTCTTTATGCCATGGTAGCCTTCTTTATGCCATGGTGGCCTTCTTTATGCCATGGTAGCCTTCATTATGCCACGGTGGCCTTATTTATGCCATGGTGGCCTTGTTTATGCCGTGGTGGCCTTCTTTATGCCATGGTAGCCTTCTTTATGCCACGGTGGCCTTCTTTATGCCGTGGTCGCCTTCTTTATGCTGTGGTAGCCTTCTTTATGCTGTGGTAGCCTTCTTTATGCCATGGTAGCCTTCTTTATGCCATGGTGGCCTTCTTTATGCCGTGGTGGCCTTCTTTATGCCATGGTGGCCTTCTTCATGCCAGGGTAGCCTTCTTTATGCCGGTTTGGCCTTCTTTATGCCATGGTGGCCTTCTTTATGCCGTGGTGGCCTTCTTTATGCCATGGTGGCCTTCTTTATGCCGTGGTGGCCTTCTTTATGCCATGGTGGCCTTCTTTATGCCATGGTGGCCTTTTTTGCCGTGGTGGCCTTATTTATGCCATGGTGGCCTTCTTTATGCCGCCGTGGCCTTCTTCATGCCGTGGTGGCCTTATTTATGCCATGGTCGGGTACAAAGCCCGAAACAAGTGTGTGTCCACCCTCAGGAGAGCCAGGAAACAATATCTCTCCGTCCTCAGGACCGAACTCTCTTATCTGTCTCCCTCTTCCAAATCCTGGTGGCGTCTGGTGAAATCTGTTTCTGGTGTTTGTTCCCCCTCCATCCCCTCCCTCACCTTAAATGGCCACACGGCTGACTCCGCACGTGAAAAAGCTGAATGCCTCAACTCTGTGTTTGCCTCTAAATCTTGTGTCCCAAACCCATCCCTCTCTGTACCCACCGTACCCAGCTGCTCCTGGACTCTGTGTCCTTTCCTCCTGACAAGGTGGAAAAGTTTCTGTCAACCCTCGACTCTGATTCTGCAACTGGACCTGACGGCATCAGCCCACGGGTCCTAAAATCATGTTCTTCCGCTCTTTCACTCCCCCTCTCTGTTCTCTTCACCCTCTCTTTTGCTCAAGGTCATCTTCCATCTGCTTGGAAATCTGCCAACATCACCGCTTTGCACAAAAAAGGTGCAAAAACAGATCCCAGCAACTACAGACCAATCAGCCTTCTCCCAATTATCAGCAAAGTCATGGAATCCATCATTGCTTCAGATATGAAATCTTTCCTCTTCTCCAATGGCTTGATCTCTGATCATCAATTTGGTTTCAGACCTGGACACTCCACTCTAGACATGCTGCTTCTGCTTTCTCAACAATGGATGGAGGTCCTCAATGCCAAACAGGAAATTAGAGCAGTCTCCCTTGACATATCACGTGCCTTCGATACGGTCTGGCACCCCGCTCTGCTCACCAAACTCTCCTCTTTTGGTATCCATGGAAATCTCCACGCATGGCTGGCGGACTTCCTCTCTAGTCGTAGTCAACGTGTGGCCCTGAATGGGTTTCTCTCATCTCCTCTTCCTGTTCAGGCTAGAGTTCCCCAAGGCAGTGTTCTGGGCACTGTGCTTTTTCTGGTCTTCATCAATGATCTCTCTGACTCTCTTGAAAATCCTCTCTATCTCTTTGCTGACGACTCTACTATCTGTCGCTCCATTCTTCATCCCTCAGATCGGCAGTCTGCAGCCTCCTCACTCTCTGCAGACCTTGACAAAATCACAGACTGGGCAAACAAGTGGAACATGTCTTTCAATCCTGACAAATCTCACACTCTTACGATGTCTCTCCGAAAAGACCGACTGGACAACCCTCCCATCCACTTTCTGAATAATCCTCTCCAAGAAGTTCTGTCACTCAAGCTTTTGGGTCTCACTATCTGCCATGATCTTTCCTGGAAAAACCACATTTCAAATCTGGCCTCCAAAGCCAGTCGCCGACTGGGCATCCTCCGTCGTGCGAAGTCCTTCCTTGGCACACCTGAGCTCCTCACCACATACAAGGCTTTCATCCGCAGCTCAGTGGAATACTGCTCTCCCCTCTGGTCTGGTGCTCCTGCCTCACACCGAGCTCGCCTTCACGCTGTTGAAACCAAAGCATTCAGAATCATTGGAATCTCCCGCGATGAAGCTAACTCCAAGGGCCTCTCACTCACTCACCGCAGGCAGGTTGGTGGTCTTTCCGTCTTCTACCGACTCCTCTCTGGCCTTGCCCCCCCAGCTCTCTCTGGGCTCTGTCCCGCAAATATTCCTACAGGTCGCACAAGATCTGCCTGCAACCATCTTTTGGTTAAACTGCCAAAATCAAGACTCTCTGCTCACCTTCACTCCTTCATTCCTCTTTTCTCCCGCCTCTGGAACAAACTCCCTCACTCTCTTCAATCCCACTCCACCCTCCAAGTCTTTAAAATAGCTGTTCACCACCATCTCTTATCTTCCCCCGTCCAAAACCTTGATCTTTTCTACCCCCGCTAATTTCACCCCAATTCCACTTTTTGAAATACCAACTTTTGTCCTGGAAGTCCTTGGTGTCCTCGTACTTTATACTTCTCCCTCCCCTCCCCCCCCCCTTCCCACGGCTCCTCCCCCCGGGCCCTCTCCTTTCCACACATCTCCCTGCTCTCGGATGTTGTGTGTGTGTGCTTCCCCTTTTCTCCCCATCTTGTCTTCCGCTCCCTCTTTTTGTGTATTTTGTTTGTCTGGTCGATTTGTTTGTGAAGTTAATGTTAGCTCTTTCACGAGCCTCGATTCAGTATACAAAAAAAAAAAAAAAAAATAAAATAAAATGGTGGCCTTGTTTATGCCGTGGTGGCCTTCTTTATGCCATGGTAGCCTTCTTTATGCCATGGTGGCCTTCTTTATGCCGTGGTGGCCTTCTTTATGCCGTGGTGGCCTTCTTTATGCCATGGCGGCCTTCTTTATGCCATGGTGGCCTTCTTTTTTGCCGTGGTGGCCTTCTTTATGCCATGGTAGCCTTCTTTATGCCGTGGTGGCCTTCTTTATGCCGTGGTGGCCTTCTTTATGCCGTGGTGGCCTTCGTTATGCCATGGTAGCCTTATTTATGCCGTGGTGGCCTTCTTTATGCCATGGTGGCCTTCTTGATGCTGTGGTAGCCTTCTTTATACCGTGGTAGCCTTCTTTATGCCATGGTGGCCTTCTTTATGCCAAGGTGGCCTTCTTCATGCCATGGTAGCCTTCTTTATGCCATGGTGGCCTTCTTTATGCCATGGTGGCCTTCTTCATGCCATGGTGGCCTTCTTTATGCCATGGTGGCCTTCTTTATGACATGGTGGCCTTCTTTTTGCCATGGTGGCCTTCTTTATGCAGTGGTAGCCTTCTTTATGCCGTGGTGGCCTTCTTTATGCCAAGGTGGCCTTCATGTCAAGGTGGCCTTCTTTATGCCACGGTGGCCTTCTTTATGCCACGGTGGCATTCTTTATGCCGTGGTAGCCTTCTTTATGCCATGGTAGCCTTCTTTATGCCGTGGTGGCCTTCGTTATGCCATGGTAGCCTTATTTATGCCGTGGTGGCCTTCTTTATGCCATGGTGGCCTTCTTTATGCCGTGGTAGCCTTCTTTATACCGTGGTAGCCTTCTTTATGCCATGGTGGCCTTCTTTATGCCAAGGTGGCCTTCTTTATGCCAAGGTAGCCTCACTGGGATTGACACAATCTGTCAATTTCCTGACCCGGATCTCAGCCAATGGAGTATCTTCTCTTCTAGACTTGGTTATGACAAACTTCCCTGCTAATGTCTGCTGCTCTTCTTCTGCTCCAATCGGTTCTTCTGATCATGTGCTTGTCAAAGTGGACATCTCTCTGGCCATTCTCAGAGAGCCTCCTCAGCGTCGACGAGTCTGTCATTTCACTCAGGCCGACTGGGACGGTCTTCAAGCAGCCATCAATCGTCTGGATTGGTCTCCCATCTCCACTGCCTCTGACATCAATTCTTCCTGGGAATTCTCCCAAAGCAAACTGCTCTCTCTCATGCACAGATTTATCCCATCTCGTCTTCAGTTGTCTTACCCTTCCTCCCGTCCATGGTACACTGAATCTTGTGGTGAGGCAGTTGCCCTGAAACAACTTGCCTTTGCCTCTTGGAATGCTAATCCAACTGAAGGCAATCTCAGTTCCTTCCACCAAGCTCGGAACAAGTGTGTGTCTACCCTCAGGAGTGCCAGGAAGCACTATCTCTCCACACTCAAGAATGAACTCTCAAACCTGTCTTCTTCCTCCAAATCCTGGTGGTGTCTGGTCAAATCCGTTTCTGGTGTTTGTTCCCCCTCCATCCCCTCCCTTACCTCAAATGGCCACACAGTGGACATCGCATGTGACAAAGCCGAATGCCTCAACTCTGTGTTTGCCTCAAAATCTTTAGTCCCAAACCCATCTCTCTCTGTTCCCACCTTTCCCAGTCGAACCCAACTGCTCCTGGACTCTGTGTTCTTCTCTCCTGACAAGGTGGAGGAGTTTTTGTCTAACCTCGACTCTGATTCTGCAACTGGACCAGACGGCATCAGCCCACGGGTCCTAAAATCCTGCTCTGCCGCTCTATCTCACCCTCTCTCTGTTCTTTTCACCCTCTCTTTTGCTCAAGGTCATCTGCCAGCATCCTGGAAATCAGCAAACATTACCGCTTTACACAAAAAAGGTGCTAAAACAGATCCTTGCAACTCCAGACCAATCAGCCTGCTCCCAATTATCAGCAAAGTCATGGAATCCATCATTGCTTCGGATATGAAATCTTTCCTCTTCTCCAATGGCTTGATCTCTGATCATCAATTTGGTTTCAGACCAGGTCACTCTACTCTGGACATGCTGCTTCTGCTTTCTCAACAATGGATGGAGGTCCTCAATGCCAAACAGGAAATCAGAGCTGTCTCCCTTGACATATCACGTGCCTTCGATACGTTCTGGCACCCAGCTCTGCTCACGAAACTCTCCTCCTATGGTATCCATGGAAATCTCCATCCATGGCTTGCGGACTTCCTCTCTGGTCGTAGTCAACGTGTGGCCCTGAATGGATTTCTCTCATCTCTCCTTCCTGTTCAGGCTAGAGTTCCCCAAGGCAGTGTTCTGGGCCCTGTGCTTTTTCTGGTCTTTATCAATGATCTCTCCGACTCTCTTGAAAATCCTCTCTATCCCTTTGCTGACGACTCTACTATCTGTCGCTCCATTCTTCATCCCTCAGATCGGCAGTCTGCAGCCTCCTCACTCTCTGCAGACCTTGACAAAATCACAGACTGGGCAAACAAGTGGAACATGTCTTTCAATCCTGACAAATCTCACACTCTTACTACGTCTCTCCGAAAAGATCGACTGGACAACCCTCCCATGTACTTTCTCAACAATCCTCTCCAAGAAGTTCTGTCGCTCAAGCTTTTGGGTCTCACTATCTGCCATGATCTTTCTTGGGAAAACCACATTTCCAAGCTGGCCTCCAAAGCCAGTGGCCGACTGGGCACCGTCCGTCGTGCGAAGTCCTTCCTCGGCACACCTGAGCTCCTCACCACATACAAGGCTTTCATCTGCAGCTCAACGGAATACTGTTCTCCCCTATGGGCCGGTGCTCCTGCCTCACACCCAGCTCGGCTTCACGCTGTTGAAACCAAAGCTTTCAGAATTATTGGAATCTCCTGCGATGAAGCTATCTCTGAGGGCCTTTCACTCACTCACCGCAGGCAGGTAGGTGGTCTTTCTGTCTTCTACCGACTCCTCCCCGGCCTTGCTCCCCCAGCTCTCTCTGTGCTCTGTCCCCCAAATATTCCGACAGGTCGCACAAGATCTGCCAGCAACCCTCTGATGGTTAAACTGCCGAAATCTCGGCTCTCTGCTCACCTTCACTCTTTCATTCCTCTTTTCTCCCGCCTCTGGAACAAACTCCCACACTCCCTTCAATCCCACTCCTCCCTCCAGGTCTTTAAAACAGCTGTTCACCACCATCTCTTATCTTCCCCCATCCAAAACCTTGATCTTTTCTACCCCCGCTAATTCACCCCAGATCCACCTTGTTTGACATTCCAACTTCTTTCCTGGAAGTCCTGGCAGTGTCCATATGTTTTATACCTCTCCCACCCCCCACCCCCTTCCCATGCTCCCCCCCCAAAGCCCTCTACCTCCCACAGATCTCTCGATGTCTCCATGTCTCTCGGTCCCTGCTCTCAAATGTTGTGTTTGTGTCCTTCCGCCTCCCTCCCCATCTTGTCTACCGCTCCCGATGTTATATGTTTTATGTGTCGGTTTGTCTTTCTGTGTGATTAATCTTCGCTCTTTCACGAGCCTCGATCTTGTATACAAAAGAAAAAAGGTGGCCTTCTTTATGCCAAGGTGGCCTTCTTTATGCCAAGCTGGCCTTCTTTATGCCATGGTGGCCTTCTTTATGCCGTGGTGGCCTTCTTAATGCCGTGGTGGCCTTATTTATGCCATGGTGGCCTTCTTTATGCCGTGGTGGCCTTCTTTATGCCGTGGTGGCCTTCTTTATGCCGTGGTAGCCTTATTTATGCCATGGTGGCCTTCTTCATGCCGTGGTGGCCTTCTTTATGCCGTGGTGGTCTTCTTTATGCTGTGGTGGCCTTTTTTATGCCGTGGTGGCCTTCTTTATGCCATGGTGGCCTTTATGCCGTGGTGGCCTTTATGCCGTGGTGGTCTTCTTTATGCCGTGGTGGCCTTATTTATGCCATGGTGGCCTTGTTTATGCAGTGGTGGCCTTTGTTATGCCCTGATAGCCTTCTTTATGCCGTGGTGGTCTTCTTTATGCCGTGGTGGCCTTCTTTATGCCATGGTGGCCTTCTTTATGCCGTGGTAGCCTTCTTTATGCTGTGGTAGCCTTCTTTATGCCATGGTAGCCTTCTTTATGCCATGGTGGCCTTCTTCATGCCATGGTAGCCTTCATTATGCCACGGTGGCCTTCTTTATGCCATGGTAGCCTTATCTATGCTGTGGTGGCCTTCTTTATGCCATGGTGGCCTTGTTTATGCCGTGGTGGCCTTCTTTATGCCAAGGTGGCCTTCTTTATGCCGTGGTGGCCTTCTTTATGCCATGGTGGCCTTCTTTATGCCGTGGTGGCCTTCTTTATGCCATGGTGGCCTTCTTCATGCCGTGGTAGCCTTCTTTATGCCGTGGTGGCCTTCTTTATGCCGTGGTAGCCCTCTTTATGCCACGGTGGCCTTCTTTATGCCGTGGTGGCCTTCTTTATGCCGTGGTGGCCTTCTTTATGCCGTGGTGGCCTTCTTTATGCAGTGGTGGCCTTCTTTATGCCGTGGTGGCCTTCTTTATGCCATGGTGGTCTTCTTTATGCCATGGTGGCCTTTATGCCATCGTGGCCTTCTTTTTTGCCTTGGTGGCCTTCTTTATGCCATGGTGGCCTTCTTTATGCCATGGTGGCCTTCTTTATACTGCCGTGGCCTTCTTTATGCTGCGGTGGCCTTCTTTATGCCATGGTGGCCTTCTTTATGCCCTGGTGGCCTTCTTTATGCCGTGGTGGCCTTCTATATGCCAAGGTGGCCTTCTTTATGCCATGGTGGCCTTCTTTATGCAACGGTGGCCTTCTTTATGCCACGGTGGCCTTCTTTTTTGCCGTGGTGGCCTTCTATATGCCATGGTGGCCTTCTTTATGCCATGGTGGCCTTATTTATGCCACGGTGGCCTTCTTTATGCCGTGGTGGACTTGTTTATGCCGTGGTGGCCTTCTTTATGCCGTGGTGGCCTTCTTTATGCCATGGTGGCCTTCTTTATGCCATGGTGGCCTTCTTTATGCCATGGTGGCCTTCTTTATGCCATGGTTGCCTTATTTATGCCATGGTGGCCTTCTTTATGCCGTGGTGGCCTTCTTTATGCCGTGGTGGCCTTCTTCATGCCGTGGTGGCCTTCTTTATGCCGTGGTGGCCTTCTTTATGCCATGGCGGCCTTCTTTATGCCATGGTGGCCTTCTTTATGCCATGTTGGTCTTCTTTATGCCATGGTGGCCTTCTTTATGCCATGGTGGCCTTCTTTATGCCGTGGTGGCCTTCTTTATGCCATGGTGGCCTTCTTTATGCCATGGTGGCCTTCTTTATGCCATGGCGGCCTTCTTTATGCCATGGTGGCCTTCTTTATGCCGTGGTGGCCTTCTTTATGCCATGGCGGCCTTCTTTATGCCATGGTGGCCTTCTTTATGCCATGTTGGCCTTCTTTATGCCATGGTGGCCTTCTTTATGCCATGGTGGCCTTCTTTATGCCGTGGTGGCCTTCTTTATGCCGTGATGGCCTTCTTTATGCCGTGGTGGCCTTCTTTATGCCATGGTGGCCTTCTTTATGCCGCGGTGGACTTGTTTATGCCGTGGTGGCCTTCTTTATGCCGTGGTGGCCTTCTTTATGCCATGGTGGCCTTCTTTATGCCATGGTGGCCTTCTTTATGCCATGGTGGCCTTCTTTATGCCATGGTTGCCTTATTTATGCCATGGTGGCCTTCTTTATGCCGTGGTGGCCTTCTTTATGCCGTGGTGGCCTTCTTCATGCCGTGGTGGCCTTCTTCATGCCGTGGTGGCCTTCTTTATGCCGTGGTGGCCTTCTTTATGCCGTGGTGGCCTTCTTTATGCCATGGTGGCCTTCTTTATGCCATGGTGGCCTTCTTTATGCAGTGGTGGCCTTCTTTATCCCATGGTGGCCTTCTTTATGCCATGGCGGCCTTCTTTATGCCATGGTGGCCTTCTTTATGCCATGTTGGCCTTCTTTATGCCATGGTGGCCTTCTTTATGCCATGGTGGCCTTCTTTATGCCGTGGTGGCCTTCTTTATGCCATGGTGGCCTTCTTTATGCCATGGTGGCCTTCTTTATGCCATGGCGGCCTTCTTTATGCCATGGTGGCCTTCTTTATGCCATGGTGGCCTTCTTTATGCCGTGGTGGCCTTCTTTATGCCATGGCGGCCTTCTTTATGCCATGGTGGCCTTCTTTATGCCATGTTGGCCTTCTTTATGCCATGGTGGCCTTCTTTATGCCATGGTGGCCTTCTTTATGCCGTGGTGGCCTTCTTTATGCCGTGGTGGCCTTCTTTATGCCGTGATGGCCTTCTTTATGCCGTGGTGGCCTTCTTTATGCCATGGTGGCCTTCTTTATGCCGCGGTGGACTTGTTTATGCCGTGGTGGCCTTCTTTATGCCGTGGTGGCCTTCTTTATGCCATGGTGGCCTTCTTTATGCCATGGTGGCCTTCTTTATGCCATGGTGGCCTTCTTTATGCCATGGTTGCCTTATTTATGCCATGGTGGCCTTCTTTATGCCGTGGTGGCCTTCTTTATGCCGTGGTGGCCTTCTTCATGCCGTGGTGGCCTTCTTCATGTCGTGGTGGCCTTCTTTATGCCGTGGTGGCCTTCTTTATGCCGTGGTGGCCTTCTTTATGCCATGGTGGCCTTCTTTATGCCATGGTGGCCTTCTTTATGCAGTGGTGGCCTTCTTTATCCCATGGTGGCCTTCTTTATGCCATGGTGGCCTTTTTTATGCCATGGTGGCCTTCTTTATGCCATGGTGGCCTTCTTTATGCTGTGGTGGCCTTTATGCCAAGGTGGCCTTCATGTCAAGGTGGCCTTCTTTATGCCACGGTGGCCTTCTTTATGCCGTGGTGGCCTTCTTTATGCCATGGTAGCCTTCTTTATGCCGTGGTTGCCTTCGTTATGCCATGATAGCCTTATTTATGCTGTGGTGGCCTTCTTTATGCCAAGGTGGCCTTCTTTATGCCGTGGTAGCCTTCTTTATACCGTGGTAGCCTTCTTTATGCCATGGTGGCCTTCTTTATGCCAAGGTGGCCTTCTTCATGCCATGGTGGCCTTCTTTATGCCATGGTGGCCTTCTTTATGCCATGGTGGCCTTCTTTATGCCATGGTAGCCTTCTTTATGCCGTGGTGGCCTTCATGCCATGGTGGCCTTCTTTATGCCATGGTGGCCTTCTTTATGACATGGTGGCCTTTTTGCCATGGTGGCCTTCTTTATGCAGTGGTAGCCTTCTTTATGCCGTGGTGGCCTTCTTTATGCCGTGGTGGCCTTCTTTATGCCAAGGTGGCCTTCATGTCAAGGTGGCCTTCTTTATGCCACGGTGGCCTTCTTTATGCCACGGTGGCCTTCTTTATGCCGTGGTGGCCTTCTTTATGCCATGGTAGCCTTCTTTATGCCGTGGTGGCCTTCTTCATGCCGTGGTAGCCTTCTTTATGCCGTGGTGGCCTTCTTTATGCCGTGGTGGCCTTCGTTTTGCCATGGTAGCCTTCTTTATGCCGTGGTGGCCTTCTTTATGTCATGGTCGCCTTCTTTATGCCGTGGTAGCCTTCTTTATACCGTGGTAGCCTTCTTTATGCCATGGTGGCCTTCTTTATGCTGTGGTAGCCTTCTTTATGCCATGGTAGCCTTCTTTATGCCATGGTGGCCTTCTTTATGCCATGGTGGCCTTCTTTATGCCGTGGTAGCCTTCTTTATACCGTGGTAGCCTTCCTTATGCCATGGTGGCCTTCTTTATGCCATGGTGGCCTTCTTTATGCCGTGGTGGCCTTCTTTATGCCATGGTGGCCTTCTTTATGCCGTGGTAGCCTTCTTTATGCCATGGTGGCCTTCTCTATGCCGTGGTGGCCTTCTTTATGCCGTGGTGGCCTTATTTATGCCATGGTGGCCTTGTTTATGCCGTGGTGGCCTTCTTTATGCCAGGGTGGCCTTCTTTATGCTGTGGTAGCCTTCTTTATGCTGTGGTAGCCTTCTTTATGCCATGGTAGCCTTCTTTATGCCATGGTGGCCTTCTTTATGCCATGGTAGCCTTCATTATGCCACGGTGGCCTTATTTATGCCATGGTGGCCTTGTTTATGCCGTGGTGGCCTTCTTTATGCCATGGTAGCCTTCTTTATGCCACGGTGGCCTTCTTTATGCCGAGGTCGCCTTCTTTATGCTGTGGTAGCCTTCTTTATGCTGTGGTAGCCTTCTTTATGCCATGTGTTGGAGAATTTGTAGCTGAGAGACTCACAGGACTCCAATGACCGGACACAGGTTTACAAAAGGTCTGGTTTATTAACTGGTTATTCACTTCATTCCATTTACCAAATAATACCGCATAATATAATGGATCAGGTTAACTCTTTTCGCATGGTCCTTCTCGTTCGGCTGATGTTCCTCTGCCACTCCCGTTGGTCAGAGCTTCTGGTAGCAGGTCCTGTCGACTCCACGTTTGCTCTCGTTTATATGGACAAACTGGACTTAATCCCCTCTCCGCTAATGCCCCGAGGTCATGCATGTACCAAGTCCTGGTATCAGCTCGCTCCCCTCCTGTTGTGAGTTCCGTTTACCAAACGATAGGGGGGTGCTTCAGCCAGGGGCTGTGACCAGGTGGACAAGAGATCATCATGTTCGGGCGCATTCCTGACTCATTTACAAACTCGTCTTTCACAGAGTTTGCATGTAAAATGTATCTGCTTTGTTACCAGGTTAATTAATAAGTTACCAGTGCCAATTAATAAGTTACACTGATTACACTTCCACAATTCCCTCATCTTTTTGTTTTTTTGTTTATATTAACCATTAATCTAAACATCAATATAAGTAAACAATCAATCACTACAAGTAAACATCATTACAAGTATAAGTAAATAATCAATCACTACAAGTAAACATCATTACAAGTATAAGTAAATAATCAATCACTTTGGTAATCAAATTCCCTTGGGCATACACCGTCATCCTGCAAGAATCACAAAACATTTCGTTGGTCATTGACTCCTTCCATATCGTTCAATCTATTGCATTTGCATCACAAATATATTTTCAAAACAACACTTCACCATCACCAAGATACAACAATTTCACTTCATTTTCAAGTTTTGTAAAGCATCTGCACCATCTGGTAAAAAACGTTTGCCTCCACACAAATGTTGACTTTGTTTGAAAGGAAGGGCTGATCACTTGTGTTTGAATCCTGGTATGAAACATTTTCTCCTAATGTCTTCATAGTGTCGCGGAAGTGGAGGGTGAGACTCAAGACGCCAATGGTCGGAAACAGGTTTTACAAAAGGTCACAACTTTATTAACTGGTTATTCACTTGATTCCATTTACCAAATAATACCGCATTATTCAATGGCTGAGATTAACTCTTTTCCATGGTCCTTTTCGTTCGGCTGATGTTCCTCCGCCATGGTCCCGTTCGTCAGAGCTCCTCGCAGCAAGTCCTCTCGACTCCAGCCGCAGCTCCCGCTTATATGGACCAACTCGACTTAATCCTCTGTCCGCTGAACTCGTAATCTCCTCTCCGCCGACGTCACCGGTCGCCTTCCTGGCGCCAGCTAGCCCCCCCCCCCTGCTGTGAGTTCCTTTTATCAAACAATAGGGGGGTGCTCCAGCCTGGGGCTGTGACCAGGTGTTTCAAGAGACCATCATGTTCGTGCACATTCCTAACTCATTTACAAACCCGTCCCCCACAGAGTTTGCATGTAAAATGCATCTGCTTTGTTACTAGGTCAACCAATAAGTTACCAGTGCCAATTAATAAGTTACACTGAATTACACTTCCACAATTCCCTCATCTTTTTGTTTTTGTTTATATTAACCATTAATCTAAACATCAATATAAGTAAACAATCAATCACTACAAGTAAACATCATTACAAGTATAAGTAAATAATCATAACTTTGGTAATCAAATTCCCTTAGGCATACACCGTCATCCTGCAAGAATCACAAAACATTTCGTTGGTCATTGACTCCTTCCATATTGTTCAATCTATTGCATTTGCATCACAAATATATTTTCAAAACAACACTTCACCATCACCAAGATACAACAATTTCACTTCATTTTCAAGTTTTGTAAAGCATCTGCACCATCTGGCAAAAACGTTTGCCTCCACACAAATGTTGACTTTGTTTGAAAGGAAGGGCTGATCACTTGTGTTTGAATCCAGGTATGAAACATTTTCTCCTAATGTCTTCATAGCTCCTGCACTACTTCGTGTAGGATTTCGCTGTTGTGGTAACATTGCGGAGTCATAGACTGACCCTGCTCTCCTTGTAGCATTCTTGCCACTTTTTGCTGTAAACCATAGTAATTCCTGAACAAGGCCTTCACCCAGTTGTAGTTGACTTGCCTCCTCCCTTATTGTGAGTGGGCAGCAAGTATTGGTGTGACATTGATTGGCCAGCAAGATGTGGAACAGGGATGCCGGATGCATCCACAATGATGTTGGGACCATGGTGTTCAGGTCATTCATGGTCCTTACCAGGAGCAATCCAGCAGAATCGTGCACAGCTGTTGTGACAAGGGCACAGCCGTTTTTTGCAGCTCCATGCTGGTTCCCCGGACGTTGGTGAAGTAATAACATATGTCCCCGCATTTCACAGAGGTTGCAGGTAAAATGTCGTTGTCCTGCAACTTCTGATGTGGTGAATGTTCGAAGTCTTCGAACAAGAGTAAGTGATCGCCTTTCTTTCATATGTTGCAGTGTGATCCAGGCAAATGGTCACATAAATTTCCTTGGTGAAGGTAAGCATTCATCTCCAAGTTACACGGGAGAATGTCTTCATCATTCTTTGAGAAAGAGGGTGTATGCCACGATTAACTTCATTTTTTAGCCACAAATTTTCTTTCTTTCTTCTTCCCAATTCCGTTAGCAATCCCTCCAAAATGTGATCTCGTCTTATCCTTATGCTCAGTCATATCTGAATCTGCTTTCCGCACACACTGAATCAGATAGGGTACATCTTACCATGAAATCAGCATAATCATGTATATCTTCCGACAGTTTCACATTCAACAATTTGTTGTTTTTCCTTAACACAAAAAGTTATATTCATTTATATGCGTCACACAAATAATATTCAATCAGGTATGTATTTTATTACTAAACTAAGAATAGCATTGTATATGATTACAATCACACACGGGAATACCTAATTCCCAACAACAATTTTCCCAAACCAACAAATTAAGCATAATGTATTATTACCATAATTCCTCTCCACTTTTTCTTTTCCCTCTTTTTTTTTTTTCTTTTTTTTTTTCTCCTAACAGTGTGTCACTCGTGGTGATATGAGTTCATTGATATTGTAATTGACACAACTCATAACATTGTCGTTATGCCATTATCTTAATTCTACTGTATTCATTTGCAACATCACTTGATTTAGTCTTTTAATCTCAGTATTTATGTCGCCATAAAAGTCTTCCTTTTCTGGTTCCACATTTCTTTCCTCATTTGTCACTTCATGCGTTATCATCGTGTTGTTGGTTACCTTATTCAAACACACCGTCACTAAGGCTTTCAAGCAAGCCACCACTAAAACAATTGCCAATATAACTACTAAACCAACAAACAAGTCTGCTACTCCTTGTATATATTCATATCTATGACATAGTTATATGTCGATGACATTTAACATTATATACCAAACTAACAAGCTTCCTAAAAGGTAAATAAAGAAAATCCCTTAATATGTAACATAATCAGATTATTTGTCTTACCCTGATCCCCCTATCTCCCGGGGTTGAACTCAATCCCCTGATCATGAGTGTAGTTGTGATACATTTTTTCACTCATGCTGTATTAATATCAGCAGGTAATTGTATGT
Organism: Myxine glutinosa; assembly: GCF_964187855.1. NCBI lineage: Eukaryota > Metazoa > Chordata > Myxini > Myxiniformes > Myxinidae > Myxine > Myxine glutinosa. The sequence goes on from NC_136272.1 coordinate 54,831,905, forward strand.
CATGTAGGCAAATAAATGTCACTATTCCAAGTAGGAATATCACATGTTGAAAATGTAATGTTTATCAATGCAAGGGGTGTTAAAATGTAATTCAAATGACTGTAAATCATGACTATCATTTTTCTACCACTGAATGTTCTGCTGGGCTGCTAGGTGCAGCCTCATTTTCTGTGGGATCGTCCACCTTAGCCCCATGTGCTTGCTTGCAATGAGAGGCATGAATCCAACTTTCTATTTTGGGTCCATATTTGTTTCTATTCTTATCAATCTCCTATGGTTTATCAATTCGTTCCAAGATACCGCAACCAAAGGTTTTAACCAAAGCTCTACCAAACTATTTCCAATTTGAACAAAAATGCCAGTGAAACAATGATTCGAAGGATTAACTTCAAGGGGTCAATAAATTTATTCTATAGCCAGATCTAATTTTCCCATCCAATAGTTTGCCTTGCCACATGTCATATTATAACACCTTAATAAACCTTCGAAAAAATGTTTCCCATCTCAACAAATTTCCTTTTTTACAAATAGCCATGTGTAACTTACGTATTTAACTACAATTTCCTCTCAATTTGTTTGGCCTAACTGGCCGCAAAAGTGGCTGCCAACATGCAGTACCGTTTTTATCTACCAAGGAAGTGTTCCACACAAGACCTCTACCAAAATGTTGTTTGTAAAAACAAATCTGGGATTTCTGATTACATGGATGCACACTCTCAGGACATTTTCAGGCTGCTGTTAACAATCCACTACGATGACTTAATTCCTTTACCCACAATCAAATAATTAGTACAAATTGAGGATATTATCCCTATCACATTCTTTTATAGATTCATTATGTTGGATCTAATTTTTTCCAATAATTTTCCACTGCTGTAAGGCGGAACAATAGCTCTCATAAGTCTTAGTAATATCGTACTTAATTTGCCCAGCAGAGAATAATTTATTTACTATCCTTTCTCATCTGTTAACCAGTGACTTTGTTTAAACTCCAGAACTGAAAAACCCACAATAGTTCAAACCAGCAAAATTTTCTTTACTCTTTTCCCATATCATCTATGCCTAAAACACATCCATACATACAGCACAATTTATATGCTGATAAAATTCAAGTTTATATATATAAAATCCATGAGCAGAGTATTCTGGGAAGTTAGTGTAAGACCTCTCCCAAATTTGGATGATTTTGTACTTCCTCATTTCCTTTTATGAAGCTCATATCCATAAATAGATGTTATTCTCATATACATTCTATCAAAAATGGAATCCCAAAATTACTCACAATTTTACTATTAATTAATGGCTGCTCATAACCCAGCACATCAAAATTTTTTTTTTATATTCCATTTCCCTTGACAAAAGAGATAATGTTCATAATCAAATTATATTTCTATTTTATTTTACGGATTCTCTGGATATTCAATCCCATCCACATATCCCAATCCCATCCACATATAACTATCCATTTCCAGACAGGCACACTGTCGGTGTCAACAATCTTGTAAGATTGATACACAAAAACACACACACACATGCATTATGCATATTTGTTTGCGTTGGAACCATTATTTACAGATCAGATGGGTGTCAATTTTATTTCAATTTCATAAAATTTGTCAATCAAATTCAAAATGCTTATAGACAAATAAACCAGAAGTCCATTCTTAGAAAACCCTTATGATGTCAAATTGAAATTACCCTTTCTGCCTTCACAATAATCTATCCAAATTTTGACTACACACCCATTTGCATGTCAGTCGACCATTGACCTATCAATCGTGCGGAACAATAGTCCGAAATTCCCACCTGATCATCATGTGACTCTTGTTACTTGGTTTGCCAACAATTGCAACGCAATTGTTCCAAACTTTGTAAATTTAAAATTGCTGTGCCCAAAATAGAAGATCCAATTTTGGCATTTTATCAATTAATTATTAATTTGTTAACAAGCAAAAAGAAAAATGAATCATTCTTGCTCTGAAAACTTTTCAGACACAAGAATCATTGACAGTTGTTCATGTTTGTCCAGTAATCGAATCTGTTGAGGCCAATCATCATTTGGGATTTGCAGCAATGAAGGCCTAATCATTGTCTGAGGTACCGGTAAGCACTGGTACCCTTGATCTTGGTTTGCCCCATGACCTTGTCTTCCTGTTGACATACGGACATCTTCTTCTCCAATGTCCCATCTTTCCACACTCGAAACACCGGTTTCTGTCGTTGTCTGATCTGTGCGCCTGTGCACTTGTATTGCTGGGCTGCATCTCTACATCCCTGAGTTGCCACTGCAATCTCTCGTTATCTCCTGAAACACGAAAAAATTCTCTGTACCGTCCTTTTTGGGGAGACAACTGGAAATCAGATGGGACAACTGTGACTTTCATTCCTAATTTCGAGGGCAGTTGTGCATTTGTCTCCTCCACTGTATCCTGTATCCTTTTTATTTTAAGTTCTAGTTCCGTTATCCGTTCTTGCTGTTCCCGTTGTCTGGATTCACCATCCCAAAGATGGAATGCAAGCCAGTCTACCGTTAGATTCTGTCTCTTCCTGGCTTTCAATCTTTGTTCCAATCTTTCCAATCGACTTCGCTCAAATGTACCATCTCTTGGAAACTCCTCATCATGTCCCTTTGTCCACAAATACCAATTCTCGACCTGCCTTATAGCTTCGGCACCATAACGGTCGTACATATGATGTGTACAAGTACCTTTTTGTGGAATCTCTGGTTGTCCTTGTGTGTTCTTGCAGGCTCCATTTCCCATTCTGCCTTTTATCAAAGTAGCGTTGGATGTGTTGTAGCTTGTTCCAGGTTCCTCTAAAGCTTCACTCGTACCTCCAGGAAGGATCTCTCCACCTGTTCGCACGGTGATTTCCAGAGAATCTCCCTCAGCTGTGGCTTTTGCACAATCCAATCTCACAGATCAGTATTTGCAGATGAGCCGGAGGGTCAGTATGAAGTGGGTGAATCCTCAGGTGTCCGCTCTGTTTGACGGGGAAATCACACAATGGTAACCGCACATATATATCTGTATATAAACTCACCACCTTGCTCAATTTTCCCAGGTTGTCTCCACATTGATAATATCTCGCAAAGATATCAAAGCTTCTTTCTTGAGACCGCATTTTCATCAATCAAACAATCAATATATTCAATTCAATTTATTCAGTTCAATTTATGCAATTAAATTCAATCAATTAGATTCAATCAATTAACAATTCAATCAATTATTCAATTTCAATTAATTCATCAATATTCATCAATAAATCAAATTAATCATTTTGAATGACTCCTTGCATAAGCCCTTTCCCCAATGATGTCAGGACAGGTCCATCCATTGACTGAGATCGAATTTCATCGGTCGTCACCTCGGATTCGTACCTCATGTCAATTGATGAATCGCCGTCCTGTCCTAGGGTCATATCTGACATATTTTCCCATTTTGCCTGGTCTCCACAAATTTTTCTTTGCAACCACTAAAGGCAACTCATCCTTCATTCGTGAGACAGCCAAAATGGATGCCAGATATTAAAGTTCTTTAGGAAAAATATCTCATCATTTTCCTTTTAATAGTACCCAAAATCTCTTGGCAATATAAATTTCGTAAAACTCCTGTAATGGGACTGTCAAATTCCTTCAATCATGCTAAATTTTGAAACTCCATTGCTTGTAATACCCAATTTATCCCATAGGGCTTGAAAGTTCTTTCCCAAGTTCATGCAATCATTCTGCATTTGAACCCTATGATATCATTCATAATAATCATCATGATTTTATAGTCATGGTCCTATCATAATCATCTATTTAAACGAACATTTCCTTTATCACCACAGCTATGTGGTATAATCAACAATAGAATAAAACTGTCCATAGCAACAGGCTACCTCATGGCCACTTAGTATACCTATTGACAAAAAGTCATAACAATATCGAATAATCATTGAACAATTCAAAAATCGCTTCCACTGCTCTAGCCGCAGCATCCGTGATATTTGTTTGCTCATTCCCTATTCCTGATTCGTCATCAAGGATCTCCATCATCACACAGCGTACTTAATTCCGCATTTTAATGAGAATTCAACAGGAATTTACGACTCAAAGGAAAAAGAACGAGCAGACCTTTTGCAGGATGATCGTTACAAAATCGTTACATATATTAAAGTATTTCTAATGTCGACAAATCATATCTTAATTCTTGCAAGATTTGGTTCTTTGAATAAATCACAGCACCGGGAGAACCAGCTCCAAAAATGGATCTTTGTGTTTATTCAGCACCCTAGTAATTGGTTCTTTGTGTACTAATTACACAGCACCCAGGCCCCACTCATATGGATCTTTGTGCAGCGCTACACAGCACCTGAGCAAAAGGGGTTTCATCTACATTTTCCCTATCTGGTGTACCATCCGTGATATTTGTCTGCTCATTCACTATTCCTGATTCGTCATCAAGGATCTCCATCATCACACAGCGTACTTAATTCCGCTTTTTAATGAGAGTTCAACAGGAATTTATGACTCAAAGGAAAAGAACGAGCAGACCTTTTGCAGGACGATAACTGGAATTAGTCGTGAAAATATATCCAAAATACTCAAAATAGACACCCACAAAAATAAACAACAAACCCAAACAAACCCAAGGTCGACCATATTACACAATAAATTACATCATTTCAGCATCGTATTGATTGCTGAAATATTCCAGGGTTTATACACACCTCAAAAGAGGTATGCGTGGTGTTGCCCCCTCCCACGTTTATTCCAGGGTTTATACACACCTTAAAAGAGGTATGCGTGGTGTTGCCCCCTCCCACTTTTAATTCCTCATTAAATCGTTTCCATTTAAAAAACATCGCCTTTACTGCTCCAGTCGCAGCATTTGTCACTTTGTTTGCTCATCCGCATGACCAAAACGAAATAAAGGGAGCTCAACCATTACACTGCGCTTTTAATGGCGCATGCCATAGAAACTCAACGCAATTTCGACTCGGCCAGCAAACGAGCAAATTGTGCAGGATGTTAACTGGAATTAGTCGTGAAAAATATATCCAAATTCACAAAAATACACACCCACACAAATAAACAACATTTATTCCGTTTAACAGAACAAACATTTCCTCTATCATGACATGCATGTCTTCAAAATTATATGCCCAAGAGAAAAAGTAAAATTAATTAAAACTGCGGGCAGTGATGATCCGGGGACCATACCGCTCCATCCTGATTGGACGAGTGCGTGCTAGAGTCGTTAACAACGACAGTCCAGATCCGATTGTTCAAAATTTCAACTCAATCGATCGAAAAATGAACGCAGGGATGCATTTTAAAGGTGCAGTGGCACTAACTGAGTTGCCACGAATATGGCCACGAAATTGCCAATATGGCCATCACAAAATATTTTCCTTAATCAATTGGCTCATAGCATAACCAATCTGCAAGTATTTCATCCGAAGATGTATCTCTCAGGAATTTTAATTAAATAAGTCATTTATAAATCAACGAGTTAATTTATTAAATGATTAATCAATAAATCAATATTTTCCTTGACAGCCACATCCCTTGGTCAGTGTCATGTCCAAATATCAGCTTCCTTACTCAAAAGGTGCCTGAGTTAATGTAATGTAATTACTGTAATAAGATTACTGCAATTACTGTAATGATTACTGTAATTACTGTAATTACCGGAACTGTAATTACTGTAATTACCTCAGGTAATTACTGTAATGTAATTACTGTAATGTAATAAGAAATGTAATTAATTAAATAAGTACGGGTTCCAACAACAAGTTCCAACAACAAGTTCCAACAAGTTCCAACAGCAAGTTCCAACAGCAAGTTCCAACAACAAGTTCCAACAACAAGTTCCAACAAGTTCCAACAAGTGCCAACAGCAAGTTCCAACAACAAGTTCCAACAACAAGTTCCAACAAGTTCCAACAGCAAGTTCCAACAAGTTCCAACAACAAGTTCCAACAACAAGTTCCAACAAGTTCCAACAGCAAGTTCCAACAACAAGTTCCAACAAGTTCCAACAAGTGCCAACAGCAAGTTCCAACAACAAGTTCCAACAACAAGTTCCAACAAGTTCCAACAGCAAGTTCCAACAACAAGTTCCAACAACAAGTTCCAACAGCAAGTTCCAACAGCAAGTTCCAACAACAAGTTCCAACAACAAGTTCCAACAAGTTCCAACAAGTGCCAACAGCAAGTTCCAACAACAAGTTCCAACAACAAGTTCCAACATGTTCCAACAGCAAGTTCCAACAAGTTCCAACAACAAGTTCCAACAACAAGTTCCAACAACAAGTTCCAACAACAAGTTCCAACAACAAGTTCCAACAAGTTCCAACAGCAAGTTCCAACAGCAAGTTCCAACAGCAAGTTCCAACAACAAGTTCCAACAACAAGTTCCAACAAGTTCCAACAAGTGCCAACAGCAAGTTCCAACAACAAGTTCCAACAACAAGTTCCAACAAGTTCCAACAGCAAGTTCCAACAACAAGTTCCAACAGCAAGTTCCAACAGCAAGTTCCAACAACAAGTTCCAACAACAAGTTCCAACAAGTTCCAACAAGTGCCAACAGCAAGTTCCAACAACAAGTTCCAACAACAAGTTCCAACAAGTTCCAACAAGTGCCAACAGCAAGTTCCAACAACAAGTTCCAACAACAAGTTCCAACAGCAAGTTCCAACAGCAAGTTCCAACAACAAGTTCCAACAACAAGTTCCAACAAGTTCCAACAAGTGCCAACAGCAAGTTCCAACAACAAGTTCCAACAACAAGTTCCAACAAGTTCCAACAGCAAGTTCCAACAAGTTCCAACAAGTGCCAACAGCAAGTTCCAACAACAAGTTCCAACAACAAGTTCCAACAAGTTCCAACAGCAAGTTCCAACAACAAGTTCCAACAGCAAGTTCCAACAGCAAGTTCCAACAACAAGTTCCAACAACAAGTTCCAACAAGTTCCAACAAGTGCCAACAGCAAGTTCCAACAACAAGTTCCAACAACAAGTTCCAACAAGTTCCAACAGCAAGTTCCAACAAGTTCCAACAAGTTCCAACAGCAAGTTCCAACAGCAAGTTCCAACAACAAGTTCCAACAAGTTCCAACAGCAAGTTCCAACAACAAGTTCCAACAAGTTCCAACAGCAAGTTCCAACAGCAAGTTCCAACAACAAGTTCCAACAACAAGTTCCAACAAGTTCCAACAACAAGTTCCAACAACAAGTTCCAACAAGTTCCAACAGCAAGTTCCAACAGCAAGTTCCAACAACAAGTTCCAACAACAAGTTCCAACAAGTGCCAACAGCAAGTTCCAACAACAAGTTCCAACAACAAGTTCCAACAAGTTATTATCACATTGCAATGACCTCTAAACATTCCTAAACCAATATCCCATTAAAAAATCCCATTAAAATCACATATTTTGTCACCCTTTGCATTGTTGAAAGCAATTAATTCCATAACTTAATATTACCTCTGGTTTATATATACTAGGGCGTGGCCGCACGTACGTGCTCGCCCGTACGTGCTTGCAAAAAACATGCGTGCAAACAACAACAACAAAACTTTGAAACCACAATCCAATCTCACTTGGTCATCACTCTGTCTATCTCTTTTTGTCTGTCTCTCTCTATGTGTCTGACTATCATCTTTATCTCTGTTTGTCTCTATGTCTCTCTCTCTTTCTCTCTCTGTCTATCTCTCTCTGTCTGTCTCTCTCTATGTGTCTGACTCTGACTATCATCTTTATCTCTGTTTGTCTCTATGTCTCTCTTTCTTTCTTTTTTTCTGTCTATCTCTCTCTGTCTGTCTCTCTTTCTCACTTTGTCTCACTCTGTCTATCTCTTTTTGTCTGTCTCTCTCTATGTGTCTGACTATCATCTTTATCTCTGTTTGTCTCTATGTCTCTCTTTCTTTCTTTTTCTGTCTATCTCTCTCTGTCTGTCTCTCTTTCTCACTTTGTCTCACTCTGTCTATCTCTTTTTGTCTGTCTCTCTCTATGTGTCTGACTATCATCTTTATCTCTGTTTGTCTCTATGTCTCTCTTTCTTTCTTTTTCTGTCTATCTCTCTCTGTCTGTCTCTCTTTCTCACTTTGTCTCACTCTGTCTATCTCTTTTTGTCTGTCTCTCTCTATGTGTCTGACTATCATCTTTATCTCTGTTTGTCTCTATGTCTCTCTTTCTTTCTTTTTCTGTCTATCTCTCTCTGTCTGTCTCTCTTTCTCACTTTGTCTCACTCTGTCTATCTCTTTTTGTCTGTCTCTCTCTATGTGTCTGACTCTGACTATCATCTTTATCTCTGTTTGTCTCTATGTCTCTCTTTCTTTCTTTTTTCTGTCTATCTCTCTCTGTCTGTCTCTCTTTCTCACTTTGTCTCACTCTGTCTATCTCTTTTTGTCTGTCTCTCTCTATGTGTCTGACTATCATCTTTATCTCTGTTTGTCTCTATGTCTCTCTTTCTTTCTTTTTCTGTCTATCTCTCTCTGTCTGTCTCTCTTTCTCACTTTGTCTCACTCTGTCTATCTCTTTTTGTCTGTCTCTCTCTATGTGTCTGACTATCATCTTTATCTCTGTTTGTCTCTATGTCTCTCTTTCTTTCTTTTTCTGTCTATCTCTCTCTGTCTGTCTCTCTTTCTCACTTTGTCTCACTCTGTCTATCTCTTTTTGTCTGTCTCTCTCTATGTGTCTGACTATCATCTTTATCTCTGTTTGTCTCTATGTCTCTCTTTCTTTCTTTTTCTGTCTATCTCTCTCTGTCTGTCTCTCTTTCTCACTTTGTCTCACTCTGTCTATCTCTTTTTGTCTGTCTCTCTCTATGTGTCTGACTATCATCTTTATCTCTGTTTGTCTCTATGTCTCTCTTTCTTTCTTTTTCTGTCTATCTCTCTCTGTCTGTCTCTCTTTGTCTCACTCTGTCTATCTCTTTTTGTCTGTCTCTCTCTATGTGTCTGACTATCATCTTTATCTCTGTTTGTCTCTATGTCTCTCTTTCTTTCTTTTTCTGTCTATCTCTCTCTGTCTGTCTCTCTTTCTCACTTTGTCTCACTCTGTCTATCTCTTTTTGTCTGTCTCTCTCTATGTGTCTGACTATCATCTTTATCTCTGTTTGTCTCTATGTCTCTCTTTCTTTCTTTTTCTGTCTATCTCTCTCTGTCTGTCTCTCTTTCTCACTTTGTCTCACTCTGTCTATCTCTTTTTGTCTGTCTCTCTCTATGTGTCTGACTATCATCTTTATCTCTGTTTGTCTCTATGTCTCTCTTTCTTTCTTTTTCTGTCTATCTCTCTCTGTCTGTCTCTCTTTCTCACTTTGTCTCACTCTGTCTATCTCTTTTTGTCTGTCTCTCTCTATGTGTCTGACTATCATCTTTATCTCTGTTTGTCTCTATGTCTCTCTTTCTTTCTTTTTCTGTCTATCTCTCTCTGTCTGTCTCTCTTTCTCACTTTGTCTCACTCTGTCTATCTCTTTTTGTCTGTCTCTCTCTATGTGTCTGACTATCATCTTTATCTCTGTTTGTCTCTATGTCTCTCTTTCTTTCTTTTTCTGTCTATCTCTCTCTGTCTGTCTCTCTTTCTCACTTTGTCTCACTCTGTCTATCTCTTTTATCCCTTTTTGTCTGTCTCTCTCTATGTGTCTGACTATCATCTTTATCTCTGTTTGTCTCTATGTCTCTCTTTCTTTCTTTTTCTGTCTATCTCTCTCTGTCTGTCTCTCTTTCTCACTTTGTCTCACTCTGTCTATCTCTTTTTGTCTGTCTCTCTCTATGTGTCTGACTATCATCTTTATCTCTGTTTGTCTCTATGTCTCTCTTTCTTTCTTTTTCTGTCTATCTCTCTCTGTCTGTCTCTCTTTCTCACTTTGTCTCACTCTGTCTATCTCTTTTTGTCTGTCTCTCTCTATGTGTCTGACTATCATCTTTATCTCTGTTTGTCTCTATGTCTCTCTTTCTTTCTTTTTCTGTCTATCTCTCTCTGTCTGTCTCTCTTTCTCACTTTGTCTCACTCTGTCTATCTCTTTTTGTCTGTCTCTGGGGTAGATGTAGGGATGGGTTCTTTTTAGGATCATGTTGCATCGAGCATTATTTTTCAAACAGTGTGACTATTAAGCCCACGCCAAAACCTCTGACATCCCACCATTAACACCTATTTTAAGCGTGCCGAATCAGTAAGCATCACCCCTTCTATGAGCCTCGACCAGAGGGTGGTTGTCACCCACAAACACTCGTCGCGAGCTGTTCCATTGTCTGTTGATTCCCATTCTGCTGTTTTTGTCTCATAATCAAGATAAATTTGGAACAACCCTTAAACTAACACCAAGCAGATCAATTTTTATATTTAAATATAAAATCATTTTCTCATTAATTCATAATCATAAAATCATTTAATCCGTGTCACCCATGCTATTTATCTAGCAAATTTCGTCAAAAAAAAACAACAAGTTTTAGTTATGGCGGGAAAACTGAAAAAAAATTCTCTATTTAAAACGGGTGTACACGATTGTACACGTGTACGGACCTTACTGAACCTTACCGACCCGGCAAACAAATCGCCTCATGGTGCACTTCATGAGCCGACTTGCCCGCAGACCAGAGTAAGGCTCTTAACACCCAGCGTATACCGTACGCATATGCAAGCACACGAATAATAGAATCATTTAAACCGTTCCATCCGTGACTTTTACCTTGGACGGTCGTGACAAAAATACTTTTACACTCCTTGGATTACCTACGGAATGCAAGTCCCACACACCAAATCCTCCATCTTCAGAATTCATATTTCATAATGGACAGATCCCCAAGACGTCATGCTTACATGCTCACCTTGGCGACGTCCACTCGAAATTTCAGCGGTGCCTCCATATTGTCGCGGAAGTGGAGGGTGAGACTCAAGACGCCAATGGTCGGAAACAGGTTTTACAAAAGGTCACAACTTTATTAACTGGTTATTCACTTGATTCCATTTACCAAATAATACCGCATTATTCAATGGCTGAGATTAACTCTTTTCCATGGTCCTTTTCGTTCGGCTGATGTTCCTCCGCCATGGTCCCGTTCGTCAGAGCTCCTCGCAGCAAGTCCTCTCGACTCCAGCCGCAGCTCCCGCTTATATGGACCAACTCGACTTAATCCTCTGTCCGCTGAACTCGTAATCTCCTCTCCGCCGACGTCACCGGTCGCCTTCCTGGCGCCAGCTAGCCCCCCCCCCCTGCTGTGAGTTCCTTTTATCAAACAATAGGGGGGTGCTCCAGCCTGGGGCTGTGACCAGGTGTTTCAAGAGACCATCATGTTCGTGCACATTCCTAACTCATTTACAAACCCGTCCCCCACAGAGTTTGCATGTAAAATGCATCTGCTTTGTTACTAGGTCAACCAATAAGTTACCAGTGCCAATTAATAAGTTACACTGAATTACACTTCCACAATAGCTCCTGCACTACTTCGTGTAGGATTTCGCTGTTGTGGTAACATTGCGGAGTCATAGACTGACCCTGCTCTCCTTGTAGCATTCTTGCCACTTTTTTTGCTGTAAACCATAGTAATTCCTGAACACGGCCTTCACCCAGTTGTAGTCGACTTGCCTCCTCCCTCATTGTGAGTGGGCAGCAAGTATTGGTGTGACGTTGATTGGCCAGCAAGATGTGGAACAGGGATGCCGGATGCATCCACAATGATGTTGGGACCATGGTGTTCAGGTCATTCATGGTCCTTACCAGGAGCAACCAGCAGAATCGTGCACAGCTGTTGTGACAAGGGCACAGCCGTTTTTTTGCAGCTCCATGCTGGTTCCCCGGACGTTGGTGAAGTAATAACATATGTCCCCGCATTTCACAGAGGTTGCAAGTAAAATGTCGTTGTCCTGCAACTTCTGATGTGGTGAATGTTCGAAGCCTTCGAACAAGAGTAAGTGATCGCCTTTTTTTTCATATGTTGCAGTGTGATCCAGGCAAATGGTCACATAAATTTCCTTGGTGAAGGTAAGCATTCATCTCCAAGTTACACGGGAGAATGTCTTCATCATTCTTTGAGAAAGAGGGTGTATGCCATGATTAACTTCATTTTTTAGCCACAAATTTTCTTTCTCGAACTTCTTCCCAATTCCGTTAGCAATCCCTCCAAAATGTGATCTCGTCTTATCCTTATGCTCAGTCACATCTGAATCTGCTTTCCGCACACACTGAATCAGATAGGGTACATCTTACCATGCAATCAGCATAATCATGTATATCTTCCGACAGTTTCACATTCAACAATTTGTTGTTTTTCCTTAACACATTCAAAAAGTTATATTCATTTATATGCGTCACACAAATAATATTCAATCTGGTATGTATTTCACTACTAAACTAAGAATAGCATTCACCATTGCTTTCAGGTTAATATAGTTCAAAAATTAACTCATGCAGGTATTTTCGCACTACTCTAAGAAAATAAATTGTATATGATTACAATCACAAACGGGAATATCTAATTCCCAACAACAATTTTCCCAAACCAACAAATTAAGCATAATGTATTATTACCATAATTCCTCTCCACTTTTTCTTTTCCCTCTTTTTTTCCTAACAGTGTGTCACTCGTGGTGATATGAGTTCACTGATATTGTAATTGACACAACTCATAACATTGTCGTTATGCCATTATCTTAATTCTACTGTTTATGTCGCCATAAAAGTCTTCCTTTTCTGGTTCCACATTTCTTTCCTCATTTGTCACTTCATGCGTTATCATCGTGTTGTTGGTTACCTTATTCAAACACACCGTCACTAAGGCTTTCAAGCAAGCCACCACTAAAACAATTGCCAATATAACTACTAAACCAACAAACAAGTCTGCTACTCCTTGTATATATTCATACCTATGACATAGTTATATGTCGATGACATTTAACATTATATACCAAACTAACAAGCTTCCTAAAAGGTAAATAAAGAAAATCCCTTAATATGTAACATAATCAGATTATTTGTCTTACCCTGATCCCCCTATCTCCCGGGGTTGAACTCAATCCCCTGATCATGAGTGTAGTTGTGATACATTTTTCACTCATGTTGTATTAATATCAGCAGGTAATTGTATGTCATGTAGGCAAATAAATGTCACTATTCCAAGTAGGAATATCACATGTTGAAAATGTAATGTTTATCAATGCAAGGGGTGTTAAAATGTATTTCAAATGACTGTAAATCACGACTATCATTTATCTACCACTGAATGTTCTGCTGGGCTGCTAGGTGCAGCCTCATTTTCTGTGGGATCGTCCACCTTAGCCCCATGTGCTTGTTTGCAATGAGGGGCATGAATCCAACTTTCTATTTTGGGTCCATATTTTTTCTATTCTTATCAATCTCCTATGGTTTATCATTTCGTTCCAAGATACCGCAACCAAAGGTTTTAACCAAAGCTCTACCAAACTATTTCCAATTTGAACAAAAAATGCCAGTGAAACAATGATTCGAAGAATTAACTTCAAGGGGTCAATAAATTTATTCTATAGCCAGATCTAATTTTCCCATCCAATAGTTTGCCTTGCCACATGTCATATTATAACACCTTAATAAACCTTCGAAAAATGTTTCCCATCTCAACAAATTTCCTTTTTTTTTTTTTCAAATAGCCATGTGTAACTTACGTATTTAACTACAATTTCCTCTCAATTTGTTTGGCCTAACTGGCCGCAAAAGTGGCTGCCAGCATGCAGTACCGTTTTTTATCTACCAAGGAAGTGTTCCACACAAGACCTCTACCAAAATGTTGTTTGTAAAAAACAAATCTGGGATTTCTGATTACATGGATGCACACTCTCAGGACATTTTCAGGCTGCTGTTAACAATCCACTACGATAACTTAATTCCTTTACCCACAATCAAATAATTAGTACAAATTGAGGATATTCATTATGTTGGATCTAATTTTTTTCCCAATAATTTTCCACTGCTGTAAGGCGGAACAATAGCTCTCATAAGTCTTAGTAATATCGTACTTAATTTGCCCAGCAGCGAATAATTTATTTACTATCCTTTCTCATCTGTTAACCAGTGACTTTGTTTAAACTCCAGAACTGAAAACCCACAATAGTTCAAACCAGCAAAATTTTCTTTACTATTTTCCCATATCATCTATGCCTAAAACACATCCATACATACAGCACAATTTATATGCTGATAAAATTCAAGTTTATATATATAAAAATCCGTGAGCAGAGTACTCTGGGAAGTCAGTGTAAGACCTCTCCCAAATTTGGCTAATTTTGTACTCCCACATTTTTGTACTCCCACATTGTGTACTCCCACATTGGAACTATCTATTTTCAGACAAGGCACACTGTCGGTGTCAACAATCTTGTAAGATTGATACACAAAAACACACACACACATGTTTGCGTTGGAACCATTATTTACAGATCAGATGGGTGTCAATTTTATTTCAATTTCATAAAATTTGTCAATCAAATTAAAAAATGCTTATACACAAATAAACTAAAAGTCTATTCTTAGAAAACCCCTATGATGTCACATTGAAATTACCCTTTCAGTTCCCACCATAATTTATCCAAATTTGACTACACACCCATTTGCATGTCAGTCGACCACTGACCTATCAATCATGCGGAACACTAGTCCGACATTCCCACCTGATCATCATGTGACCCTTGTCCCTTGGTTTCAAAAATTTGCAAAGCAATTGTTCCAACTTTGTAAATTTAAAATTGTGTGCCCAACATAAAAGATCCAATTTCGGCATGTGATCAATTAATTACTAATTTGCTTACAAGCAAAAGAAAAAATGAATAATTCTTGCTCCGAAAACTTTTCAGACCCAAGAATCATCGACAGTTATTCATGTTTGTCCAGTAATCGAATCTGTTGAGGCCAATCATCATTTGGGATTTGCAGCAATGAAGGCCTAATCATTGTCTGAGGTATCGGTCAGCACTGGTACCCTTGATCTTGGTTTACCCTATTAACTTGTCTTCCTTTTGGTATACGGACATCCTCTTTTCCAATGTCCCATCCGTCCACACTTGAAACACCGGTTTCTGTCGTTGTCTGATCTGTGCACCTGTGCATTTGTATTGCTGGGCTGCATCTCTACATCCCTGAGTTGCCACTGCAATCTCTCGTTGTCTCCTGAAACACGAAAAAATTCTCTGTACCGTCCTTTTTGGGGAGACAACTGGAAATCAGATGGGACAACCGTCACTTTCATTCCTAATTTCGAGGGCAGTTGTGCATTTGTCTCCTCCACTGTATCCTGTATCCTTTTTATTTTAAGTTCTAGATCCGTTATCCGTTCTTGCTGTTCCCGTTGTCTGGATTCACCATCCCAAAGATGGAATGCAAGCCAGTCTACCGTTAGATTCTGTCTCTTCCTGGCTTTCAATCTTTGTTCCAATCTTTCCAATCGACTTCGCTCAAATGTACCATCTCTTGGAAACTCCTCATCATGTCCCTTTGTCCACAAATACCAATTCTCGACCTGCCTTATAGCTTCGGCACCATAACGGTCGTACATATGATGTGTACAAGTACCTTTTTGTGGAATCTCTGGTTGTCCTTGTGTATTCTTGCAGGCTCCATTTCCCATTCTGCCTTTTATCAAAGTAGCGTTGGATGTGTTGTAGCTTGTTCCAGGTTCCTCTAAAGCTTCACTCGTACCTCCAGGAAGGATCTCTCCACCTGTTCACACGGTGATTTCCAGAGAATCTCCCTCAGCTGTGGCTTTTGCACAATCCAATCTCACAGATCAGTATTTGCAGATGAGCCGGAGGGTCAGTATGAAATGGGTGAATCCTCAGGTGTCCGCTCTGTTGACGGGGAAATCACACAATGGTAACCGCACATATATATCTGTATATAAACTCACCACCTTGCTCAATTTTCCCAGGTTGTCTCCACATTGTTAATATCTCGCAAAGATATCAAAGCTTCTTTCTTGAGACCGCATTTTCATCAATCAAACAATCAATATATTCAATTCAATTTATTCAGTTCAATTTATTCAGTTAAATTTATTCAATTAAATTCAGTCAATTAGATTCAATCAATTAACAATTCAATCAATTATTCAATTTCAATTAATTCATCAATATTCATCAATAAATCAAATTAATCATTTTGGATGACTCCTTGCATAAGCCCTTTCCCCAATGATGTCAGGACAGGTCCATCCATTGACTGAGATCGAATCTCATCGGTCGTCACCTCTGGTTCGTACCTCATGTTAATTGATGAATCACCGTCCTGTCCTAGGGTCATATCTGACATATTTCCCCATTTTGCCTAGTCTCCACAAATTTTCTTTGCAACCACTAAAGGCAACTCATCCTTCATTCGTGAGACAGCCAAAATGGATGGCAGATATTAAAGTTCTTTGGGAAAAATATCTCATCATTTTTCTTTTAATAGTACCCAAATCTCTTGGCAATATAAATTTCGTAAAACTCCTGAAATAAGACTGTAAAATTCCTTCAATCATGCTAAATTTGGAAACTCCATCGCTTGTAACACCCAATTTATCCCATAGGGCTTGAAAGTTCTTTCCCAAGTTCATGCAATCATTCTGCATTTGAACCCTATGATATCATTCATAATAATCATCATGATTTTATCGTCATGGTCCTATCATAATCATCTATTTAAAACGAACATTTCCTTTATCACCACAGCTATGTGGTATAATCAACAATAGAATAAAACTGTACATAGCAACAGGCTACCTCATGGCCACTTAGTATACCTATTGACAATAAGTCATGACAATATCGAATAATCATTGAACAATTCAAAAATCGCTTCCACTGCTCCAGCCGCAGCATTCGTCATTTTGTCTGCTCGTCCGCATGACCAAAACGAAATAAAGGGAGCTCAACCATTACACAGCGCTTTTAATGGCGCATGCCATAGAAACTCAACGCAATTTCGACTCGGCCAGAAAACGAGCAAATTTTGCAGGATGTTAACTGGAATTAGTCGTGAAAATATATCCAAAATACTCAAAAAATAGACACCCACAAAAATAAACAACAAACCCAAACAAACCCAAGGTCGACCCTCTTACACAGTAAATTACATCATTTCAGCATCGTATTGATTGCTGAAATATTCCAGGGTTTATACACACCTTAAAAGAGGTATGCGTGGTGTTGCCCCCTCCCACGTTTATTCCAGGGTTTATACACACCTTAAAAGAGGTATGCGTGGTGTTGCCCCCTCCCACTTTTAATTCCTCATTAAATTCCTCATTAAATTCCTCATTAAATTACTTATTAAATTACTCATTAAATTACTCATTAAATTACTCATTAAATTACTCATTAAATTACTCATTAAATTACTCATTAAATTACTCATTAAATTACTTATTAAATTACTCATTAAATTACTCATTAAATTACTCATTAAATTACTCATTAAATTACTCATTAAATTACTTATTAAATTACTCATTAAATTACTCATTAAATTACTTATTAAATTACTCATTAAATTACTCATTAAATTACTTATTAAATTACTCATTAAATTACTCATTAAATTACTTATTAAATTACTCATTAAATTACTCATTAAATTACTCATTAAATTACTCATTAAATTACTCATTAAATTACTTATTAAATTACTCATTAAATTACTCATTAAATTACTTATTAAATTACTCATTAAATTACTCATTAAATTACTTATTAAATTACTCATTAAATTACTCATTAAATTACTTATTAAATTACTCATTAAATTACTCATTAAATTACTCATTAAATTACTCATTAAATTACTCATTAAATTACTTATTAAATTGCTCATTAAATTACTTATTAAATTACTCATTAAGTTACTCATTAAATTACTCATTAACTTAACTTACATAGTTTCAGCATTGTATTGATTGCTGAAATATTCCAGGGTTTATACACACCTTAAAAGAGGTATGCGTGGTGTTGCCCCCTCCCACGTTTATTCCAGGGTTTATACACACCTTAAAAGAGGTATGCGTGGTGTTGCCCCCTCCCACTTTTAATTACTCATTACATCGTTTCCATTTAAAAAAACATCGCTTCTACTGCTCCAGCCGCAGCATTTGTCACTTTGTTTGCTCATCCGCATGACCAAAACGAAATAAAGGGAGCTCAACCATTACACAGCGCTTTTAATGGCGCATGCCATAGAAACTCAACCCAATTTCGACTCGGCCAGCAAACGAGCAAATTTTTGCAGGATGTTAACTGGAATTAGTCGTGAAAAATATATCCAAAATACACAAAAATACACCCCCACACAAATAAACAACATTTATTCCGTTCAACAGAACAAACATTTCCTCTATCATGACATGCATGTCTTCAAAATTATATGACCAAGAGAAAAAAGTCAAACTAATTAACACTGCGGGCAGTGTTGATCCGGGGACCATACCGCTCCATCCTGATTGGACGAGTGCGTGCTAGAGTCGTTAACAACGACAGTCCAGATCCGATTGTTCAAAATTTCAACTCAATCGATCGAAAAATGAACGCAGGGATGCATTTTAAAGGTGCAGTGGCACTAACTGAGTTGCCACGAATATGGCCACGAAATTGCCAATATGGCCATCACAAAATATTTTCCTTAATCAATTGGCTCATAGCATAACCAATCTGCAAGTATTTCATCCGAAGATGTATCTCTGAGGACTTTTAATTAAATAAGTCATTTATAAATCAACGAGTTAATTTATTAAATGATTAATCAATAAATCAATATTTTCCTTGACAGCCACATCACTTGGTCAGTGTCATGTCCAAATATCAGCTTCCTTACTCAAAAGGTGCCTGAGTTAATGTAATGTAATTACTGTAATAAGATTACTGCAATTACTGTAATGATTACTGTAATTACTGTAATTACCGGAACTGTAATTACTGTAATTTAATAAGAAATGTAATTAATTAAATAAGTACTTCATTAATCGCTCATAATTAAATTACTCGTGAATTCTTATCCGGTTTATTTAACATTTGAGTGTCCCCAAAACGTTGGAGCAAAACGTTGCAACAACGAAAGTAAAACGTTGTAGCGACGTTGTGGAAACGTCAGCAAAACCCAACATTTGAATGTTCCCAAAACGTTGGAGCAAAACGTTGCAACAACGAAAGTGAAACGTTGTGGCGACGTTGTGGAAACGTTAGCACAACCCAACATTTGAATGTTCCCAAAACGTTGGAGCAAAACGTTGCAACAACGAAAGTGAAACGTTGTGGCGACGTTGTGGAAACGTTAGCAAAACCCAACATTTAAATGTTCACAAAACGTTGGAGCAAAACGTTGCAACAACGAAAGTGAAACGTTGTAGCGACGTTGTGGAAACGTCAGCAAAACCCAACATTTAAATGTTCACAAAACGTTGGAGCAAAACGTTGCAACAACGAAAGTGAAACGTTGTGATTAATCAATAAATCAATATCCCATTAAAATCCCATTAAAATCCCATATCTTGTCACCCTTTGCATTGTTGAAAGCAATTTGGTTCCATAACTTAATATTACCTCAATTTATATATACTAGGGCGTGCCCGCACGTACGTGCTTGCCCGTACGTGCTTGCAAAAAAAAAACATGCGTGCAAACAACAACAACAAAAAACTTTGAAACCACGTGGCAGTAACGACCACAGAACCCCCCTTCTATTTACATGCAATGGTTTGGTCCATTCGCAAAGCCAAAGCGAACGACCACAGAACCCCCCCTCTATTTACATGAAATGGTTTGGTCCATTCGCAGAGCCAAAGCGAACGGCTTGCGAGTACGGTGACCATACCTTGGGACCCACTTGTCCGATTAATTTCAAACCTTGACAAATTTTCCATTCCTTCCCTTCCTGATCTTTCGATGTAGGGCTGGGTTCTTTTTTTAGGATCATGTTGCATCGAGCATTATTTTCCAAAACAGTGTGAACATTAAACCACACCAAAACCTCTGACATCCCACCATTAACACCTATTGTAAGCGTGCCGAATCAGTAAGCATCACCCCTTCTATGAGCCTCGACCAGAGGGTGGTTGTTACTCACAAACACTCGTCGCTAGCTGTTCCATTGTCTGCCGATTCCCACTCTGCTGTTTTTGTCTCATAATCACCAAACAAGAACAGTACACATTTCCTGTAATTATCTCTCATAATCAGGATAAATTTGGAACAGCCCTTAAACTAACACCAAGCAGATCAATTTTTATATTTAGGTTGAGGTTTCACACAAACTGGTTAACCAAATAATACAGAATTATTATTATTATTATTATTATTTTTCAAAAGCACTTTGCACAATTGCCCAATGCACAATTTGCACAATTGCACTTTGCACAAAAGCACAATACTCGCAAAACGCTTTGCTTCTCGCAAAACGTCCGCCAATGGGAAGTAAAGGGAGGGAAAAGGAGCGGGAGGAAGAGACAGGGTGCCGGAATGGACATGAGGGACAATGAGGGACAGTGAGGGAGTGTTGGTATGCAATTTTTATCCAATCGCCATCTTTCACAGTAATTCTGGACCGGCATGAGGCGGGATTGTCTGTCATGAATTTATTTGTTGATCGAACGAGTTTTAATTTGTCTAAATCCGACCAGTCGTTTCCAAAGATATAAGCCTTTTTGTCGCAATACCATAAATTGGAATGAGGTAAAAATATATATATATAAATATAATTCCCTTTCCCGGTTCCCTGTCGCTCGCCGAGCGCCGAGCAAGTCGCTCGCTCGTCGAGCAAGTCGAGTGCTTTGAACAAGTGCAAAAAAAAAAGAAGTACTTTATACGTGTACGGGTGGGTAAACGAGTGTACCGGCCTTACACGTCCTGGAAGCAAATGGTCGCAAGGTGCACGCTTGCTCCGTTTGCTCCCAGGTCACGGTAAGACCCTTAATGACCAGCGCAAAAATACGTATTTACAGAAATCATTTAGAGAAAAAAAACACGAATAAATTGCTACAGTCGTTTAACACGTTTCATCCTTGTATTTCCTATGGACAATCGCCAGTCCCACACACCACATCCTCCATCTTCAGAATTCATATTTCATAATGGACAGATCCCCAAGAGGTCATGCTCACCTTGACCCTTGACGACGTCCACTCGAAATTCCAGCGGTGCCTCCAGATTGTTGGAGAATTTGTAGCTGAGAGACTCACAGGACTCCAATGACCGGACACAGGTTTACAAAAGGTCTGGTTTATTAACTGGTTATTCACTTCATTCCATTTACCAAATAATACCGCATAATATAATGGATCAGGTTAACTCTTTTCGCATGGTCCTTCTCGTTCGGCTGATGTTCCTCTGCCACTCCCGTTGGTCAGAGCTTCTGGTAGCAGGTCCTGTCGACTCCACGTTTGCTCTCGTTTATATGGACAAACTGGACTTAATCCCCTCTCCGCTAATGCCCCGAGGTCATGCATGTACCAAGTCCTGGTATCAGCTCGCTCCCCTCCTGTTGTGAGTTCCGTTTACCAAACGATAGGGGGGTGCTTCAGCCAGGGGCTGTGACCAGGTGGACAAGAGATCATCATGTTCGGGCGCATTCCTGACTCATTTACAAACTCGTCTTTCACAGAGTTTGCATGTAAAATGTATCTGCTTTGTTACCAGGTTAATAAATAAGTTACCAGTGCCAATTAATAAGTTACACTGATTACACTTCCACACATGGTAGCCTTCTTTATGCCATGGTGGCCTTCTTTATGCCGTGGTGGCCTTCTTTATGCCATGGTGGCCTTCTTCATGCCAGGGTAGCCTTCTTTATGCCGGTTTGGCCTTCTTTATGCCATGGTGGCCTTCTTTATGCCGTGGTGGCCTTCTTTATGCCGTGGTGGCCTTCTTTATGCCGTGGTGGCCTTCTTTATGCCATGGTGGCCCTCTTTATGCCATGGTGGCCTTTTTTGCCGTGGTGGCCTTATTTATGCCATGGTGGCCTTCTTTATGCCGCCGTGGCCTTCTTTATGCCGTGGTGGCCTTATTTATGCCATGGTCGGGTACAAAGCCCGAAACAAGTGTGTGTCCACCCTCAGGAGAGCCAGGAAACAATATCTCTCCGTCCTCAGGACCGAACTCTCTTATCTGTCTCCCTCTTCCAAATCCTGGTGGCGTCTGGTGAAATCTGTTTCTGGTGTTTGTTCCCCCTCCATCCCCTCCCTCTCCTTAAATGGCCACACGGCTGACTCCGCACGTGAAAAAGCTGAATGCCTCAACTCTGTGTTTGCCTCTAAATCTTGTGTCCCAAACCCATCCCTCTCTGTACCCACCGTACCCAGCTGCTCCTGGACTCTGTGTCCTTTCCTCCTGACAAGGTGGAAAAGTTTCTGTCAACCCTCGACTCTGATTCTGCAACTGGACCTGACGGCATCAGCCCACGGGTCCTAAAATCATGTTCTTCCGCTCTTTCACTCCCCCTCTCTGTTCTCTTCACCCTCTCTTTTGCTCAAGGTCATCTTCCAGCTGCTTGGAAATCTGCCAACATCACCGCTTTGCACAAAAAAGGTGCAAAAACAGATCCCAGCAACTACAGACCAATCAGCCTTCTCCCAATTATCAGCAAAGTCATGGAATCCATCATTGCTTCAGATATGAAATCTTTCCTCTTCTCCAATGGCTTGATCTCTGATCATCAATTTGGTTTCAGACCTGGACACTCCACTCTGGACATGCTGCTTCTGCTTTCTCAACAATGGATGGAGGTCCTCAATGCCAAACAGGAAATTAGAGCAGTCTCCCTTGACATATCACGTGCCTTCGATACGGTCTGGCACCCCGCTCTGCTCACCAAACTCTCCTCTTTTGGTATCCATGGAAATCTCCACGCATGGCTGGCGGACTTCCTCTCTAGTCGTAGTCAACGTGTGGCCCTGAATGGGTTTCTCTCATCTCCTCTTCCTGTTCAGGCTGGAGTTCCCCAAGGCAGTGTTCTGGGCACTGTGCTTTTTCTGGTCTTCATCAATGATCTCTCTGACTCTCTTGAAAATCCTCTCTATCTCTTTGCTGACGACTCTACTATCTGTCGCTCCATTCTTCATCCCTCAGATCGGCAGTCTGCAGCCTCCTCACTCTCTGCAGACCTTGACAAAATCACAGACTGGGCAAACAAGTGGAACATGTCTTTCAATCCTGACAAATCTCACACTCTTACGATGTCTCTCCGAAAAGACCGACTGGACAACCCTCCCATCCACTTTCTGAATAATCCTCTCCAAGAAGTTCTGTCACTCAAGCTTTTGGGTCTCACTATCTGCCATGATCTTTCCTGGAAAAACCACATTTCAAATCTGGCCTCCAAAGCCAGTCGCCGACTGGGCATCCTCCGTCGTGCGAAGTCCTTCCTTGGCACACCTGAGCTCCTCACCACATACAAGGCTTTCATCCGCAGCTCAGTGGAATACTGCTCTCCCCTCTGGTCTGGTGCTCCTGCCTCACACCGAGCTCGCCTTCACGCTGTTGAAACCAAAGCATTCAGAATCATTGGAATCTCCCGCGATGAAGCTAACTCCAAGGGCCTCTCACTCACTCACCGCAGGCAGGTTGGTGGTCTTTCCGTCTTCTACCGACTCCTCTCTGGCCTTGCCCCCCCCAGCTCTCTCTGGGCTCTGTCCCGCAAATATTCCTACAGGTCGCACAAGATCTGCCTGCAACCCTCTTTTGGTTAAACTGCCAAAATCAAGACTCTCTGCTCACCTTCACTCCTTCATTCCTCTTTTCTCCCGCCTCTGGAACAAACTCCCTCACTCTCTTCAATCCCACTCCACCCTCCAAGTCTTTAAAATAGCTGTTCACCACCATCTCTTATCTTCCCCCGTCCAAAACCTTGATCTTTTCTACCCCCGCTAATTTCACCCCAATTCCACTTTTTGAAATACCAACTTTTGTCCTGGAAGTCCTTGGTGTCCTCGTACTTTATACTTCTCCCTCCCCTCCCCCCCCCCTTCCCACGCCTCCTCCCCCCGGGCCCTCTCCCTTCCACACATCTCCCTGCTCTCGGATGTTGTGTGTGTGTGCTTCCCCTTTTCTCCCCATCTTGTCTTCCGCTCCCTCTTTTTGTGTATTTTGTTTGTCTGGTCGATTTGTTTGTGAAGTTAATGTTAGCTCTTTCACGAGCCTCGATTCAGTATACAAAAAAAAAAAAAAAAAATGGTGGCCTTGTTTATGCCGTGGTGGCCTTCTTTATGCCATGGTAGCCTTCTTTATGCCATGGTGGCCTTCTTTATGCCGTGGTGGCCTTCTTTATGCCGTGGTGGCCTTCTTTATGCCATGGCGGCCTTCTTTATGCCATGGTGGCCTTCTTTTTTGCCGTGGTGGCCTTCTTTATGCCATGGTAGCCTTCTTTATGCCGTGGTGGCCTTCTTTATGCCGTGGTGGCCTTCTTTATGCCGTGGTGGCCTTCGTTATGCCATGGTAGCCTTATTTATGCTGTGGTGGCCTTCTTTATGCCATGGTGGCCTTCTTGATGCTGTGGTAGCCTTCTTTATACCGTGGTAGCCTTCTTTATGCCATGGTGGCCTTCTTTATGCCAAGGTGGCCTTCTTCATGCCATGGTGGCCTTCTTTATGCCATGGTGGCCTTCTTTATGCCATGGTGGCCTTCTTCATGACATGGTGGCCTTCTTTATGCCTTGGTGGCCTTCTTTATGCCATGGTAGCCTTCTTTATGCCATGGTGGCCTTCTTTATGCCATGGTGGCCTTCTTCATGCCATGGTGGCCTTCTTTATGCCATGGTGGCCTTCTTTATGACATGGTGGCCTTCTTTTTGCCATGGTGGCCTTCTTTATGCAGTGGTAGCCTTCTTTATGCCGTGGTGGCCTTCTTTATGCCGTGGTGGCCTTTATGCCAAGGTGGCCTTCATGTCAAGGTGGCCTTCTTTATGCCACGGTGGCCTTCTTTATGCCACGGTGGCATTCTTTATGCCGTGGTAGCCTTCTTTATGCCATGGTAGCCTTCTTTATGCCGTGGTGGCCTTCGTTATGCCATGGTAGCCTTATTTATGCCGTGGTGGCCTTCTTTATGCCGTGGTGGCCTTCTTTATGCCGTGGTAGCCTTCTTTATGCCATGGTGGCCTTCTTTATGCCAAGGTGGCCTTCTTTGTGCCAAGGTAGCCTCACTGGGATTGACACAATCTGTCAATTTCCTGACCCGGATCTCAGCCAATGGAGTATCTTCTCTTCTAGACTTGGTTATGACAAACTTCCCTGCTAATGTCTGCTGCTCTTCTTCTGCTCCAATCGGTTCTTCTGATCATGTGCTTGTCAAAGTGGACATCTCTCTGGCCATTCTCAGAGAGCCTCCTCAGCGTCGACGAGTCTGGCATTTCACTCAGGCCGACTGGGACGGTCTTCAAGCAGCCATCAATCGTCTGGATTGGTCTCCCATCTCCACTGCCTCTGACATCAATTCTTCCTGGGAATTCTCCCAAAGCAAACTGCTCTCTCTCATGCACAGATTTATCCCATCTCGTCTTCAGTTGTCTTACCCTTCCTCCCGTCCATGGTACACTGAATCTTGTGGTGAGGCAGTTGCCCTGAAACAACTTGCCTTTGCCTCTTGGAATGCTAATCCAACTGAAGGCAATCTCAGTTCCTTCCACCAAGCTCGGAACAAGTGTGTGTCTACCCTCAGGAGTGCCAGGAAGCACTATCTCTCCACACTCAAGAATGAACTCTCAAACCTGTCTTCTTCCTCCAAATCCTGGTGGTGTCTGGTCAAATCCGTTTCTGGTGTTTGTTCCCCCTCCATCCCCTCCCTTACCTCAAATGGCCACACAGTGGACATCGCATGTGACAAAGCCGAATGCCTCAACTCTGTGTTTGCCTCAAAATATTTAGTCCCAAACCCATCTCTCTCTGTTCCCACCTTTCCCAGTCGAACCCAACTGCTCCTGGACTCTGTGTTCTTCTCTCCTGACAAGGTGGAGGAGTTTTTGTCTAACCTCGACTCTGATTCTGCAACTGGACCAGACGGCATCAGCCCACCGGTCCTAAAATCCTGCTCTGCCGCTCTATCTCACCCTCTCTCTGTTCTTTTCACCCTCTCTTTTGCTCAAGGTCATCTGCCAGCATCCTGGAAATCAGCAAACATTACCGCTTTACACAAAAAAGGTGCAAAAACAGATCCTTGCAACTCCAGACCAATCAGCCTGCTCCCAATTATCAGCAAAGTCATGGAATCCATCATTGCTTCGGATATGAAATCTTTCCTCTTCTCCAATGGCTTGATCTCTGATCATCAATTTGGTTTCAGACCAGGTCACTCTACTCTGGACATGCTGCTTCTGCTTTCTCAACAATGGATGGAGGTCCTCAATGCCAAACAGGAAATCAGAGCTGTCTCCCTTGACATATCACGTGCCTTCGATACGTTCTGGCACCCAGCTCTGCTCACGAAACTCTTCTCCTATGGTATCCATGGAAATCTCCATCCATGGCTTGCGGACTTCCTCTCTGGTCGTAGTCAACGTGTGGCCCTGAATGGATTTCTCTCATCTCTCCTTCCTGTTCAGGCTGGAGTTCCCCAAGGCAGTGTTCTGGGCCCTGTGCTTTTTCTGGTCTTTATCAATGATCTCTCCGACTCTCTGGAAAATCCTCTCTATCTCTTTGCTGATGACTCCACTCTCTGCCCCTCCATTCCTCTTCCCTCAGATCGGCAGTCTACAGCCTTCTCACTCTCTGAAGACTTGGACAAAATCACAGACTGGTCAAACAAGTGGAACATGTCTTTCAATCCTGACAAATCTCACACTCTTACTACGTCTCTCCGAAAAGATCGACTGGACAACCCTCCCATGTACTTTCTCAACAATCCTCTCCAAGAAGTTCTGTCGCTCAAGCTTTTGGGTCTCACTATCTGCCATGATCTTTCTTGGGAAAACCACATTTCCAAGCTGGCCTCCAAAGCCAGTCGCCGACTGGGCACCCTCCGTCGTGCGAAGTCCTTCCTCGGCAAACCTGAGCTCCTCACCACATACAAGGCTTTCATCCGCAGCTCAATGGAATACTGTTCTCCCCAATGGGCCGGTGCTCCTGCCTCACACCCAGCTCGGCTTCACGCTGTTGAAACCAAAGCTTTCAGAATTATTGGAATCTCCCGCGATGAAGCTATCTCTGAGGGCCTTTCACTCACTCACCCCAGGCAGGTAGGTGGTCTTTCTGTCTTCTACCGACTCCTCCCCGGCCTTGCTCCCCCAGCTCTCTCTGTGCTCTGTCCCCCAAATATTCCGACAGGTCGCACAAGATCTGCCAGCAACCCTCTGATGGTTAAACTGCCGAAATCTCGGCTCTCTGCTCACCTTCACTCTTTCATTCCTCTTTTCTCCCGCCTCTGGAACAAACTCCCACACTCCCTTCAATCCCACTCCTCCCTCCAGGTCTTTAAAACAGCTGTTCACCACCATCTCTTATCTTCCCCCATCCAAAACCTTGATCTTTTCTACCCCCGCTAATTCACCCCAGATCCACCTTGTTTGACATTCCAACTTCTTTCCTGGAAGTCCTGGCAGTGTCCATATGTCTTATACCTCTCCCACCCCCCACCCCCTTCCCATGCTCCCCCCCCAAAGCCCTCTACCTCCCACAGATCTCTCGATGTCTCCATGTCTCTCGGTCCCTGCTCTCAAATGTTGTGTTTGTGTCCTTCCGCCTCCCTCCCCATCTTGTCTACCGCTCCCGATGTTATATGTTTTATGTGTCGGTTTGTCTTTCTGTGTGATTAATCTTCGCTCTTTCACGAGCCTCGATCTTGTATACAAAAGAAAAAAGGTGGCCTTCTTTATGCCAAGGTGGCCTTCTTTATGCCAAGGTGGCCTTCTTTATGCCATGGTGGCCTTCTTTATGCCGTGGTGGCCTTCTTAATGCCGTGGTGGCCTTATTTATGCCATGGTGGCCTTCTTTATGCCGTGGTGGCCTTCTTTATGCCGTGGTGGCCTTCTTTATGCCGTGGTAGCCTTATTTATGCCATGGTGGCCTTCTTCATGCCGTGGTGGCCTTCTTTATGCCGTGGTGGTCTTCTTTATGCCGTGGTGGCCTTCTTTATGCCGTGGTGGCCTTCTTTATGCCATGGTGGCCTTATTTATGCCATGGTGGCCTTCTTTATGCCGTGGTGGCCTTCTTTATGCCGTGGTGGCCTTCTTTATGCCGTGGTAGCCTTATTTATGCCATGGTGGCCTTCTTTATGCCGTGGTGGCCTTCTTTATGCCGTGGTGGCCTTCTTTATGCCGTGGTAGCCTTATTTATGCCATGGTGGCCTTCTTCATGCCGTGGTGGCCTTCTTTATGCCGTGGTGGTCTTCTTTATGCCGTGGTGGCCTTCTTTATGCCGTGGTGGCCTTCTTTATGCCATGGTGGCCTTTATGCCGTGGTGGCCTTCTTTATGCCGTGGTGGCCTTATTTATGCCATGGTGGCCTTGCTTATGCAGTGGTGGCCTTCGTTATGCCCTGATAGCCTTCTTTATGCCGTGGTGGTCTTCTTTATGCCGTGGTGGCCTTCTTTATGCCATGGTGGCCTTCTTTATGCCGTGGTAGCCTTCTTTATGCTGTGGTAGCCTTCTTTATGCCATGGTAGCCTTCTTTATGCCATGGTGGCCTTCTTTATGCCATGGTGGCCTTCTTTATGCAGTGGTGGCCTTCTTTATCCCATGGTGGCCTTCTTTATGCCATGGTGGCCTTTTTTATGCCATGGTGGCCTTCTTTATGCCATGGTGGCCTTCTTTATGCTGTGGTGGCCTTTATGCCAAGGTGGCCTTCATGTCAAGGTGGCCTTCATGTCAAGGTGGCCTTCATGTCAAGGTGGCCTTCTTTATGCCACGGTGGCCTTCTTTATGCCGTGGTGGCCTTCTTTATGCCATGGTAGCCTTCTTTATGCCGTGGTTGCCTTCGTTATGCCATGATAGCCTTATTTATGCTGTGGTGGCCTTCTTTATGCCATGGTGGCCTTCTTTATGCCGTGGTAGCCTTCTTTATACCGTGGTAGCCTTCTTTATGCCATGGTGGCCTTCTTTATGCCAAGGTGGCCTTCTTCATGCCATGGTTGCCTTCTTTATGCCATGGTGGCCTTCTTTATGCCATGGTGGCCTTCTTTATGCCATGGTAACCTTCTTTATGCCGTGGTGGCCTTCATGCCATGGTGGCCTTCTTTATGCCATGGTGGCCTTCTTTATGACATGGTGGCCTTCTTTTTGCCGTGGTGGCCTTCTTTATGCCATGGTAGCCTTCTTTATGCCGTGGTGGCCTTCTTTATGCCATGGTGGCCTTCTTCATGCCGTGGTAGCCTTCTTTATACCGTGGTAGCCTTCTTTATGCCATGGTGGCCTTCTTTATGCCATGGTGGCCTTCTTTATGCCGTGGTGGCCTTCTTTATGCCGTGGTGGCCTTCTTTATGCCGTGGTAGCCTTCTTTATGCCATGATGGCCTTCTCTATGCCGTGGTGGCCTTCTTTATGCCGTGGTGGCCTTATTTATGCCATGGTGGCCTTGTTTATGCCGTGGTGGCCTTCTTTATGCCATGGTAGCCTTCTTTATGCCAGGGTGGCCTTCTTTATGCTGTGGTAGCCTTCTTTATGCTGTGGTAGCCTTCTTTATGCCATGGTAGCCTTCTTTATGCCATGGTGGCCTTCTTTATGCCATGGTAGCCTTCATTATGCCACGGTGGCCTTATTTATGCCATGGTGGCCTTGTTTATGCCGTGGTGGCCTTCTTTATGCCATGGTAGCCTTCTTTATGCCACGGTGGCCTTCTTTATGCCGTGGTCGCCTTCTTTATGCTGTGGTAGCCTTCTTTATGCTGTGGTAGCCTTCTTTATGCCATGGTAGCCTTCTTTATGCCATGGTGGCCTTCTTTATGCCGTGGTGGCCTTCTTTATGCCATGGTGGCCTTCTTCATGCCAGGGTAGCCTTCTTTATGCCGGTTTGGCCTTCTTTATGCCATGGTGGCCTTCTTTATGCCGTGGTGGCCTTTATGCCGTGGTGGCCTTCTTTATGCCGTGGTGGCCTTCTTTATGCCATGGTGGCCTTCTTTATGCCATGGTGGCCTTTTTTGCCGTGGTGGCCTTATTTATGCCATGGTGGCCTTCTTTATGCCGCCGTGGCCTTCTTTATGCCGTGGTGGCCTTATTTATGCCATGGTCGGGTACAAAGCCCGAAACAAGTGTGTGTCCACCCTCAGGAGAGCCAGGAAACAATATCTCTCCGTCCTCAGGACCGAACTCTCTTATCTGTCTCCCTCTTCCAAATCCTGGTGGCGTCTGGTGAAATCTGTTTCTGGTGTTTGTTCCCCCTCCATCCCCTCCCTCACCTTAAATGGCCACACGGCTGACTCCGCACGTGAAAAAGCTGAATGCCTCAACTCTGTGTTTGCCTCTAAATCTTGTGTCCCAAACCCATCCCTCTCTGTACCCACCGTACCCAGCTGCTCCTGGACTCTGTGTCCTTTCCTCCTGACAAGGTGGAAAAGTTTCTGTCAACCCTCGACTCTGATTCTGCAACTGGACCTGACGGCATCAGCCCACGGGTCCTAAAATCATGTTCTTCCGCTCTTTCACTCCCCCTCTCTGTTCTCTTCACCCTCTCTTTTGCTCAAGGTCATCTTCCATCTGCTTGGAAATCTGCCAACATCACCGCTTTGCACAAAAAAGGTGCAAAAACAGATCCCAGCAACTACAGACCAATCAGCCTTCTCCCAATTATCAGCAAAGTCATGGAATCCATCATTGCTTCAGATATGAAATCTTTCCTCTTCTCCAATGGCTTGATCTCTGATCATCAATTTGGTTTCAGACCTGGACACTCCACTCTAGACATGCTGCTTCTGCTTTCTCAACAATGGATGGAGGTCCTCAATGCCAAACAGGAAATTAGAGCAGTCTCCCTTGACATATCACGTGCCTTCGATACGGTCTGGCACCCCGCTCTGCTCACCAAACTCTCCTCTTTTGGTATCCATGGAAATCTCCACGCATGGCTGGCGGACTTCCTCTCTAGTCGAAGTCAACGTGTGGCCCTGAATGGGTTTCTCTCATCTCCTCTTCCTGTTCAGGCTGGAGTTCCCCAAGGCAGTGTTCTGGGCACTGTGCTTTTTCTGGTCTTCATCAATGATCTCTCTGACTCTCTTGAAAATCCTCTCTATCTCTTTGCTGACGACTCTACTATCTGTCGCTCCATTCTTCATCCCTCAGATCGGCAGTCTGCAGCCTCCTCACTCTCTGCAGACCTTGACAAAATCACAGACTGGGCAAACAAGTGGAACATGTCTTTCAATCCTGACAAATCTCACACTCTTACGATGTCTCTCCGAAAAGACCGACTGGACAACCCTCCCATCCACTTTCTGAATAATCCTCTCCAAGAAGTTCTGTCACTCAAGCTTTTGGGTCTCACTATCTGCCATGATCTTTCCTGGAAAAACCACATTTCAAATCTGGCCTCCAAAGCCAGTCGCCGACTGGGCATCCTCCGTCGTGCGAAGTCCTTCCTCGGCACACCTGAGCTCCTCACCACATACAAGGCTTTCATCCGCAGCTCAGTGGAATACTGCTCTCCCCTCTGGTCTGGTGCTCCTGCCTCACACCGAGCTCGCCTTCACGCTGTTGAAACCAAAGCATTCAGAATCATTGGAATCTCCCGCGATGAAGCTAACTCCCAGGGCCTCTCACTCACTCACCGCAGGCAGGTTGGTGGTCTTTCCGTCTTCTACCGACTCCTCTCTGGCCTTGCCCCCCCAGCTCTCTCTGGGCTCTGTCCCGCAAATATTCCTACAGGTCGCACAAGATCTGCCTGCAACCCTCTTTTGGTTAAACTGCCAAAATCAAGACTCTCTGCTCACCTTCACTCCTTCATTCCTCTTTTCTCCCGCCTCTGGAACAAACTCCCTCACTCTCTTCAATCCCACTCCACCCTCCAAGTCTTTAAAATAGCTGTTCACCACCATCTCTTATCTTCCCCCGTCCAAAACCTTGATCTTTTCTACCCCCGCTAATTTCACCCCAATTCCACTTTTTGAAATACCAACTTTTGTCCTGGAAGTCCTTGGTGTCCTCGTACTTTATACTTCTCCCTCCCCTCCCCCCCCCTTCCCACGCCTCCTCCCCCCGGGCCCTCTCCCTTCCACACATCTCCCTGCTCTCGGATGTTGTGTGTGTGTGCTTCCCCTTTTCTCCCCATCTTGTCTTCCGCTCCCTCTTTTTGTGTATTTTGTTTGTCTGGTCGATTTGTTTGTGAAGTTAATGTTAGCTCTTTCACGAGCCTCGATTCAGTATACAAAAAAAAAAAAAAAAAAAAAAAAAAAAAATGGTGGCCTTGTTTATGCCGTGGTGGCCTTCTTTATGCCATGGTAGCCTTCTTTATGCCATGGTGGCCTTCTTTATGCCGTGGTGGCCTTCTTTATGCCGTGGTGGCCTTCTTTATGCCATGGCGGCCTTCTTTATGCCATGGTGGCCTTCTTTTTTGCCGTGGTGGCCTTCTTTATGCCATGGTAGCCTTCTTTATGCCGTGGTGGCCTTCTTTATGCCGTGGTGGCCTTCTTTATGCCGTGGTGGCCTTCGTTATGCCATGGTAGCCTTATTTATGCCGTGGTGGCCTTCTTTATGCCATGGTGGCCTTCTTTATGCCGTGGTAGCCTTCTTTATACCGTGGTAGCCTTCTTTATGCCATGGTGGCCTTCTTTATGCCAAGGTGGCCTTCTTTATGCCAAGGTAGCCTCACTGGGATTGACACAATCTGTCAATTTCCTGACCCGGATCTCAGCCAATGGAGTATCTTCTCTTCTAGACTTGGTTATGACAAACTTCCCTGCTAATGTCTGCTGCTCTTCTTCTGCTCCAATCGGTTCTTCTGATCATGTGCTTGTCAAAGTGGACATCTCTCTGGCCATTCTCAGAGAGCCTCCTCAGCGTCGACGAGTCTGGCATTTCACTCAGGCCGACTGGGACGGTCTTCAAGCAGCCATCAATCGTCTGGATTGGTCTCCCATCTCCACTGCCTCTGACATCAATTCTTCCTGGGAATTCTCCCAAAGCAAACTGCTCTCTCTCATGCACAGATTTATCCCATCTCGTCTTCAGTTGTCTTACCCTTCCTCCCGTCCATGGTACACTGAATCTTGTGGTGAGGCAGTTGCCCTGAAACAACTTGCCTTTGCCTCTTGGAATGCTAATCCAACTGAAGGCAATCTCAGTTCCTTCCACCAAGCTCGGAACAAGTGTGTGTCTACCCTCAGGAGTGCCAGGAAGCACTATCTCTCCACACTTAAGAATGAACTCTCAAACCTGTCTTCTTCCTCCAAATCCTGGTGGTGTCTGGTCAAATCCGTTTCTGGTGTTTGTTCCCCCTCCATCCCCTCCCTTACCTCAAATGGCCACACAGTGGACATCGCCTGTGACAAAGCCGAATGCCTCAACTCTGTGTTTGCCTCAAAATCTTTAGTCCCAAACCCATCTCTCTCTGTTCCCACCTTTCCCAGTCGAACCCAATTGCTCCTGGACTCTGTGTTCTTCTCTCCTGACAAGGTGGAGGAGTTTTTGTCTAACCTCGACTCTGATTCTGCAACTGGACCAGACGGCATCAGCCCACGGGTCCTAAAATCCTGCTCTGCCGCTCTATCTCACCCTCTCTCTGTTCTTTTCACCCTCTCTTTTGCTCAAGGTCATCTGCCAGCATCCTGGAAATCAGCAAACATTACCGCTTTACACAAAAAAGGTGCAAAAACAGATCCTTGCAACTCCAGACCAATCAGCCTGCTCCCAATTATCAGCAAAGTCATGGAATCCATCATTGCTTCGGATATGAAATCTTTCCTCTTCTCCAATGGCTTGATCTCTGATCATCAATTTGGTTTCAGACCAGGTCACTCTACTCTGGACATGCTGCTTCTGCTTTCTCAACAATGGATGGAGGTCCTCAATGCCAAACAGGAAATCAGAGCTGTCTCCCTTGACATATCACGTGCCTTCGATACGTTCTGGCACCCAGCTCTGCTCACGAAACTCTCCTCCTATGGTATCCATGGAAATCTCCATCCATGGCTTGCGGACTTCCTCTCTGGTCGTAGTCAACGTGTGGCCCTGAATGGATTTCTCTCATCTCTCCTTCCTGTTCAGGCTGGAGTTCCCCAAGGCAGTGTTCTGGGCCCTGTGCTTTTTCTGGTCTTTATCAATGATCTCTCCGACTCTCTGGAAAATCCTCTCTATCTCTTTGCTGATGACTCTACTCTCTGCCCCTCCATTCCTCTTCCCTCAGATCGGCAGTCTACAGCCTTCTCACTCTCTGAAGACTTGGACAAAATCACAGACTGGTCAAACAAGTGGAACATGTCTTTCAATCCTGACAAATCTCACACTCTTACTACGTCTCTCCGAAAAGATCGACTGGACAACCCTCCCATGTACTTTCTCAACAATCCTCTCCAAGAAGTTCTGTCGCTCAAGCTTTTGGGTCTCACTATCTGCCATGATCTTTCTTGGGAAAACCACATTTCCAAGCTGGCCTCCAAAGCCAGTCGCCGACTGGGCACCGTCCGTCGTGCGAAGTCCTTCCTCGGCACACCTGAGCTCCTCACCACATACAAGGCTTTCATCCGCAGCTCAATGGAATACTGTTCTCCCCTATGGGCCGGTGCTCCTGCCTCACACCCAGCTCGGCTTCACGCTGTTGAAACCAAAGCTTTCAGAATTATTGGAATCTCCTGCGATGAAGCTATCTCTTAGGGCCTTTCACTCACTCACCGCAGGCAGGTAGGTGGTCTTTCTGTCTTCTACCGACTCCTCCCCGGCCTTGCTCCCCCAGCTCTCTCTGTGCTCTGTCCCCCAAATATTCCGACAGGTCGCACAAGATCTGCCAGCAACCCTCTGATGGTTAAACTGCCGAAATCTCGGCTCTCTGCTCACCTTCACTCTTTCATTCCTCTTTTCTCCCGCCTCTGGAACAAACTCCCACACTCCCTTCAATCCCACTCCTCCCTCCAGGTCTTTAAAACAGCTGTTCACCACCATCTCTTATCTTCCCCCATCCAAAACCTTGATCTTTTCTACCCCCGCTAATTCACCCCAGATCCACCTTGTTTGACATTCCAACTTCTTTCCTGGAAGTCCTGGCAGTGTCCATATGTTTTATACCTCTCCCACCCCCCACCCCCTTCCCATGCTCCCCCCCCAAAGCCCTCTACCTCCCACAGATCTCTCGATGTCTCCATGTCTCTCGGTCCCTGCTCTCAAATGTTGTGTTTGTGTCCTTCCGCCTCCCTCCCCATCTTGTCTACCGCTCCCGATGTTATATGTTTTATGTGTCGGTTTGTCTTTCTGTGTGATTAATCTTCGCTCTTTCACGAGCCTCGATCTTGTATACAAAAGAAAAAAGGTGGCCTTCTTTATGCCAAGGTGGCCTTCTTTATGCCAAGGTGGCCTTCTTTATGCCATGGTGGCCTTCTTTATGCCGTGGTGGCCTTCTTTATGCCGTGGTGGCCTTATTTATGCCATGGTGGCCTTCTTTATGCCGTGGTGGCCTTCTTTATGCCGTGGTGGCGTTCTTTATGCCGTGGTGGCCTTCTTTATGCCGTGGTAGCCTTATTTATGCCATGGTGGCCTTCTTCATGCCGTGGTGGCCTTCTTTATGCCGTGGTGGTCTTCTTTATGCCGTGGTGGCCTTCTTTATGCCGTGGTGGCCTTCTTTATGCCATGGTGGCCTTTATGCCGTGGTGGCCTTCTTTATGCCGTGGTGGCCTTATTTATGCCATGGTGGCCTTGTTTATGCAGTGGTGGCCTTCGTTATGCCCTGATAGCCTTCTTTATGCCGTGGTGGTCTTCTTTATGCCGTGGTGGCCTTCTTTATGCCATGGTGGCCTTCTTTATGCCGTGGTAGCCTTCTTTATGCTGTGGTAGCCTTCTTTATGCCATGGTAGCCTTCTTTATGCCATGGTGGCCTTCTTCATGCCATGGTAGCCTTCATTATGCCACGGTGGCCTTCTTTATGCCATGGTGGCCTTTATGCCATCGTGGCCTTCTTTTTTGCCTTGGTGGCCTTCTTTATGCCATGGTGGCCTTCTTTATGCCATGGTGGCCTTCTTTATACTGCCGTGGCCTTCTTTATGCTGCGGTGGCCTTCTTTATGCCATGGTGGCCTTCTTTATGCCCTGGTGGCCTTCTTTATGCCGTGGTGGCCTTCTATATGCCATGGTGGCCTTCTTTATGCCATGGTGGCCTTCTTTATGCCACGGTGGCCTTCTTTATGCCACGGTGGCCTTCTTTTTTGCCGTGGTGGCCTTCTATATGCCATGGTGGCCTTCTTTATGCCATGGTGGCCTTATTTATGCCACGGTGGCCTTCTTTATGCCGTGGTGGCCTTCTTTATGCCATGGTGGCCTTCTTTATGCCGTGGTGGCCTTCTTTATGCCATGGCAGCCTTCTTTATGCCATGGTGGCCTTCTTTATGCCATGTTGGCCTTCTTTATGCCATGGTGGCCTTCTTTATGCCATGGTGGCCTTCTTTATGCCGTGGTGGCCTTCTTTATGCCATGGTGGCCTTCTTTATGCCATGGTGGCCTTCTTTATGCCATGGCGGCCTTCTTTATGCCATGGTGGCCTTCTTTATGCCATGGTGGCCTTCTTTATGCCATGGTGGCCTTCTTTATGCCGTGGTGGCCTTCTTTATGCCATGGCGGCCTTCTTTATGCCATGGTGGCCTTCTTTATGCCATGTTGGCCTTCTTTATGCCATGGTGGCCTTCTTTATGCCATGGTGGCCTTCTTTATGCCGTGGTGGCCTTCTTTATGCCGTGGTGGCCTTCTTTATGCCGTGGTGGCCTTCTTTATGCCATGGTGGCCTTCTTTATGCCATGGTGGCCTTCTTTATGCCACGGTGGACTTGTTTATGCCGTGGTGGCCTTCTTTATGCCGTGGTGGCCTTCTTTATGCCATGGTGGCCTTCTTTATGCCATGGTGGCCTTCTTTATGCCATGGTGGCCTTCTTTATGCCATGGTTGCCTTATTTATGCCTTGGTGGCCTTCTTTATGCCGTGGTGGCCTTCTTTATGCCGTGGTGGCCTTCTTCATGCCGTGGTGGCCTTCTTCATGCCGTGGTGGCCTTCTTTATGCCGTGGTGGCCTTCTTTATGCCGTGGTGGCCTTCTTTATGCCATGGTGGCCTTCTTTATGCCATGGTGGCCTTCTTTATGCAGTGGTGGCCTTCTTTATCCCATGGTGGCCTTCTTTATGCCATGGTGGCCTTTTTTATGCCATGGTGGCCTTCTTTATGCCATGGTGGCCTTCTTTATGCTGTGGTGGCCTTTATGCCAAGGTGGCCTTCATGTCAAGGTGGCCTTCATGTCAAGGTGGCCTTCTTTATGCCACGGTGGCCTTCTTTATGCCGTGGTGGCCTTCTTTATGCCATGGTAGCCTTCTTTATGCCGTGGTTGCCTTCGTTATGCCATGATAGCCTTATTTATGCTGTGGTGGCCTTCTTTATGCCATGGTGGCCTTCTTTATGCCGTGGTAGCCTTCTTTATACCGTGGTAGCCTTCTTAATGCCATGGTGGCCTTCTTTATGCCAAGGTGGCCTTCTTCATGCCATGGTGGCCTTCTTTATGCCATGGTGGCCTTCTTTATGCCATGGTGGCCTTCTTTATGCCATGGTAACCTTCTTTATGCCGTGGTGGCCTTCATGCCATGGTGGCCTTCTTTATGCCATGGTGGCCTTCTTTATGACATGGTGGCCTTCTTTTTGCCGTGGTGGCCTTCTTTATGCCGTGGTAGCCTTCTTTATGCCGTGGTGGCCTTCTTTATGCCATGGTGGCCTTCTTCATGCCGTGGTAGCCTTCTTTATACCGTGGTAGCCTTCTTTATGCCATGGTGGCCTTCTTTATGCCATGGTGGCCTTCTTTATGCCGTGGTGGCCTTCTTTATGCCGTGGTGGCCTTCTTTATGCCGTGGTAGCCTTCTTTATGCCATGATGGCCTTCTCTATGCCGTGGTGGCCTTCTTTATGCCGTGGTGGCCTTATTTATGCCATGGTGGCCTTGTTTATGCCGTGGTGGCCTTCTTTATGCCATGGTAGCCTTCTTTATGCCAGGGTGGCCTTCTTTATGCTGTGGTAGCCTTCTTTATGCTGTGGTGGCCTTCTTTATGCCATGGTAGCCTTCTTTATGCCATGGTGGCCTTCTTTATGCCATGGTAGCCTTCATTATGCCACGGTGGCCTTATTTTATGCCATGGTGGCCTTGTTTATGCCGTGGTGGCCTTCTTTATGCCATGGTAGCCTTCTTTATGCCACGGTGGCCTTCTTTATGCCGTGGTCGCCTTCTTTATGCTGTGGTAGCCTTCTTTATGCTGTGGTAGCCTTCTTTATGCCATGGTAGCCTTCTTTATGCCATGGTGGCCTTCTTTATGCCGTGGTGGCCTTCTTTATGCCATGGTGGCCTTCTTCATGCCAGGGTAGCCTTCTTTATGCCGGTTTGGCCTTCTTTATGCCATGGTGGCCTTCTTTATGCCGTGGTGGCCTTCTTTATGCCGTGGTGGCCTTCTTTATGCCGTGGTGGCCTTCTTTATGCCATGGTGGCCTTCTTTATGCCATGGTGGCCTTTTTTGCCGTGGTGGCCTTATTTATGCCATGGTGGCCTTCTTTATGCCGCCGTGGCCTTCTTTATGCCGTGGTGGCCTTATTTATGCCATGGTCGGGTACAAAGCCCGAAACAAGTGTGTGTCCACCCTCAGGAGAGCCAGGAAACAATATCTCTCCGTCCTCAGGACCGAACTCTCTTATCTGTCTCCCTCTTCCAAATCCTGGTGGCGTCTGGTGAAATCTGTTTCTGGTGTTTGTTCCCCCTCCATCCCCTCCCTCACCTTAAATGGCCACACGGCTGACTCCGCACGTGAAAAAGCTGAATGCCTCAACTCTGTGTTTGCCTCTAAATCTTGTGTCCCAAACCCATCCCTCTCTGTACCCACCGTACCCAGCTGCTCCTGGACTCTGTGTCCTTTCCTCCTGACAAGGTGGAAAAGTTTCTGTCAACCCTCGACTCTGATTCTGCAACTGGACCTGACGGCATCAGCCCACGGGTCCTAAAATCATGTTCTTCCGCTCTTTCACTCCCCCTCTCTGTTCTCTTCACCCTCTCTTTTGCTCAAGGTCATCTTCCATCTGCTTGGAAATCTGCCAACATCACCGCTTTGCACAAAAAAGGTGCAAAAACAGATCCCAGCAACTACAGACCAATCAGCCTTCTCCCAATTATCAGCAAAGTCATGGAATCCATCATTGCTTCAGATATGAAATCTTTCCTCTTCTCCAATGGCTTGATCTCTGATCATCAATTTGGTTTCAGACCTGGACACTCCACTCTAGACATGCTGCTTCTGCTTTCTCAACAATGGATGGAGGTCCTCAATGCCAAACAGGAAATTAGAGCAGTCTCCCTTGACATATCACGTGCCTTCGATACGGTCTGGCACCCCGCTCTGCTCACCAAACTCTCCTCTTTTGGTATCCATGGAAATCTCCACGCATGGCTGGCGGACTTCCTCTCTAGTCGTAGTCAACGTGTGGCCCTGAATGGGTTTCTCTCATCTCCTCTTCCTGTTCAGGCTGGAGTTCCCCAAGGCAGTGTTCTGGGCACTGTGCTTTTTCTGGTCTTCATCAATGATCTCTCTGACTCTCTTGAAAATCCTCTCTATCTCTTTGCTGACGACTCTACTATCTGTCGCTCCATTCTTCATCCCTCAGATCGGCAGTCTGCAGCCTCCTCACTCTCTGCAGACCTTGACAAAATCACAGACTGGGCAAACAAGTGGAACATGTCTTTCAATCCTGACAAATCTCACACTCTTACGATGTCTCTCCGAAAAGACCGACTGGACAACCCTCCCATCCACTTTCTGAATAATCCTCTCCAAGAAGTTCTGTCACTCAAGCTTTTGGGTCTCACTATCTGCCATGATCTTTCCTGGAAAAACCACATTTCAAATCTGGCCTCCAAAGCCAGTCGCCGACTGGGCATCCTCCGTCGTGCGAAGTCCTTCCTCGGCACACCTGAGCTCCTCACCACATACAAGGCTTTCATCCGCAGCTCAGTGGAATACTGCTCTCCCCTCTGGTCTGGTGCTCCTGCCTCACACCGAGCTCGCCTTCACGCTGTTGAAACCAAAGCATTCAGAATCATTGGAATCTCCCGCGATGAAGCTAACTCCAAGGGCCTCTCACTCACTCACCGCAGGCAGGTTGGTGGTCTTTCCGTCTTCTACCGACTCCTCTCTGGCCTTGCCCCCCCAGCTCTCTCTGGGCTCTGTCCCGCAAATATTCCTACAGGTCGCACAAGATCTGCCTGCAACCCTCTTTTGGTTAAACTGCCAAAATCAAGACTCTCTGCTCACCTTCACTCCTTCATTCCTCTTTTCTCCCGCCTCTGGAACAAACTCCCTCACTCTCTTCAATCCCACTCCACCCTCCAAGTCTTTAAAATAGCTGTTCACCACCATCTCTTATCTTCCCCCGTCCAAAACCTTGATCTTTTCTACCCCCGCTAATTTCACCCAAATTCCACTTTTTGAAATACCAACTTTTGTCCTGGAAGTCCTTGGTGTCCTCGTACTTTATACTTCTCCCTCCCCTCCCCCCCCCCTTCCCACGCCTCCTCCCCCCGGGCCCTCTCCCTTCCACACATCTCCCTGCTCTCGGATGTTGTGTGTGTGTGCTTCCCCTTTTCTCCCCATCTTGTCTTCCGCTCCCTCTTTTTGTGTATTTTGTTTGTCTGGTCGATTTGTTTGTGAAGTTAATGTTAGCTCTTTCACGAGCCTCGATTCAGTATACAAAAAAAAAAAAATAATAAAAAAAAAAAATGGTGGCCTTGTTTATGCCGTGGTGGCCTTCTTTATGCCATGGTAGCCTTCTTTATGCCATGGTGGCCTTCTTTATGCCGTGGTGGCCTTCTTTATGCCGTGGTGGCCTTCTTTATGCCATGGCGGCCTTCTTTATGCCATGGTGGCCTTCTTTTTTGCCGTGGTGGCCTTCTTTATGCCATGGTAGCCTTCTTTATGCCGTGGTGGCCTTCTTTATGCCGTGGTGGCCTTCTTTATGCCGTGGTGGCCTTCGTTATGCCATGGTAGCCTTATTTATGCCGTGGTGGCCTTCTTTATGCCATGGTGGCCTTCTTTATGCCGTGGTAGCCTTCTTTATACCGTGGTAGCCTTCTTTATGCCATGGTGGCCTTCTTTATGCCAAGGTGGCCTTCTTTATGCCAAGGTAGCCTCACTGGGATTGACACAATCTGTCAATTTCCTGACCCGGATCTCAGCCAATGGAGTATCTTCTCTTCTAGACTTGGTTATGACAAACTTCCCTGCTAATGTCTGCTGCTCTTCTTCTGCTCCAATCGGTTCTTCTGATCATGTGCTTGTCAAAGTGGACATCTCTCTGGCCATTCTCAGAGAGCCTCCTCAGCGTCGACGAGTCTGGCATTTCACTCAGGCCGACTGGGACGGTCTTCAAGCAGCCATCAATCGTCTGGATTGGTCTCCCATCTCCACTGCCTCTGACATCAATTCTTCCTGGGAATTCTCCCAAAGCAAACTGCTCTCTCTCATGCACAGATTTATCCCATCTCGTCTTCAGTTGTCTTACCCTTCCTCCCGTCCATGGTACACTGAATCTTGTGGTGAGGCAGTTGCCCTGAAACAACTTGCCTTTGCCTCTTGGAATGCTAATCCAACTGAAGGCAATCTCAGTTCCTTCCACCAAGCTCGGAACAAGTGTGTGTCTACCCTCAGGAGTGCCAGGAAGCACTATCTCTCCACACTCAAGAATGAACTCTCAAACCTGTCTTCTTCCTCCAAATCCTGGTGGTGTCTGGTCAAATCCGTTTCTGGTGTTTGTTCCCCCTCCATCCCCTCCCTTACCTCAAATGGCCACACAGTGGACATCGCCTGTGACAAAGCCGAATGCCTCAACTCTGTGTTTGCCTCAAAATCTTTAGTCCCAAACCCATCTCTCTCTGTTCCCACCTTTCCCAGTCGAACCCAATTGCTCCTGGACTCTGTGTTCTTCTCTCCTGACAAGGTGGAGGAGTTTTTGTCTAACCTCGACTCTGATTCTGCAACTGGACCAGACGGCATCAGCCCACGGGTCCTAAAATCCTGCTCTGCCGCTCTATCTCACCCTCTCTCTGTTCTTTTCACCCTCTCTTTTGCTCAAGGTCATCTGCCAGCATCCTGGAAATCAGCAAACATTACCGCTTTACACAAAAAAGGTGCAAAAACAGATCCTTGCAACTCCAGACCAATCAGCCTGCTCCCAATTATCAGCAAAGTCATGGAATCCATCATTGCTTCGGATATGAAATCTTTCCTCTTCTCCAATGGCTTGATCTCTGATCATCAATTTGGTTTCAGACCAGGTCACTCTACTCTGGACATGCTGCTTCTGCTTTCTCAACAATGGATGGAGGTCCTCAATGCCAAACAGGAAATCAGAGCTGTCTCCCTTGACATATCACGTGCCTTCGATACGTTCTGGCACCCAGCTCTGCTCACGAAACTCTCCTCCTATGGTATCCATGGAAATCTCCATCCATGGCTTGCGGACTTCCTCTCTGGTCGTAGTCAACGTGTGGCCCTGAATGGATTTCTCTCATCTCTCCTTCCTGTTCAGGCTGGAGTTCCCCAAGGCAGTGTTCTGGGCCCTGTGCTTTTTCTGGTCTTTATCAATGATCTCTCCGACTCTCTGGAAAATCCTCTCTATCTCTTTGCTGATGACTCCACTCTCTGCCCCTCCATTCCTCTTCCCTCAGATCGGCAGTCTACAGCCTTCTCACTCTCTGAAGACTTGGACAAAATCACAGACTGGTCAAACAAGTGGAACATGTCTTTCAATCCTGACAAATCTCACACTCTTACTACGTCTCTCCGAAAAGATCGACTGGACAACCCTCCCATGTACTTTCTCAACAATCCTCTCCAAGAAGTTCTGTCGCTCAAGCTTTTGGGTCTCACTATCTGCCATGATCTTTCTTGGGAAAACCACATTTCCAAGCTGGCCTCCAAAGCCAGTCGCCGACTGGGCACCCTCCGTCGTGCGAAGTCCTTCCTCGGCACACCTGAGCTCCTCACCACATACAAGGCTTTCATCCGCAGCTCAATGGAATACTGTTCTCTCCTATGGGCCGGTGCTCCTGCCTCACACCCAGCTCGGCTTCACGCTGTTGAAACCAAAGCTTTCAGAATTATTGGAATCTCCCGCGATGAAGCTATCTCTGAGGGCCTTTCACTCACTCACCGCAGGCAGGTAGGTGGTCTTTCTGTCTTCTACCGACTCCTCCCTGGCCTTGCTCCCCCAGCTCTCTCTGTGCTCTGTCCCCCAAATATTCCGACAGGTCGCACAAGATCTGCCAGCAACCCTCTGATGGTTAAACTGCCGAAATCTCGGCTCTCTGCTCACCTTCACTCTTTCATTCCTCTTTTCTCCCGCCTCTGGAACAAACTCCCACACTCCCTTCAATCCCACTCCTCCCTCCAGGTCTTTAAAACAGCTGTTCACCACCATCTCTTATCTTCCCCCATCCAAAACCTTGATCTTTTCTACCCCCGCTAATTCACCCCAGATCCACCTTGTTTGACATTCCAACTTCTTTCCTGGAAGTCCTGGCAGTGTCCATATGTTTTATACCTCTCCCACCCCCCACCCCCTTCCCATGCTCCCCCCCCCCAAAGCCCTCTACTCCCACAGATCTCTCGATGTCTCCATGTCTCTCGGTCCCTGCTCTCAAATGTTGTGTTTGTGTCCTTCCGCCTCCCTCCCCATCTTGTCTACCGCTCCCGATGTTATATGTTTTATGTGTCGGTTTGTCTTTCTGTGTGATTAATCTTCGCTCTTTCACGAGCCTCGATCTTGTATACAAAAGAAAAAAGGTGGCCTTCTTTATGCCAAGGTGGCCTTCTTTATGCCAAGGTGGCCTTCTTTATGCCATGGTGGCCTTCTTTATGCCATGGTGGCCTTATTTATGCCATGGTGGCCTTCTTTATGCCGTGGTGGCCTTCTTTATGCCGTGGTGGCCTTCTTTATGCCGTGGTAGCCTTATTTATGCCATGGTGGCCTTCTTCATGCCGTGGTGGCCTTCTTTATGCCGTGGTGGTCTTCTTTATGCCGTGGTGGCCTTCTTTATGCCGTGGTGGCCTTCTTTATGCCATGGTGGCCTTTATGCCATGGTGGCCTTCTTTATGCCGTGGTGGCCTTATTTATGCCATGGTGGCCTTGTTTATGCAGTGGTAGCCTTCTTTATGCTGTGGTAGCCTTCTTTATGCCATGGTAGCCTTCTTTATGCCATGGTAGCCTTCTTTATGCCATGGTGGCCTTCTTCATGCCATGGTAGCCTTCATTATGCCACGGTGGCCTTATCTATGCTGTGGTGGCCTTCTTTATGCCATGGTGGCCTTGTTTATGCCGTGGTGGCCTTCTTTATGCCAAGGTGGCCTTCTTTATGCCGTGGTGGCCTTCTTTATGCCATGGTGGCCTTCTTTATGCCGTGGTGGCCTTCTTTATGCCATGGTGGCCTTCTTCATGCCGTGGTAGCCTTCTTTATGCTGTGGTGGCCTTCTTTATGCCGTGGTAGCCCTCTTTATGCCACGGTGGCCTTCTTTATGCCGTGGTGGCCTTCTTTATGCCGTGGTGGCCTTCTTTATGCCGTGGTGGCCTTCTTTATGCCATGGTGGTCTTCTTTATGCCATGGTGGCCTTTATGCCATCGTGGCCTTCTTTTTTGCCTTGGTGGCCTTCTTTATGCCATGGTGGCCTTCTTTATGCCATGGTGGCCTTCTTTATACT
Source organism: Myxine glutinosa (assembly GCF_964187855.1). Classification (NCBI taxonomy): domain Eukaryota; kingdom Metazoa; phylum Chordata; class Myxini; order Myxiniformes; family Myxinidae; genus Myxine; species Myxine glutinosa. The sequence goes on from NC_136272.1 coordinate 54,876,684, forward strand.
GCCGTGGCCTTCTTTATGCTGCGGTGGCCTTCTTTATGCCATGGTGGCCTTCTTTATGCCCTGGTGGCCTTCTTTATGCCACGGTGGCCTTCTTTTTTGCCGTGGTGGCCTTCTATATGCCATGGTGGCCTTCTTTATGCCATGGTGGCCTTATTTATGCCACGGTGGCCTTCTTTATGCCGTGGTGGCCTTTATGCCATGGTGGCCTTCTTTATGCCGTGGTGGCCTTCTTTATGCCATGGCGGCCTTCTTTATGCCATGGTGGCCTTCTTTATGCCGTGGTGGCCTTCTTTATGCCATGGCGGCCTTCTTTATGCCATGGTGGCCTTCTTTATGCCATGGTGGCCTTCTTTATGCCGCGGTGGACTTGTTTATGCCGCGGTGGCCTTCTTTATGCCGCGGTGGCCTTCTTCATGCCGTGGTGGCCTTCTTATTGCCATGGTGGCCTTCTTTATGCCATGGTGGCCTTCTTTATGCCATGGTGGCCTTCTTTATGCCGTGGTGGCCTTCTTTATGCCGTGGTGGCCTTCTTTATGCCGTGGTGGCCTTCTTTATGCCATGGTGGCCTTCTTTATGCCGCGGTGGACTTGTTTATGCCGTGGTGGCCTTCTTTATGCCGTGGTGGCCTTCTTTATGCCATGGTGGCCTTCTTTATGCCATGGTGGCCTTCTTTATGCCATGGTGGCCTTCTTTATGCCATGGTTGCCTTATTTATGCCATGGTGGCCTTCTTCATGCCGTGGTGGCCTTCTTCATGCCGTGGTGGCCTTCATGCCGTGGTGGCCTTCTTCATGCCGTGGTGGCCTTCTTTATGCCGTGGTGGCCTTCTTTATGCCGTGGTGGCCTTCTTTATGCCGTGGTGGCCTTCTTTATGCCATGGTGGCCTTCTTTATGCCATGGTGGCCTTCTTTATGCAGTGGTGGCCTTCTTTATCCCATGGTGGCCTTCTTTATGCCATGGTGGCCTTTTTTATGCCATGGCGGCCTTCTTTATGCCATGGTGGCCTTCTTTATGCTGTGGTGGCCTTTATGCCAAGGTGGCCTTCATGTCAAGGTGGCCTTCATGTCAAGGTGGCCTTCTTTATGCCACGGTGGCCTTCTTTATGCCGTGGTGGCCTTCTTTATGCCATGGTAGCCTTCTTTATGCCGTGGTGGCCTTCGTTATGCCATGATAGCCTTATTTATGCTGTGGTGGCCTTCTTTATGCCATGGTGGCCTTCTTTATGCCGTGGTAGCCTTCTTTATACCGTGGTAGCCTTCTTTATGCCATGGTGGCCTTTTTTGCCGTGGTGGCCTTATTTATGCCGTGGTGGCCTTCTTTATGCCAAGGTGGCTCTTGGAGAATTAATAACAATTACTGGTGTTATGTTACTAAAACTTCAAGAGCCTCGGTTTAGCAAAATCAATGTTTTATTCACTTTTGAGAATTTGTTGTATACTTGAGAATTTGTTGTATACTAAGCCGAGATCTTTAATGAGTCTTTGTTCCAGTCTTTGTTGAAGCTCGTTTGGTAGATCTTGGTTGAAGCTCAGTCTGTAGGTCTTTTGAAGCTCGTTCCGTTGCTGACCAGTCTTCAGTTGTTCCCCATCCACTCTGCTAGTCCACTGCTTCTCCATCACTCTCCCAGTTCTCTGCCTCTCCAATGCAACTTTCCCTTGGTTTTAAAGGCCCAGACTCCTTCATCCAAAAGCCTTTATTTGGCTCTTTTGGCCACCCCTCTATTTTGGGAGACTGAGAGCACCACTTTATTCTGTTCAAGAGGTCAAATGCTCTGACCTGCTGTGGGGGAATTTGCAGCCTGTGTGCAGTGGCCTGAACATAGGCTATTTTCTACACAGATGGCAGTCCACGAGCATTACACATTCTGTTTCCTTAAATTAACTCTCTCTCTCTGGACCACCTGTTAGCTCTTTAACAGAAGCTAAATAGTTCAAGAGGATTCACAGTTTTATCAAACTGCACCACAGAGCATTTTACACCAGATCACATTCGGTAGTTATATTAACAATATGGTCAATATGAATATTTATTCCCCAACAGTCCCCGGTTTTTTCTTTTATGTTTATATTAACCATTAATCTAAACATTACCACATTAAATATTCAACCCACTAATCTGGTAATTCAATTTCCTAAGGCATACACCGTCATTCTGGAAGAATTTTGATCACAATACATTTCCTTATTCATTGACTCTTTCTATGTTGATAATTCAATTCAACTCATTTGCATAAAGATCACAAAACATTTCACCTTCACCAAAACGCAATAATTTCAGTTCATCAAAATAATAAAGCATCTGCAACATTTGGCAAAGTATTTGCCTTTAATCAAATATTGACTTTCTTTGTTTGAAAAAAGGGGCGGATCACTTGTGTTTGGAATTTCAGCATAAAACAATTTTCTCCTGTTGTCTTCATCACACCTTCACTATTTGCATAGGATTTTCCGCTGTTGTGATAGCTGGGCAGAGTCAAAGACTGACCCTGCTCTCCATGCAGCATCCTTGCCACTCTTGCGGTGAGCCATAGTAGATTTGAACAAGGCCTCCATCCAGTTGTAGTCGACTTGCCTCCTCACTAATCGTGAGCATGGAGCAAGTATTGATGTGATGTTGATTTTTCAACAAGATGTGGAGCAGGGATGCCGGATGCATCCGCAATGATGATGTTGGGACCATGGCACTCAGTTGTCCATGGTCCATACCAGGAGCACACAGCAGAATCGTGCACAGCTGTTGTGAAGGAAAAAGCAGTCGTTCGCTTGCAGCTCCATGCTGGCTCCCCGGAAGTTGGTGAAGTAATGACACACGTCACCGTATCCCGTAAACGTTGCAGGTAAAATATCGTCGTCCTGCAATTGCTGATGTGATGAATGTTCGAGGTATTTGAACACAAGTAAGTGATCGCCCTTTTCCATATGTTGCAGTGTGACCCAGACAAATGGTCACATAATTTTCCCTTGGTGAAGGTAAACATCCATCTTCCAAAGGAGCATTTCTTCATTATTCTTTGAGAAAGAGGGTGTATGCCAAGATTAACTTCATTTTCACAAATTTTCCTTTTTCAAACTTCTTCCCAGATGTCGTTATCACTCCATTTGGGATGTGGTCTTGTCTTTCCTTTACTTAGCCACATTTATATCTGCTCTCCACACAGATTGAATCAGATGGGGTACATTGTAACATGAAATCACTATCTTTTATAACAACTTCACACGAATCTATCTATAATTCCAGCAATCTCTGTGTGTCTGTCTGTGTGTCTGTGTGTTTGTCTGTGACCGCTGTTTCTCGACAACCACGGGTCCGATATACTTGAAACTTGCCAGGTATATTGCTGGGGACCCGAGGATGTGCCTTTTCAAGGTTTCATATTAATCGGACAATTACTTACCGAGCTATGTCCAAAAAACGCTTCAACCAATCAGAGAGCAGCGAGCTATCACGTGTGCCGAACGTGGCGATCAGACTCTGCCTCGGACGGCACATTTGACAGCGTATTCATTTATTTCACGTTGGAAAACTATGTTGCCGTTAAACTATGTTTTAAAACGAATTCAAACTGCGATTAAATTAAAACGATTCATCCTAACTGCGATTTGCGAACTTCCGGACAGTGACGACTGTCCGGCAGCACGCTTTCCGGCATCCAATCACAGAACGCTTTGTTGCGTAGGCGTGGCCGATGTGAGACGAGCGGAGCTGAGCGCGTTATGAGCTGACCGCCATTACGGTACGTAATTCGATTTCTTATGCGCATTATTTCTCCCAATTCATTCATCTCCCAATTTCTCCCAATTCAATTCGTATCACTAATAAAAACGAATTTGCGATTCATTCGCTTTCCTGCGCGTTTGTGCACGCGATGGCGATTGCTTTACCAAACTCCGGAAGCCGTTCGCTTTGGACCAAACCATTGCATGAGGGGGGGGTTCTGTGGTCGTTGCGAATGGACCAAACCATTCATGTAAATAGAGGGGGGGGATTGTCACTGTACTCGCAAGCCGTTCGCCGTTCGCTTTGGCGTTGCGAATGAACCAAACCATTTCATGTAAATAGAGGGGGGGGGGATATAATTTTAGATAGATATATAGTACGGGCATATATATAGTACGGGCATGCCCTAGTAATATTCAAATCAGACATGTGTTTTACACTACTAAAACTAAGAATAGCATCCACAATTGCTTTGTTTAAATTAAATTTAAATAAAATCAGATCAGATTAAATTAATCAGATCAAAATCAATCAGATCAATCGGATCAGAATCAGAATCAATTCAATTATGCAATTTCAATCAATTTATCAATATTCATCAATAAAATTCTAATAATAATATATAATAAAATAATATAAATGATAATATCCAAATTCACATTTATCAGTCTGATACCGAATTGAAACCAATGTCTGATACTGAACTATGATATGGGATCAACATTACTCTATACCTAAACCTTTTCCCAATGTTGCCAAAACAGTTCCATCCACTGACGGGGAATATGAGCATCGGTCGTCACCGTTTGACCCATATCTGCCGTCAGTTGACAAATCACCGTTCTGCCCCGTGATCCTATCTGACATATTTATTTTATTTTTTTATTTTTTTTTCCAATCTTGTCTGGTCATTATATCACAAATTCAAATACATTACTGTCTTACATGGGAAAAATGAATTGATGGTGCACCTCATCAAATCATTCCCCATCAGAACATCATAAGGTTACATCATAAGGTTACATCATAAGGTTACAATTTCTAAGGTTACATCATAAGGTTACAATTTCTAAGGTTACATCATAAGGTTACATCATAAGGAACATCATAATATTGACCAATGCAATTCAATCACATTAAATTGCACACCTCCTACAAACTTTGTGACCTGTAATATAGCATTAATCCTGCGGGGCTGTAAAACTATCCTTAACAGCCCATGCACTCAATTTACATCAACCCAATGATGACATGCCTGACATGATGACATGATGACATGATGACATGCCTGACAATCATAGCAATTTTCATGATTGTAAAATCATGACCATTGTAAATCATTGTGATTATAAATCGTAAATGTAATTGTAAATAAATTGTAAATAAAAAATTGTAAATCATTACCCTAATCAGAGTCATACCATAATCATCCATTGCAGAAGACAAACATTTACTGTATCATTACATCCACGTGGTATAATCAGCAATGAAACAGTTTATCATTAACAAAATTTGAGAATGAACATCAATAATAATCAACAATATGACAATCATAATGACAATAATGAATCTCATAAACAATGAGAGAAAACAATGAGAACTATGAAAAGGGAAACAGCTAAAAGTGAAACAAAAGAGGAGGAAAGGAGGAGGAAAGAGGGGAGGAAAAGGGTGGGGAAGGGAGGAGGAGAAGTGGCAGAATGCCAAGGGAGGAATGAGGCTGGGGGGGGGGGGGGGGGTGGGGCGGGGCTCCCTTAGGGGTATTAATACTATGCGAAATACGACACTCATTGTATTTTTCTAAAAATAACTGTGTATGATTGGCTGCACTTATTCTCCCTTACAAGGCTGTGAAAGGTTATATGATGGATACTATTGTCCCTCTCGACCTTCGGTGCAAATCATACACTCATCTGTGTATTATTTTAACGATGTAAACTGTGTCGTACCATTTCACAAATTATTGTAGCAGTATTGGGGCCATGGTTGGAGGAGGGGGGGGGAGAGAGGGGTGCAAAAACACATGCATACCCACACATACATACCCACACCCATACACACAAAAACACAGCAAGACCACATAATGAGGTGATATGCTAAATCAATATGGGATCCATATGGGATATGCAATCCCATTCAATCCCATACAATCAACGATCCTATACATGCCTCATACAATCAGTAATATAACATGATTTGGAGGGGGTGGATAATGGTAGAATGAAGTTAGGGTTAGGATTGGGTTGGGGTCAACAAATTCATGTACATGTAAATTCATTCATGTATAAACAGATCACAATATATTTCATCATTGGTTTCCCTCCATTTAATTGCCTTGTCAAATGTCATAGTATCTTATATCAATAAATTCCCTTTTTAAAATCTTAAAAGACAGATGAAATATAAAATGATCAAAGGTACATTCGATGGTTCTATTTTTTAGAGATTCCGGATCACAGTAGCATGGGATTGGCTCTCATTAAATTTCATCTTGATTGAAGGATTTTTAGCTGTGGTCCAAGATGGCCGCCGCCATAAAAAATCCTAAAAATATATATATTTTTCTCTAATCAGGATGTAAATATACAGGTAAAAAGTAAGTTTGGAGAGAAAAAAGGAAGGGGGAAGGGATACAGAAGGGAAGAAAAAATGGGGGGTTTGGATAGGGGGGGGACGGAAGGAGGGAGGGGGAAAGGGCGAGGGAAGGTTGGGGGGTGTAGGGCAAGAAAAGGTGAAAGAGGTTACATTTAAAAAATCGCTTCTGATCCCATATGTAGAAGTGGACGGGACCCAGGACACAACACCAACCGGTTGCCATGGGCAACCTGCCTGCACGCATTCCAGTGGCAGGATCAGTGTGTGCAAATCTTACTTGGAGATGAGACAGAAAAAAATCGTTTCTGATCCCATATATAAGTGTGGACTAGGGCCCAAACCGCAACATCAAGCGTTGCCATGGGCAACCTGCCTGCACACATTTTACAACCTGCCCGGCTGGACGTGGAAAAGAATGCCTATTTTTAGACTGTCTGTCGACTCGTGCAGACAAATTGGTTAATGCCAAACAATGCTAAATGCTAAATTCACTTTTGTTACCACACTGGGAATGCATGTTTGAAAATCGAATCCAGCCGATTTTACCATTATTTGGCTTACTGTACAGATGCTGTATAAAATCGCTTTTTACTGTAAAATCGCTTTAAAAAATCGCTTTTAATCGCTTTAAAAAATCGCTTTTAATCGCTGTTCAACTTGTGCGATGTATATCGACTCGTCCCTCGTGACTACATCAAAAAGAGGCTCACCACAGGAAAAATATTATATAAGTCTCAACCGTAGGAACCCAGCAAATTTGAATCATCATACAAAAGGAATGGGGAGATATGTAACACAGACCATTGAACTGAAATAACGTATGAAATCAAATGAATACACAAAAGCATATTCATACACACAAAATATTTTCATGACTGGACGAATACAGCACCGTTTTCGCTAACGTCCCGGGATACGTTAGTGGCTCTTTGCACTCGTAGAATGTACCGAAAAAAAATTCAAATTACAGAGAAAAAACAAAAAAAACAATTTATTATTATTATTTAAAAAAAAAAAAAAAAAATTTTTCGTCATGACTTCTGAAATTTAAAAAAAAATCGTACAATAATTATACAGTATATACGATATCAGTGGTTCTTCATGAAAGCACAGCACCTTTTCCAAAGACAAAAGGCTTTAGAGGATATTTGTGACGGTCCATGGCACCCTTCCTGAAAAATGCGTATACATAAATTTTGGAAGAAAAAGAGAAAAAAAAATTGTCATGATTTCTGAAACCTGTTAAAGGCCTCGTGTTTTTTCCTTCCACACATCAACAAACATACACAAAACTCAAACACTGAACTATTTGCGCAGATTAACATCAGACTACACAGATAACAAACAAAAGCTTACCTTGTTTACCTGGGCAGTTGAGTCCCTACGGGCCACCACTTCTTGGAGAATTAATAACAATTACTGGTGTTATGTTACTAAAACTTCAAGAGACTCGGTTTAGCAAAATCAATGTTTTATTCACTTTTGAGAATTTGTTGTATACTTGAGAATTTGTTGTATACTAAGCCGAGATCTTTAATGAGTCTTTGTTCCAGTCTTTGTTGAAGCTCGTTTGGTAGATCTTGGTTGAAGCTCAGTCTGTAGGTCTTTTGAAGCTCGTTCCGTTGCTGACCAGTCTTCAGTTGTTCCCCGTCCACTCTGCTAGTCCACTGCTTCTCCATCACTCTCCCAGTTCTCTGCCTCTCCAATGCAACTTTCCCTTGGTTTTAAAGGCCCAGACTCCTTCATCCAAAAGCCTTTATTTGGCTCTTTTGGCCGCCCCTCTATTTTGGGAGACTGAGAGCACCACTTTATTTCTGTTCAAGAGGTCAAATGCTCTGACCTGCTGAGGGGGAATTTGCAGCCTGTGTGCAGTGGCCTGAACATAGGCTATTTTCTACACAGATGGCAGTCCACGAGCATTACACATTCTGTTTCCTTAAATTAACTCTCTCTCTCTGGACCACCTGTTAGCTCTTTAACAGAAGCTAAATAGTTCAAGAGGATTCACAGTTTTATCAAACTGCACCACAGAGCATTTTACACCAGATCACATTCGGTAGTTATATTAACAATATGGTCAATATGAATATTTATTCCCCAACAGTGGCCTTCATGTCAAGGTGGCCTTCTTTATGCCACGGTGGCCTTCTTTATGCCACGGTGGCCTTCTTTATGCCGTGGTGGCCTTCTTTATGCCATGGTAGCCTTCTTTATGCCGTGGTGGCCTTCTTCATGCCGTGGTAGCCTTCTTTATGCCGTGGTGGCCTTCTTTATGCCGTGGTGGCCTTCGTTTTGCCATGGTAGCCTTCTTTATGCCGTGGTGGCCTTCTTTATGTCATGGTGGCCTTCTTTATGCCGTGGTAGCCTTCTTTATACCGTGGTAGCCTTCTTTATGCCATGGTGGCCTTCTTTATGCTGTGGTAGCCTTCTTTATGCCATGGTAGCCTTCTTTATGCCATGGTGGCCTTCTTTATGCCATGGTGGCCTTCTTTATGCCGTGGTAGCCTTCTTTATGCCGTGGTAGCCTTCTTTATACCGTGGTGGCCTTCTTTATGCCATGGTGGCCTTCTTTATGCCATGGTGGCCTTCTTTATGCCGTGGTGGCCTTCTTTATGCCGTGGTGGCCTTCTTTATGCCGTGGTAGCCTTCTTTATGCCATGGTGGCCTTCTCTATGCCGTGGTGGCCTTCTTTATGCCGTGGTGGCCTTATTTATGCCATGGTGGCCTTGTTTATGCCGTGGTGGCCTTCTTTATGCCATGGTAGCCTTCTTTATGCCAGGGTGGCCTTCTTTATGCTGTGGTAGCCTTCTTTATGCTGTGGTAGCCTTCTTTATGCCATGGTAGCCTTCTTTATGCCATGGTGGCCTTCTTTATGCCATGGTAGCCTTCATTATGCCACGGTGGCCTTATTTATGCCATGGTGGCCTTGTTTATGCCGTGGTGGCCTTCTTTATGCCATGGTAGCCTTCTTTATGCCACGGTGGCCTTCTTTATGCCGTGGTCGCCTTCTTTATGCTGTGGTAGCCTTCTTTATGCTGTGGTAGCCTTCTTTATGCGATGGTAGCCTTCTTTATGCCATGGTGGCCTTCTTTATGCCGTGGTGGCCTTCTTTATGCCATGGTGGCCTTCTTCATGCCAGGGTAGCCTTCTTTATGCCGGTTTGGCCTTCTTTATGCCATGGTGGCCTTCTTTATGCCGTGGTGGCCTTCTTTATGCCGTGGTGGCCTTCTTTATGTCGTGGTGGCCTTCTTTATGCCATGGTGGCCTTCTTTATGCCATGGTGGCCTTTTTTGCCATGGTGGCCTTATTTATGCCATGGTGGCCTTCTTTATGCCGCCGTGGCCTTCTTTATGCCGTGGTGGCCTTATTTATGCCATGGTCGGGTACAAAGCCCGAAACAAGTGTGTGTCCACCCTCAGGAGAGCCAGGAAACAATATCTCTCCGTCCTCAGGACCGAACTCTCTTATCTGTCTCCCTCTTCCAAATCCTGGTGGCGTCTGGTGAAATCTGTTTCTGGTGTTTGTTCCCCCTCCATCCCCTCCCTCACCTTAAATGGCCACACGGCTGACTCCGCACGTGAAAAAGCTGAATGCCTCAACTCTGTGTTTGCCTCTAAATCTTGTGTCCCAAACCCATCCCTCTCTGTACCCACCGTACCCAGCTGCTCCTGGACTCTGTGTCCTTTCCTCCTGACAAGGTGGAAAAGTTTCTGTCAACCCTCGACTCTGATTCTGCAACTGGACCTGACGGCATCAGCCCACGGGTCCTAAAATCATGTTCTTCCGCTCTTTCACTCCCCCTCTCTGTTCTCTTCACCCTCTCTTTTGCTCAAGGTCATCTTCCATCTGCTTGGAAATCTGCCAACATCACCGCTTTGCACAAAAAAGGTGCAAAAACAGATCCCAGCAACTACAGACCAATCAGCCTTCTCCCAATTATCAGCAAAGTCATGGAATCCATCATTGCTTCAGATATGAAATCTTTCCTCTTCTCCAATGGCTTGATCTCTGATCATCAATTTGGTTTCAGACCTGGACACTCCACTCTGGACATGTTGCTTCTGCTTTCTCAACAATGGATGGAGGTCCTCAATGCCAAACAGGAAATTAGAGCAGTCTCCCTTGACATATCACGTGCCTTCGATACGGTCTGGCACCCCGCTCTGCTCACCAAACTCTCCTCTTTTGGTATCCATGGAAATCTCCACGCATGGCTGGCGGACTTCCTCTCTAGTCGTAGTCAACGTGTGGCCCTGAATGGGTTTCTCTCATCTCCTCTTCCTGTTCAGGCTGGAGTTCCCCAAGGCAGTGTTCTGGGCACTGTGCTTTTTCTGGTCTTCATCAATGGTCTCTCTGACTCTCTTGAAAATCCTCTCTATCTCTTTGCTGACGACTCTACTATCTGTCGCTCCATTCTTCATCCCTCAGATCGGCAGTCTGCAGCCTCCTCACTCTCTGCAGACCTTGACAAAATCACAGACTGGGCAAACAAGTGGAACATGTCTTTCAATCCTGACAAATCTCACATTCTTACGATGTCTCTCCGAAAAGACCGACTGGACAACCCTCCCATCCACTTTCTGAATAATCCTCTCCAAGAAGTTCTGTCACTCAAGCTTTTGGGTCTCACTATCTGCCATGATCTTTCCTGGAAAAACCACATTTCAAATCTGGCCTCCAAAGCCAGTCGCCGACTGGGCATCCTCCGTCGTGCGAAGTCCTTCCTTGGCACACCTGAGCTCCTCACCACATACAAGGCTTTCATCCGCAGCTCAGTGGAATACTGCTCTCCCCTCTGGTCTGGTGCTCCTGCCTCACACCGAGCTCGCCTTCACGCTGTTGAAACCAAAGCATTCAGAATCATTGGAATCTCCCGCGATGAAGCTAACTCCAAGGGCCTCTCACTCACTCACCGCAGGCAGGTTGGTGGTCTTTCCGTCTTCTACCGACTCCTCTCTGGCCTTGCCCCCCCAGCTCTCTCTGGGCTCTGTCCCGCAAATATTCCTACAGGTCGCACAAGATCTGCCTGCAACCCTCTTTTGGTTAAACTGCCAAAATCAAGACTCTCTGCTCACCTTCACTCCTTCATTCCTCTTTTCTCCCGCCTCTGGAACAAACTCCCTCACTCTCTTCAATCCCACTCCACCCTCCAAGTCTTTAAAATAGCTGTTCACCACCATCTCTTATCTTCCCCCGTCCAAAACCTTGATCTTTTCTACCCCCGCTAATTTCACCCCAATTCCACTTTTTGAAATACCAACTTTTGTCCTGGAAGTCCTTGGTGTCCTCGTACTTTATACTTCTCCCTCCCCTCCCCCCCCCTTCCCACGCCTCCTCCCCCCGGGCCCTCTCCCTTCCACACATCTCCCTGCTCTCGGATGTTGTATGTGTGTGCTTCCCCTTTTCTCCCCATCTTGTCTTCCGCTCCCTCTTTTTGTGTATTTTGTTTGTCTGGTCGATTTGTTTGTGAAGTTAATGTTAGCTCTTTCACGAGCCTCGATTCAGTATACAAAAAAAAAAAAAAAAAAAATGGTGGCCTTGTTTATGCCGTGGTGGCCTTCTTTATGCCATGGTAGCCTTCTTTATGCCATGGTGGCCTTCTTTATGCCGTGGTGGCCTTCTTTATGCCGTGGTGGCCTTCTTTATGCCATGGCGGCCTTCTTTATGCCATGGTGGCCTTCTTTTTTGCCGTGGTGGCCTTCTTTATGCCATGGTAGCCTTCTTTATGCCGTGGTGGCCTTCTTTATGCCGTAGTGGCCTTCTTTATGCCGTGGTGGCCTTCGTTATGCCATGGTAGCCTTATTTATGCCGTGGTGGCCTTCTTTATGCCATGGTGGCCTTCTTGATGCTGTGGTAGCCTTCTTTATACCGTGGTAGCCTTCTTTATGCCATGGTGGCCTTCTTTATGCCAAGGTGGCCTTCTTCATGCCATGGTGGCCTTCTTTATGCCATGGTGGCCTTCTTCATGACATGGTGGCCTTCTTTATGCCTTGGTGGCCTTCTTTATGCCATGGTAGCCTTCTTTATGCCATGGTAGCCTTCTTTATGCCGTGGTGGCCTTCGTTATGCCATGGTAGCCTTATTTATGCCGTGGTGGCCTTCTTTATGCCATGGTGGCCTTCTTTATGCCGTGGTAGCCTTCTTTATACCGTGGTAGCCTTCTTTATGCCATGGTGGCCTTCTTTATGCCAAGGTGGCCTTCTTTATGCCAAGGTAGCCTCACTGGGATTGACACAATCTGTCAATTTCCTGACCCGGATCTCAGCCAATGGAGTATCTTCTCTTCTAGACTTGGTTATGACAAACTTCCCTGCTAATGTCTGCTGCTCTTCTTCTGCTCCAATCGGTTCTTCTGATCATGTGCTTGTCAAAGTGGACATCTCTCTGGCCATTCTCAGAGAGCCTCCTCAGCGTCCACGAGTCTGGCATTTCACTCAGGCCGACTGGGACGGTCTTCAAGCAGCCATCAATCGTCTGGATTGGTCTCCCATCTCCACTGCCTCTGACATCAATTCTTCCTGGGAATTCTCCCAAAGCAAACTGCTCTCTCTCATGCACAGATTTATCCCATCTCGTCTTCAGTTGTCTTACCCTTCCTCCCGTCCATGGTACACTGAATCTTGTGGTGAGGCAGTTGCCCTGAAACAACTTGCCTTTGCCTCTTGGAATGCTAATCCAACCGAAGGCAATCTCAGTTCCTTCCACCAAGCTCGGAACAAGTGTGTGTCTACCCTCAGGAGTGCCAGGAAGCACTATCTCTCCACACTCAAGAATGAACTCTCAAACCTGTCTTCTTCCTCCAAATCCTGGTGGTGTCTGGTCAAATCCGTTTCTGGTGTTTGTTCCCCCTCCATCCCCTCCCTTACCTCAAATGGCCACACAGTGGACATCGCATGTGACAAAGCCGAATGCCTCAACTCTGTGTTTGCCTCAAAATCTTTAGTCCCAAACCCATCTCTCTCTGTTCCCACCTTACCCAGTCGAACCCAACTGCTCCTGGACTCTGTGTTCTTCTCTCCTGACAAGGTGGAGGAGTTTTTGTCTAACCTCGACTCTGATTCTGCAACTGGACCAGACGGCATCAGCCCACGGGTCCTAAAATCCTGCTCTGCCGCTCTATCTCACCCTCTCTCTGTTCTTTTCACCCTCTCTTTTGCTCAAGGTCATCTGCCAGCATCCTGGAAATCAGCAAACATTACCGCTTTACACAAAAAAGGTGCAAAAACAGATCCTTGCAACTCCAAACCAATCAGCCTGCTCCCAATTATCAGCAAAGTCATGGAATCCATCATTGCTTCGGATATGAAATCTTTCCTCTTCTCCAATGGCTTGATCTCTGATCATCAATTTGGTTTCAGACCAGGTCACTCTACTCTGGACATGCTGCTTCTGCTTTCTCAACAATGGATGGAGGTCCTCAATGCCAAACAGGAAATCAGAGCTGTCTCCCTTGACATATCACGTGCCTTCGATACGTTCTGGCACCCAGCTCTGCTCACGAAACTCTCCTCCTATGGTATCCATGGAAATCTCCATCCATGGCTTGCGGACTTCCTCTCTGGTCGTAGTCAACGTGTGGCCCTGAATGGATTTCTCTCATCTCTCCTTCCTGTTCAGGCTGGAGTTCCCCAAGGCAGTGTTCTGGGCCCTGTGCTTTTTCTGGTCTTTATCAATGATCTCTCCGACTCTCTGGAAAATCCTCTCTATCTCTTTGCTGATGACTCCACTCTCTGCCCCTCCATTCCTCTTCCCTCAGATCGGCAGTCTACAGCCTTCTCACTCTCTGAAGACTTGGACAAAATCACAGACTGGTCAAACAAGTGGAACATGTCTTTCAATCCTGACAAATCTCACACTCTTACTACGTCTCTCCGAAAAGATCGACTGGACAACCCTCCCATGTACTTTCTCAACAATCCTCTCCAAGAAGTTCTGTCGCTCAAGCTTTTGGGTCTCACTATCTGCCATGATCTTTCTTGGGAAAACCACATTTCCAAGCTGGCCTCCAAAGCCAGTCGCCGACTGGGCACCCTCCGTCGTGCGAAGTCCTTCCTCGGCACACCTGAGCTCCTCACCACATACAAGGCTTTCATCCGCAGCTCAATGGAATACTGTTCTCCCCTATGGGCCGGTGCTCCTGCCTCACACCCAGCTCGGCTTCACGCTGTTGAAACCAAAGCTTTCAGAATTATTGGAATCTCCCGCGATGAAGCTATCTCTGAGGGCCTTTCACTCACTCACCGCAGGCAGGTAGGTGGTCTTTCTGTCTTCTACCGACTCCTCCCTGGCCTTGCTCCCCCAGCTCTCTCTGTGCTCTGTCCCCCAAATATTCCGACAGGTCGCACAAGATCTGCCAGCAACCCTGTGATGGTTAAACTGCCGAAATCTCGGCTCTCTGCTCACCTTCACTCTTTCATTCCTCTTTTCTCCCGCCTCTGGAACAAACTCCCACACTCCCTTCAATCCCACTCCTCCCTCCAGGTCTTTAAAACAGCTGTTCACCACCATCTCTTATCTTCCCCCATCCAAAACCTTGATCTTTTCTACCCCCGCTAATTCACCCCAGATCCACCTTGTTTGACATTCCAACTTCTTTCCTGGAAGTCCTGGCAGTGTCCATATGTTTTATACCTCTCCCACCCCCCACCCCCTTCCCATGCTCCCCCCCCAAAGCCCTCTACCTCCCACAGATCTCTCGATGTCTCCATGTCTCTCGGTCCCTGCTCTCAAATGTTGTGTTTGTGTCCTTCCGCCTCCCTCCCCATCCTGTCTACCGCTCCCGATGTTATATGTTTTATGTGTCTGTTTGTCTTTCTGTGTGATTAATCTTCGCTCTTTCACGAGCCTCGATCTTGTATACAAAAGAAAAAAGGTGGCCTTCTTTATGCCAAGGTGGCCTTCTTTATGCCAAGGTGGCCTTCTTTATGCCATGGTGGCCTTCTTTATGCCGTGGTGGCCTTCTTTATGCCGTGGTGGCCTTATTTATGCCATGGTGGCCTTCTTTATGCCGTGGTGGCCTTCTTTATGCCGTGGTGGCCTTCTTTATGCCGTGGTAGCCTTATTTATGCCATGGTGGCCTTCTTCATGCCGTGGTGGCCTTCTTTATGCCGTGGTGGTCTTCTTTATGCCGTGGTGGCCTTCTTTATGCCGTGGTGGCCTTCTTTATGCCATGGTGGCCTTTATGCCGTGGTGGCCTTCTTTATGCCGTGGTGGCCTTATTTATGCCATGGTGGCCTTGTTTATGCAGTGGTGGCCTTCGTTATGCCCTGATAGCCTTCTTTATGCCGTGGTGGTCTTCTTTATGCCGTGGTGGCCTTCTTTATGCCATGGTGGCCTTCTTTATGCCGTGGTAGCCTTCTTTATGCTGTGGTAGCCTTCTTTATGCCATGGTAGCCTTCTTTATGCCATGGTGGCCTTCTTCATGCCATGGTAGCCTTCATTATGCCACGGTGGCCTTCTTTATGCCATGGTAGCCTTATCTATGCTGTGGTGGCCTTCTTTATGCCATGGTGGCCTTGTTTATGCCGTGGTGGCCTTCTTTATGCCAAGGTGGCCTTCTTTATGCCGTGGTGGCCTTCTTTATGCCATGGTGGCCTTCTTTATGCCGTGGTGGCCTTCTTTATGCCATGGTGGCCTTCTTCATGCCGTGGTAGCCTTCTTTATACCGTGGTAGCCTTCTTTATGCCATGGTGGCCTTCTTTATGCCATGGTGACCTTCTTTATGCCATGGTGGCCTTTTTTGCCGTGGTGGCCTTCTTTATGCCGTGGTGGCCTTCTTTATGCCGTGGTGGCCTTCTTTATGCCATGGTGGCCTTCTTTATGCCATGGTGGCCTTCTTTATGCCATGGTAGCCTTCTTTATGCCACGGTGGCCTTCTTTATGCCGTGGTCGCCTTCTTTATGCTGTGGTAGCCTTCTTTATGCTGTGGTAGCCTTCTTTATGCCATGGTAGCCTTCTTTATGCCATGGTGACCTTCTTTATGCCATGGTGGCCTTCTTTATGCCGTGGTGGCCTTATTTATGCCGTGGTGGCCTTGTTTATGCTGTGGTGGCCTTCTTTATGCCATGGTAGCCTTCTTTATGCCAGGGTGGCCTTCTTTATGCTGTGGTAGCCTTCTTTATGCTGTGGGAGCCTTCTTTATGCCATGGTAGCCTTCTTTATGCCATGGTGGCCTTCTTTATGCCATGGTAGCCTTCATTATGCCACGGTGGCCTTATTTATGCCATGGTGGCCTTGTTTATGCCGTGGTGGCCTTCTTTATGCCATGGTAGCCTTCTTTATGCCACGGTGGCCTTCTTTATGCCGTGGTCGCCTTCTTTATGCTGTGGTAGCCTTCTTTATGCTGTGGTAGCCTTCTTTATGCCATGGTAGCCTTCTTTATGCCATGGTGGCCTTCTTTATGCCGTGGTGGCCTTCTTTATGCCATGGTGGCCTTCTTCATGCCAGGGTAGCCTTCTTTATGCCGGTTTGGCCTTCTTTATGCCATGGTGGCCTTCTTTATGCCGTGGTGGCCTTCTTTATGCCGTGGTGGCCTTCTTTATGCCGTGGTGGCCTTCTTTATGCCATGGTGGCCTTCTTTATGCCATGGTGGCCTTTTTTGCCGTGGTGGCCTTATTTATGCCATGGTGGCCTTCTTTATGCCGCCGTGGCCTTCTTTATGCCGTGGTGGCCTTATTTATGCCATGGTCGGGTACAAAGCCCGAAACAAGTGTGTGTCCACCCTCAGGAGAGCCAGGAAACAATATCTCTCCGTCCTCAGGACCGAACTCTCTTATCTGTCTCCCTCTTCCAAATCCTGGTGGCGTCTGGTGAAATCTGTTTCTGGTGTTTGTTCCCCCTCCATCCCCTCCCTCACCTTAAATGGCCACACGGCTGACTCCGCACGTGAAAAAGCTGAATGCCTCAACTCTGTGTTTGCCTCTAAATCTTGTGTCCCAAACCCATCCCTCTCTGTACCCACCGTACCCAGCTGCTCCTGGACTCTGTGTCCTTTCCTCCTGACAAGGTGGAAAAGTTTCTGTCAACCCTCGACTCTGATTCTGCAACTGGACCTGACGGCATCAGCCCACGGGTCCTAAAATCATGTACTTCCGCTCTTTCACTCCCCCTCTCTGTTCTCTTCACCCTCTCTTTTGCTCAAGGTCATCTTCCATCTGCTTGGAAATCTGCCAACATCACCGCTTTGCACAAAAAAGGTGCAAAAACAGATCCCAGCAACTACAGACCAATCAGCCTTCTCCCAATTATCAGCAAAGTCATGGAATCCATCATTGCTTCAGATATGAAATCTTTCCTCTTCTCCAATGGCTTGATCTCTGATCATCAATTTGGTTTCAGACCTGGACACTCCACTCTAGACATGCTGCTTCTGCTTTCTCAACAATGGATGGAGGTCCTCAATGCCAAACAGGAAATTAGAGCAGTCTCCCTTGACATATCATGTGCCTTCGATACGGTCTGGCACCCCGCTCTGCTCACCAAACTCTCCTCTTTTGGTATCCATGGAAATCTCCACGCATGGCTGGCGGACTTCCTCTCTAGTCGTAGTCAACGTGTGGCCCTGAATGGGTTTCTCTCATCTCCTCTTCCTGTTCAGGCTGGAGTTCCCCAAGGCAGTGTTCTGGGCACTGTGCTTTTTCTGGTCTTCATCAATGATCTCTCTGACTCTCTTGGAAATCCTCTCTATCTCTTTGCTGACGACTCTACTATCTGTCGCTCCATTCTTCATCCCTCAGATCGGCAGTCTGCAGCCTCCTCACTCTCTGCAGACCTTGACAAAATCACAGACTGGGCAAACAAGTGGAACATGTCTTTCAATCCTGACAAATCTCACACTCTTACGATGTCTCTCCGAAAAGACCGACTGGACAACCCTCCCATCCACTTTCTGAATAATCCTCTCCAAGAAGTTCTGTCACTCAAGCTTTTGGGTCTCACTACCTGCCATGATCTTTCCTGGAAAAACCACATTTCAAATCTGGCCTCCAAAGCCAGTCGCCGACTGGGCATCCTCCGTCGTGTGAAGTCCTTCCTTGGCACACCTGAGCTCCTCACCACATACAAGGCTTTCATCCGCAGCTCAGTGGAATACTGCTCTCCCCTCTGGTCTGGTGCTCCTGCCTCACACCGAGCTCGCCTTCACGCTGTTGAAACCAAAGCATTCAGAATCATTGGAATCTCCCGCGATGAAGCTAACTCCAAGGGCCTCTCACTCACTCACCGCAGGCAGGTTGGTGGTCTTTCCGTCTTCTACCGACTCCTCTCTGGCCTTGCCCCCCCAGCTCTCTCTGGGCTCTGTCCCGCAAATATTCCTACAGGTCGCACAAGATCTACCTGCAACCCTCTTTTGGTTAAACTGCCAAAATCAAGACTCTCTGCTCACCTTCACTCCTTCATTCCTCTTTGCTCCCGCCTCTGGAACAAACTCCCTCACTCTCTTCAATCCCACTCCACCCTCCAAGTCTTTAAAATAGCTGTTCACCACCATCTCTTATCTTCCCCCGTCCAAAACCTTGATCTTTTCTACCCCCGCTAATTTCACCCCAATTCCACTTTTTGAAATACCAACTTTTGTCCTGGAAGTCCTTGGTGTCCTCGTACTTTATACTTCTCCCTCCCCTCCCCCCCCCCCTTCCCACGCCTCCTCCCCCCGGACCCTCTCCCTTCCACACATCTCCCTGCTCTCGGATGTTGTGTGTGTGTGCTTCCCCTTT
Organism: Myxine glutinosa; assembly: GCF_964187855.1. Lineage (NCBI taxonomy): Eukaryota > Metazoa > Chordata > Myxini > Myxiniformes > Myxinidae > Myxine > Myxine glutinosa. Next base: position 54,895,708 of record NC_136272.1, read on the forward strand.
TCTCCCCATCTTGTCATCCGCTCCCTCTTTTTGTGTATTTTGTTTGTCTGGTCGATTTGTTTGTGAAGTTAATGTTAGCTCTTTCACGAGCCTCGATTCAGTATACAAAAAAATAAAAAAAAAATAAAAAAATGGTGGCCTTCTTTATGCCATGGTGGCCTTCTTTATGCCGTGGTGGCCTTCTTTATGCCATGGCGGCCTTCTTTATGCCATGGTGGCCTTCTTTTTTGCCATGGTGGCCTTCTTTATGCCATGGTGGCCTTCTTTATGCCGTGGTGGCCTTCTTTATGCCATGGTGGCCTTCTTTATGCCATGGTGGCCTTCTTTATGCCATGGTAGCCTTCTTTATGCCACGGTGGCCTTCTTTATGCCGTGGTCGCCTTCTTTATGCTGTGGTAGCCTTCTTTATGCTGTGGTAGCCTTCTTTATGCCATGGTAGCCTTCTTTATGCCATGGTGACCTTCTTTATGCCATGGTGGCCTTCTTTATGCCGTGGTGGCCTTATTTATGCCGTGGTGGCCTTGTTTATGCTGTGGTGGCCTTCTTTATGCCATGGTAGCCTTCTTTATGCCAGGGTGGCCTTCTTTATGCTGTGGTAGCCTTCTTTATGCTGTGGGAGCCTTCTTTATGCCATGGTAGCCTTCTTTATGCCATGGTGGCCTTCTTTATGCCATGGTAGCCTTCATTATGCCACGGTGGCCTTATTTATGCCATGGTGGCCTTGTTTATGCCGTGGTGGCCTTCTTTATGCCATGGTAGCCTTCTTTATGCCACGGTGGCCTTCTTTATGCCGTGGTCGCCTTCTTTATGCTGTGGTAGCCTTCTTTATGCTGTGGTAGCCTTCTTTATGCCATGGTAGCCTTCTTTATGCCATGGTGGCCTTCTTTATGCCGTGGTGGCCTTCTTTATGCCATGGTGGCCTTCTTCATGCCAGGGTAGCCTTCTTTATGCCGGTTTGGCCTTCTTTATGCCATGGTGGCCTTCTTTATGCCGTGGTGGCCTTCTTTATGCCGTGGTGGCCTTCTTTATGCCGTGGTGGCCTTCTTTATGCCATGGTGGCCTTCTTTATGCCATGGTGGCCTTTTTTGCCGTGGTGGCCTTATTTATGCCATGGTGGCCTTCTTTATGCCGCCGTGGCCTTCTTTATGCCGTGGTGGCCTTATTTATGCCATGGTCGGGTACAAAGCCCGAAACAAGTGTGTGTCCACCCTCAGGAGAGCCAGGAAACAATATCTCTCCGTCCTCAGGACCGAACTCTCTTATCTGTCTCCCTCTTCCAAATCCTGGTGGCGTCTGGTGAAATCTGTTTCTGGTGTTTGTTCCCCCTCCATCCCCTCCCTCACCTTAAATGGCCACACGGCTGACTCCGCACGTGAAAAAGCTGAATGCCTCAACTCTGTGTTTGCCTCTAAATCTTGTGTCCCAAACCCATCCCTCTCTGTACCCACCGTACCCAGCTGCTCCTGGACTCTGTGTCCTTTCCTCCTGACAAGGTGGAAAAGTTTCTGTCAACCCTCGACTCTGATTCTGCAACTGGACCTGACGGCATCAGCCCACGGGTCCTAAAATCATGTACTTCCGCTCTTTCACTCCCCCTCTCTGTTCTCTTCACCCTCTCTTTTGCTCAAGGTCATCTTCCATCTGCTTGGAAATCTGCCAACATCACCGCTTTGCACAAAAAAGGTGCAAAAACAGATCCCAGCAACTACAGACCAATCAGCCTTCTCCCAATTATCAGCAAAGTCATGGAATCCATCATTGCTTCAGATATGAAATCTTTCCTCTTCTCCAATGGCTTGATCTCTGATCATCAATTTGGTTTCAGACCTGGACACTCCACTCTAGACATGCTGCTTCTGCTTTCTCAACAATGGATGGAGGTCCTCAATGCCAAACAGGAAATTAGAGCAGTCTCCCTTGACATATCATGTGCCTTCGATACGGTCTGGCACCCCGCTCTGCTCACCAAACTCTCCTCTTTTGGTATCCATGGAAATCTCCACGCATGGCTGGCGGACTTCCTCTCTAGTCGTAGTCAACGTGTGGCCCTGAATGGGTTTCTCTCATCTCCTCTTCCTGTTCAGGCTGGAGTTCCCCAAGGCAGTGTTCTGGGCACTGTGCTTTTTCTGGTCTTCATCAATGATCTCTCTGACTCTCTTGAAAATCCTCTCTATCTCTTTGCTGACGACTCTACTATCTGTCGCTCCATTCTTCATCCCTCAGATCGGCAGTCTGCAGCCTCCTCACTCTCTGCAGACCTTGACAAAATCACAGACTGGGCAAACAAGTGGAACATGTCTTTCAATCCTGACAAATCTCACACTCTTACGATGTCTCTCCGAAAAGACCGACTGGACAACCCTCCCATCCACTTTCTGAATAATCCTCTCCAAGAAGTTCTGTCACTCAAGCTTTTGGGTCTCACTACCTGCCATGATCTTTCCTGGAAAAACCACATTTCAAATCTGGCCTCCAAAGCCAGTCGCCGACTGGGCATCCTCCGTCGTGCGAAGTCCTTCCTTGGCACACCTGAGCTCCTCACCACATACAAGGCTTTCATCCGCAGCTCAGTGGAATACTGCTCTCCCCTCTGGTCTGGTGCTCCTGCCTCACACCGAGCTCGCCTTCACGCTGTTGAAACCAAAGCATTCAGAATCATTGGAATCTCCCGCGATGAAGCTAACTCCAAGGGCCTCTCACTCACTCACCGCAGGCAGGTTGGTGGTCTTTCCGTCTTCTACCGACTCCTCTCTGGCCTTGCCCCCCCAGCTCTCTCTGGGCTCTGTCCCGCAAATATTCCTACAGGTCGCACAAGATCTACCTGCAACCCTCTTTTGGTTAAACTGCCAAAATCAAGACTCTCTGCTCACCTTCACTCCTTCATTCCTCTTTGCTCCCGCCTCTGGAACAAACTCCCTCACTCTCTTCAATCCCACTCCACCCTCCAAGTCTTTAAAATAGCTGTTCACCACCATCTCTTATCTTCCCCCGTCCAAAACCTTGATCTTTTCTACCCCCGCTAATTTCACCCCAATTCCACTTTTTGAAATACCAACTTTTGTCCTGGAAGTCCTTGGTGTCCTCGTACTTTATACTTCTCCCTCCCCTCCCCCCCCCCTTCCCACGCCTCCTCCCCCCGGACCCTCTCCCTTCCACACATCTCCCTGCTCTCGGATGTTGTGTGTGTGTGCTTCCCCTTTTCTCCCCATCTTGTCATCCGCTCCCTCTTTTTGTGTATTTTGTTTGTCTGGTCGATTTGTTTGTGAAGTTAATGTTAGCTCTTTCACGAGCCTCGATTCAGTATACAAAAAAATAAAAAAAAAATAAAAAAATGGTGGCCTTCTTTATGCCATGGTGGCCTTCTTTATGCCGTGGTGGCCTTCTTTATGCCATGGTGGCCTTCTTTATGCCATGGTGGCCTTCTTTTTTGCCATGGTGGCCTTCTTTATGCCATGGTGGCCTTCTTTTTTGCCGTGGTGGCCTTCTTTATGCCATGGTAGCCTTCTTTATGCCGTGGTGGCCTTCTTTATGCCGTGGTGGCCTTCTTTATGCCGTGGTGGCCTTCGTTATGCCATGGTAGCCTTATTTATGCCATGGTGGCCTTCTTCATGCCATGGTGGCCTTCTTTATGCCGTGGTGGTCTTCTTTATGCCGTGGTGGCCTTCTTTATGCCGTGGTGGCCTTCTTTAGGCCATAGTGGCCTTTATGCCATGGTCGCCTTCTTTATGCCGTGGTGGCCTTATTTATGCCATGGTGGCCTTGTTTATGCAGTGGTGGCCTTCGTTATGCCCTGATAGCCTTCTTTATGCCGTGGTGGTCTTCTTTATGCCGTGGTGGCCTTCTTTATGCCATGGTGGCCTTCTTTATGCCGTGGTAGCCTTCTTTATGCTGTGGTAGCCTTCTTTATGCCATGGTAGCCTTCTTTATGCCATGGTGGCCTTCTTCATGCCATGGTAGCCTTCATTATGCCACGGTGGCCTTCTTTATGCCATGGTAGCCTTATCTATGCTGTGGTGGCCTTCTTTATGCCATGGTGGCCTTGTTTATGCCAAGGTGGCCTTCTTTATGCCGTGGTGGCCTTCTTTATGCCATGGTGGCCTTCTTTATGCCGTGGTGGCCTTCTTCATGCCGTGGTAGCCTTCTTTATACCGTGGTAGCCTTCTTTATGCCATGGTGGCCTTCTTTATGCCATGGTGGCCTTCTTTATGCCGTGGTGGCCTTCTTTATGCCGTGGTGGCCTTCTTTATGCCGTGGTAGCCTTCTTTATGCCATGGTGGCCTTCTCTATGCCGTGGTGGCCTTCTTTATGCCGTGGTGGCCTTATTTATGCCATGGTGGCCTTGTTTATGCCGTGGTGGCCTTCTTTATGCCATGGTAGCCTTCTTTATGCCAGGGTGGCCTTCTTTATGCTGTGGTAGCCTTCTTTATGCTGTGGTAGCCTTCTTTATGCCATGGTAGCCTTCTTTATGCCATGGTGGCCTTCTTTATGCCATGGTAGCCTTCATTATGCCACGGTGGCCTTATTTATGCCATGGTGGCCTTGTTTATGCCATGGTGGCCTTCTTTATGCCATGGTAGCCTTCTTTATGCCACGGTGGCCTTCTTTATGCCGTGGTCGCCTTCTTTATGCTGTGGTAGCCTTCTTTATGCTGTGGTAGCCTTCTTTATGCCATGGTAGCCTTCTTTATGCCATGGTGGCCTTCTTTATGCCGTGGTGGCCTTCTTTATGCCATGGTGGCCTTCTTCATGCCAGGGTAGCCTTATTTATGCCGGTTTGGCCTTCTTTATGCCATGGTGGCCTTCTTTATGCCGTGGTGGCCTTCTTTATGCCGTGGTGGCCTTCTTTATGCCGTGGTGGCCTTCTTTATGCCATGGTGGCCTTTTTTGCCGTGGTGGCCTTATTTATGCCATGGTGGCCTTCTTTATGCCGCCGTGGCCTTCTTTATGCCGTGGTGGCCTTATTTATGCCATGGTCGGGTACAAAGCCCGAAACAAGTGTGTGTCCACCCTCAGGAGAGCCAGGAAACAATATCTCTCCGTCCTCAGGACCGAACTCTCTTATCTGTCTCCCTCTTCCAAATCCTGGTGGCATCTGGTGAAATCTGTTTCTGGTGTTTGTTCCCCCTCCATCCCCTCCCTCACCTTAAATGGCCACACGGCTGACTCCGCACGTGAAAAAGCTGAATGCCTCAACTCTGTGTTTGCCTCTAAATCTTGTGTCCCAAACCCATCCCTCTCTGTACCCACCGTACCCAGCTGCTCCTGGACTCTGTGTCCTTTCCTCCTGACAAGGTGGAAAAGTTTCTGTCAACCCTCGACTCTGATTCTGCAACTGGACCTGACGGCATCAGCCCACGGGTCCTAAAATCATGTTCTTCCGCTCTTTCACTCCCCCTCTCTGTTCTCTTCACCCTCTCTTTTGCTCAAGGTCATCTTCCATCTGCTTGGAAATCTGCCAACATCACCGCTTTGCACAAAAAAGGTGCAAAAACAGATCCCAGCAACTACAGACCAATCAGCCTTCTCCCAATTATCAGCAAAGTCATGGAATCCATCATTGCTTCAGATATGAAATCTTTCCTCTTCTCCAATGGCTTGATCTCTGATCATCAATTTGGTTTCAGACCTGGACACTCCACTCTAGACATGCTGCTTCTGCTTTCTCAACAATGGATGGAGGTCCTCAATGCCAAACAGGAAATTAGAGCAGTCTCCCTTGACATATCACGTGCCTTCGATACGGTCTGGCACCCCGCTCTGCTCACCAAACTCTCCTCTTTTGGTATCCATGGAAATCTCCACGCATGGCTGGCGGACTTCCTCTCGAGTCGTAGTCAACGTGTGGCCCTGAATGGGTTTCTCTCATCTCCTCTTCCTGTTCAGGCTGGAGTTCCCCAAGGCAGTGTTCTGGGCACTGTGCTTTTTCTGGTCTTCATCAATGATCTCTCTGACTCTCTTGAAAATCCTCTCTATCTCTTTGCTGACGACTCTACTATCTGTCGCTCCATTCTTCATCCCTCAGATCGGCAGTCTGCAGCCTCCTCACTCTCTGCAGACCTTGACAAAATCACAGACTGGGCAAACAAGTGGAACATGTCTTTCAATCCTGACAAATCTCACACTCTTACGATGTCTCTCCGAAAAGACCGACTGGACAACCCTCCCATCCACTTTCTGAATAATCCTCTCCAAGAAGTTCTGTCACTCAAGCTTTTGGGTCTCACTATCTGCCATGATCTTTCCTGGAAAAACCACATTTCAAATCTGGCCTCCAAAGCCAGTCGCCGACTGGGCATCCTCCGTCGTGCGAAGTCCTTCCTTGGCACACCTGAGCTCCTCACCACATACAAGGCTTTCATCCGCAGCTCAGTGGAATACTGCTCTCCCCTCTGGTCTGGTGCTCCTGCCTCACACCGAGCTCGCCTTCACGCTGTTGAAACCAAAGCATTCAGAATCATTGGAATCTCCCGCGATGAAGCTAACTCCAAGGGCCTCTCACTCACTCACCGCAGGCAGGTTGGTGGTCTTTCCGTCTTCTACCGACTCCTCTCTGGCCTTGCCCCCCCAGCTCTCTCTGGGCTCTGTCCCGCAAATATTCCTACAGGTCGCACAAGATCTACCTGCAACCCTCTTTTGGTTAAACTGCCAAAATCAAGACTCTCTGCTCACCTTCACTCCTTCATTCCTCTTTTCTCCCGCCTCTGGAACAAACTCCCTCACTCTCTTCAATCCCACTCCACCCTCCAAGTCTTTAAAATAGCTGTTCACCACCATCTCTTATCTTCCCCCGTCCAAAACCTTGATCTTTTCTACCCCCGCTAATTTCACCCCAATTCCACTTTTTGAAATACCAACTTTTGTCCTGGAAGTCCTTGGTGTCCTCGTACTTTATACTTCTCCCTCCCCTCCCCCCCCCCCCCTTCCCACGCCTCCTCCCCCCGGGCCCTCTCCCTTCCACACATCTCCCTGCTCTCGGATGTTGTGTGTGTGTGCTTCCCCTTTTCTCCCCATCTTGTCTTCCGCTCCCTCTTTTTGTGTATTTTGTTTGTCTGGTCGATTTGTTTGTGAAGTTAATGTTAGCTCTTTCACGAGCCTCGATTCAGTATACAAAAAAAAAAAAAAAAAAAAAAAAAATGGTGGCCTTGTTTATGCCGTGGTGGCCTTCTTTATGCCATGGTAGCCTTCTTTATGCCATGGTGGCCTTCTTTATGCCGTGGTGGCCTTCTTTATGCCGTGGTGGCCTTCTTTATGCCATGGCGGCCTTCTTTATGCCATGGTGGCCTTCTTTTTTTCCGTGGTGGCCTTCTTTATGCCATGGTAGCCTTCTTTATGCCGTGGTGGCCTTCTTTATGCCGTGGTGGCCTTCTTTATGCCGTGGTGGCCTTCGTTATGCCATGGTAGCCTTATTTATGCCGTGGTGGCCTTCTTTATGCCATGGTGGCCTTCTTGATGCTGTGGTAGCCTTCTTTATGCCATGGTAGCCTTCTTTATGCCGTGGTGGCCTTCTTTATGCCGTGGTGGCCTTCTTTATGCCGTGGTGGCCTTCGTTATGCCATGGTAGCCTTATTTATGCCGTGGTGGCCTTCTTTATGCCATGGTGGCCTTCTTTTTTTCCGTGGTGGCCTTCTTTATGCCATGGTAGCCTTCTTTATGCCGTGGTGGCCTTCTTTATGCCGTGGTGGCCTTCTTTATGCCGTGGTGGCCTTCGTTATGCCATGGTGGCGTTGTTTATGCAGTGGTGGCCTTCGTTATGCCCTGATAGCCTTCTTTATGCCGTGGTGGTCTTCTTTATGCCGTGGTGGCCTTCTTTATGCCATGGTGGCCTTCTTTATGCCGTGGTAGCCTTCTTTATGCTGTGGTAGCCTTCTTTATGCCATGGTAGCCTTCTTTATGCCATGGTGGCCTTCTTCATGCCATGGTAGCCTTCATTATGCCACGGTGGCCTTCTTTATGCCATGGTAGCCTTATCTATGCTGTGGTGGCCTTCTTTATGCCATGGTGGCCTTGTTTATGCCGTGGTGGCCTTCTTTATGCCAAGGTGGCCTTCTTTATGCCGTGGTTGCCTTCTTTATGCCATGGTGGCCTTCTTTATGCCGTGGTGGCCTTCTTTATGCCATGGTGGCCTTCTTCATGCCGTGGTAGTGTGGAAGAATTTTGTGTATGACTCACAGGACTCCAATGACCGCACACAGGTTTACAAAAGGTCTCGTTTATTAACTGTATTTACTTCATTCCAATTACCAAAATGATACCGCATAATATAATGGATCAGGTTAACTCTTTTCGCTGGTCCTTCTCGTTCATCCGACACTCCCGTTCGGTCAGCGCTTCACGTAGCAAGTACTCTCGACTCCACGTTTGCTCTAGTTTATATGGACGAACTGGACTTAATCCTCTGTCCGCTGAAACGTTAATCCTTTCTCCGCTGATGCCCCGAGGTCATGCATTGCACCAAGTCCTGGCATCAACTCGCTCCCCTCCTGCTGTGATTTCCATTTACACAGTAGGAGGGTGCTCTAGCCTGGGGCCTTGACCAGGTGTTTCAAGAGATTATCATGTTCATGCACATTCTGCTTCGTTACCAGATTTAATCAATGAGTTACCAGGGCCAATCAATACGTTACACTGAGTTACACTTCCACAATTCCCTCATCTTTTTGTTTTTGTTTATATTAACCATTAATCTAAACATCAATATAAGTAAACAATCAATCACAACTAGTAAACATCATTACAAGTATAAGTAAATAATCAATCACTTTGGTAATCAAATTCCCTTCGGCATACACCGTCATCCTGCAAGAATCACAAAACATTTCGTTGGTCATTGACTCCTTCCATATTGTTCAATCTATTGCATTTGCATCACAAATATATTTTCAAAACAACACTTCACCATCACCAAGATACAACAATTTCACTTCATTTTCAAGTTTTGTAAAGCATCTGCACCATCTGGCAAAAAACGTTTGCCTCCACACAAATGTTGACTTTGTTTGAAAGGAAGGGCTGATCACTTGTGTTTGAATCCAGGTATGAAACATTTTCTCCTAATGTCTTCATAGCTCCTGCACTACTTCGTGTAGGATTTCGCTGTTGTGGTAACACTGCGGAGTCATAGACTGACCCTTCTCTCCATGTAGCATTCTTGCCACTTTTTTTGCTGTGAACCATAATGATTCCTTGAACAAGGCCTTCACCCAGTTGTAGTCGACTTGCCTCCTCCCTCATTGTGAGTGGGCAGCAAGTATTGGTGTGACGTTGATTGGCCAGCAAGATGTGGAACAGGGATGCCGGATGCATCCACACTGATGTTGGGACCATGGTGTTCAGGTCATTCATGGTCCTTACCAGGAGCAACCAGCAGAATCGTGCACAGCTGTTGTGACAAGGGCACAGCCGTTTTTTGCAGCTCCATGCTGGTTCCCCGGACGTTGGTGAAGTAATAACATATGTCCCCGCATTTCACAGAGGTTGCAGGTAAAATGTCGTTGTCCTGCAACTTCTGATGTGGTGAATGTTCGAAGTCTTCGAACAAGAGTAAGTGATCGCCTTTCTTTCATATGTTGCAGTGTGATCCAGGCAAATGGTCACATAAATTTCCTTGGTGAAGGTAAGCATTCATCTCCAAGTTACACGGGAGAATGTCTTCATCATTCTTTGAGAAAGAGGGTGTATGCCACGATTAACTTCATTTTTTAGCCACAAATTTTCTTTCTCGAACTTCTTCCCAATTCCGTTAGCAATCCCTCCAAAATGTGATCTCGTCTTATCCTTATGCTCAGTCATATCTGAATCTGCTTTCCGCACACACTGAATCAGATAGGGTACATCTTACCATGAAATCAGCATAATCATGTATATCTTCCGACAGTTTCACATTCAACAATTTGTTGTTTTTCCTTAACACAAAAGTTATATTCATTTATATGCGTCACACAAATAATATTCAATCAGGTATGTATTTTATTACTAAACTAAGAATAGCATTGTATATGATTACAATCACAAACGGGAATACCTAATTCCCAACAACAATTTTCCCAAACCAACAAATTAAGCATAATGTATTATTACCATAATTCCTCTCCACTTTTTCTTTTCCCTCTTTTTTCCTAACAGTGTGTCACTCGTGGTGATATGAGTTCATTGATATTGTAATTGACACAACTCATAACATTGTCGTTATGCCATTATCTTAATTCTACTGTTTATGTCGCCATAAAAGTCTTCCTTTTCTGGTTCCACATTTCTTTCCTCATTTGTCACTTCATGCGTTATCATCGTGTTGTTGGTTACCTTATTCAAACACACCGTCACTAAGGCTTTCAAGCAAGCCACCACTAAAACAATTGCCAATATAACTACTAAACCAACAAACAAGTCTGCTACTCCTTGTATATATTCATACCTATGACATAGTTATATGTCGATGACATTTAACATTATATACCAACTAACAAGCTTCCTAAAAGGTAAATAAAGAAAATCCCTTAATATGTAACATAATCAGATTATTTGTCTTACCCTGATCCCCCTATCTCCCGGGGTTGAACTCAATCCCCTGATCATGAGTGTAGTTGTGATACATTTTTTTCACTCATGCTGTATTAATATCAGCAGGTAATTGTATGTCATGTAGGCAAATAAATGTCACTATTCCAAGTAGGAATATCGCATGTTGAAAATGTAATGTTTATCAATGCAAGGGGTGTTAAAATGTAATTCAAATGACTGTAAATCACGACTATCATTTATCTACCACTGAATGTTCTGCTGGGCTGCTAGGTGCAGCCTCATTTTCTGTGGGATCGTCCACCTTAGCCCCATGTGCTTGTTTGCAATGAGGGGCATGAATCCAACTTTCTATTTTGGGTCCATCTTTTTTTTTTTTTTTCTTATCAATCTCCTATGGTTTATCATTTCGTTCCAAGATACCGCAACCAAAGGTTTTAACCAAAGCTCTACCAAACTATTTCCAATTTGAACAAAAAATGCCAGTGAAACAATGATTCGAAGAATTAACTTCAAGGGGTCAATAAATTTATTCTATAGCCAGATCTAATTTTCCCATCCAATAGTTTGCCTTGCCACATGTCATATTATAACACCTTAATAAACCTTCGAAAAAATGTTTCCCATCTCAACAGATTTCCTTTTTTACAAATAGCCATGTGTAACTTACGTATTTAACTACAATTTCCTCTCAATTTGTTTGGCCTAACTGGCCGCAAAAGTGGCTGCCAGCATGCAGTACCGTTTTTTATCTACCAAGGAAGTGTTCCACACAAGACCTCTACCAAAATGTTGTTTGTAAAAAACAAATCTGGGATTTCTGATTACATGGATGCACACTCTCAGGACATTTTCAGGCTGCTGTTAACAATCCACTACGATGACTTAATTCCTTTACCCACAATCAAATAATTAGTACAAATTGAGGATATTATCCCTATCACATTCTTTTATAGATTCATTATGTTGGATCTAATTTTTCCCAATAATTTTCCACTGCTGTAAGGCGGAACAATAGCTCTCATAAGTCTTAGTAATATCGTACTTAATTTGCCCAGCAGAGAATAATTTATTTACTATCCTTTCTCATCTGTTAACCAGTGACTTTGTTTAAACTCCAGAACTGAAAACCCACAATAGTTCAAACCAGCAAAATTTTCTTTACTATTTTCCCATATCATCTATGCCTAAAACACATCCATACATACAGCACAATTTATATGCTGATAAAATTCAAGTTTATATATATAAAATCCATGAGCAGAGTATTCTGGGAAGTCAGTGTAAGACCTCTCCCAAATTTGGATGATTTTGTACTTCCTCATTTCCTTTTATGAAGCTCATATCCATAAATAGATGTTATTCTCATATACATTCTATCAAAAAATGGAATCCCAAAATTACTCACAATTTTACTATTAATTAATGGCTGCTCATAACCCAGCACATCAAATTTTTATATTCCATTTCCCTTGACAAAAGAGATAATGTTCATAATCAAATTATATTTCTATTTTATTTTACGGATTCTCTGGATATTCAATCCCATCCACATATCCCAATCCCATCCACATATAACTATCCATTTCCAGACAGGCACACTGTCGGTGTCAACAATCTTGTAAGATTGATACACAAAAACACACACACACATGCATTATGCATATTTGTTTGCGTTGGAACCATTATTTACAGATCAGATGGGTGTCAATTTTATTTCAATTTCATAAAATTTGTCAATCAAATTCAAAATGCTTATAGACAAATAAACCAAAAGTCCATTCTTAGAAAACCCTTATGATGTCACATTGAAATTACCCTTTCTGCCTTCACAATAATCTATCCAAATTTTGACTACACACCCATTTGCATGTCAGTCGACCATTGACCTATCAATCGTGCGGAACAATAGTCCGAAATTCCCACCTGATCATCATGTGACTCTTGTCACTTGGTTTGCCAAAAAAATTGCAACGCAATTGTTCCAAACTTTGTAAATTTAAAATTGCTGTGCCCAAAATAGAAGATCCAATTTTGGCATTTGATCAATTAATTATTAATTTGTTAACAAGCAAAAAAGAAAAAATGAATCATTCTTGCTCTGAAAACTTTTCAGACACAAGAATCATCGACAGTTATTCATGTTTGTCCAGTAATCGAATCTGTTGAGGCCAATCATCATTTGGGATTTGCAGCAATGAAGGCCTAATCATTGTCTGAGGTACCGGTAAGCACTGGTACCCTTGATCTTGGTTTGCCCCATGACCTTGTCTTCCTGTTGACATACGGACATCTTCTTTTCCAATGTCCCATCTTTCCACACTCGAAACACCGGTTTCTGTCGTTGTCTGATCTGTGCACCTGTGCACTTGTATTGCTGGGCTGCATCTCTACATCCCTGAGTTGCCACTGCAATCTCTCGTTATCTCCTGAAACACGAAAAAATTCTCTGTACCGTCCTTTTTGGGGAGACAACTGGAAATCAGATGGGACAACTGTGACTTTCATTCCTAATTTCGAGGGCAGTTGTGCATTTGTCTCCTCCACTGTATCCTGTATCCTTTTTATTTTAAGTTCTAGTTCCGTTATCCGTTCTTGCTGTTCCCGTTGTCTGGATTCACCATCCCAAAGATGGAATGCAAGCCAGTCTACCATTAGATTCTGTCTCTTCCTGGCTTTCAATCTTTGTTCCAATCTTTCCAATCGACTTCGCTCAAATGTACCAACTCTTGGAAACTCCTCATCATGTCCCTTTGTCCACAAATACCAATTCTCGACCTGCCTTATAGCTTCTGCACCATAACGGTCGTACATATGATGTGTACAAGTACCTTTTTGTGGAATCTCTGGTTGTCCTTGTGTATTCTTGCAGGCTCCATTTCCCATTCTGCCTTTTATCAAAGTAGCGTTGGATGTGTTGTAGTTTGTTCCTCTAAAGCTTCACTCGTACCTCCAGGAAGGGTCTCTCCACCTGTTCGCACGGTGATTTCCAGAGAATCTCCCTCAGCCGTGGCTTTTGCACAATCCAATCTCACAGATCAGTATTTGCAGATGAGCCGGAGGGTCAGTATGAAATGGGTGAATCCTCAGGTGTCCGCTCTGTTGACGGGGAAATCACACAATGGTAACCGCACATATATATCTGTATATAAACTCACCACCTTGCTCAATATTCCCAGGTTGTCTCCACATTGTTAATATCACGCAAAGATATCAAAGCTTCTTTCTTGAGACCGCATTTTCATCAATCAAACAATCAATATATTCAATTCAATTTATTCAGTTAAATTTATTCAATTAAATTCAATCAATTAGATTCAATCTCAATTAATTCATCAATATTCATCAATAAATTAAATTAATCATTCTGGATGACTCCTTGCATAAGCCCTTTCCCCAATGATGTCAGGACAGGTCCATCCATTGACCGTCACCTCTGGTTCGTACCTCATGTTAATTGATGAATCACCGTCCTGTCCTAGGGTCATATCTGACATATTTCCCCATTTTGCCTGGTCTCCACAAATTTTCTTTGCAACCACTAAAGGCAACTCATCCTTCATTCGTGAGACAGCCAAAATGGATGGCAGATATTAAAGTTCATTGGGAAAAATATCTCATCATTTTTCTTTTAATAGTATCCAAAATCTCTTGGCAATATAAATTTCGTAAAACTCCTGAAATAAGACTGTAAAATTCCTTCAATCATGCTAAATTTTGAAACTCCATCGCTTGTAATACCCAATTTATCCCATAGGGCTTGAAAGTTCTTTCCCAAGTTCATGCAGCATTCTGCATTTGAACCCTATGATATCATTCATAATAATCGTCATGATTTTATAGTCATGGTCCTATCATAATCATCTATTTAAAACGAACATTTCCTTTATCACCACAGCTATGTGGTATAATCAACAATAGAATAAAACTGTACATAGCAACAGGCTACCTCATGGCCACTTAGTATACCTATTGACAATAAGTCATAACAATATCGAATAATCATTGAACAATTCAAAAATCGCTTCCCCTGCTCCAGCCGCAGCATCCGTGATATTTGTTTGCTCATTCACTATTCCTGATTCGTCATCAAGGATCTCCATCATCACACAGCGTACTTAATTCCGCATTCTAATGAGAATTCAACAGGATTTTACGACTCAAAGGAAAAGAACGAGCAGACCTTTTGCAGGATGATCGTTACAAAAATCGTTACATATATTAAAGTATTTATGATGTCGACAAATCATATCTTAATTCTTACAAGATTTTGGTTCTTTGAATAAATCACAGCACCGGGAGAACCAGCTCCAAAAATGGATCTTTGTGTTTATTCAGCACCCTAGTAATTGGTTCTTTGTGTACTAATTACACAGCACCCAGGCCCCGCTCATATGGATCTTTGTGCAGCGCTACACAGCACCTGAGCAAAAAGGGGTTTCATCTACATTTTCCCTATCTGGTGTACCATCCGTGATATTTGTCTGCTCATTCACTATTCCTGATTCGTCATCAAGGATCTCCATCATCACACAGCGTACTTAATTCCGCTTTTTAATGAGAGTTCAACAGGAATTTACGACTCAAAGGAAAAGAACGAGCAGACCTTTTGCAGGACGATAACTGGAATTAGTCGTGAAAATATATCCAAATACACAAAAATACACACCCACACAAATAAACAACATTTATTCCGTTTAACAGAACAAACATTTCCTCTATCATGACATGCATGTCTTCAAAATTATATGCCCAAGAGAAAAAGTAAAATTAATTAAAACTGCGGGCAGTGATAATCCGGGGACCATACCGCTCCATCCTGATTGGACGGGTGCATGCTAGAGTCGTTAATAACGACAGTCCAGATCCGATTGTTCAAAATTTTAACTCAATCGATCGAAAAATGAACGCAGGGATGCATTTTAAAGGTGCAGTGGCACTAACTGAGTTGCCACGAATATGGCCACGAAATTGCCAATATGGCCATCACAAAATATTTTCCTTAATCAATTGGCTCATAGCATAACCAATCTGTAAGTATTTCATCCGAAGATGTATTTCTGAGGACTTTTAATTAAATAAGTCATTTATAAATCAACGAGTTAATTTATTAAATGATTAATCAATAAATTAATATTTTCCTTGACAGCCACATCCCTTGGTCAGTGTTATGTCCAAATATCAGCTT
Source organism: Myxine glutinosa (assembly GCF_964187855.1). NCBI lineage: Eukaryota > Metazoa > Chordata > Myxini > Myxiniformes > Myxinidae > Myxine > Myxine glutinosa. Next base: position 54,911,410 of record NC_136272.1, read on the forward strand.
CCTTACTCAAAAGGTGCCTGAGTTAATGTAATGTAATTACTGTAATAAGATTACTGCAATTACTGTAATGATTACTGTAATTACTGTAATTACCGGAACTGTAATTACTGTAATTACCTCAGGTAATTACTGTAATGTAATTACTGTAATTTAATAAGAAATGTAATTAATTAAATGAGTACTTCATTAATCGCTCATAATTAAATAACTCGTGGATTCTTATCCGGTTTATTTAACATTTGAGTGTCCCCAAAACGTTGGAGCAAAACGTTGCAACAACGAAAGTGAAACGTTGTAGCGACGTTGTGGAAACGTTAGCACAACCCAACATTTGAATGTTCCCAAAACGTTGGAGCAAAACGTTGCAACAACGAAAGTAAAACGTTGTAGCGACGTTGTGGAAACGTTAGCAAAACCCAACATTTAAATGTTCACAAAACGTTGGAGCAAAACGTTGCAACAACGAAAGTGAAACGTTGTGGCGACGTTGTGGAAACGTCAGCAAAACCCAACATTTAAATGTTCACAAAACGTTGGAGCAAAACGTTGCAACAACGAAAGTGAAACGTTGTGGCGACGTTGTGGAAACGTCAGCAAAACCCAACATTTAAATGTTCACAAAACGTTGGAGCAAAACGTTGCAACAACGAAAGTGAAACGTTGTGGCGACGTTGTGGAAACGTCAGCAAAACCCAACATTTAAATGTTCACAAAACGTTGGAGCAAAACGTTGCAACAACGAAAGTGAAACGTTGTGGCGACGTTGTGGAAACGTCAGCAAAACCCAACATTTAAATGTTCACAAAACGTTGGAGCAAAACGTTGCAACAACGAAAGTGAAACGTTGTGGCGACGTTGTGGAAACGTCAGCAAAACCCAACATTTAAATGTTCACAAAACGTTGGAGCAAAACGTTGCAACAACGAAAGTGAAACGTTGTGGCGACGTTGTGGAAACGTCAGCAAAACCCAACATTTAAATGTTCACAAAACGTTGGAGCAAAACGTTGCAACAACGAAAGTGAAACGTTGTGGCGACGTTGTGGAAACGTCAGCAAAACCCAACATTTAAATGTTCCCAATTTATCCCATTAAAATCCCATTAAATCCTATTAAAATTCTCATTTAATAGCAATCCCAATAATTCCGACCATAATTGAAATAAACAACGTCAGAACTTCAACAAAGATATGCAACATCTTGGTTGGTCAACGTCTTTATACTCATTTTGCTTGTCTGTCTACTTTTATTTCCTGGTAACACCTGAATACTTTCGTTTCCTAGTAACACCTAGTTTCCTTGTGACCTCTACCTATGATTTAATAACACTTTCCACAGTTAGACCCATCAAAATTTTTTTCTAATAATCCTAAATTATTCACCTTCATCCGTTTTTCCACAAAATTACATGTGAAAAATGGAGATTTCATCAGTACTTGAAGGTGTAAAAATTTGACTTTGAAATTTTAAATCAACAAGCATTCTGATATGTGCCTAAACTATCTACAACTATTCTGCCATATTTTATTTGGAAGTCTTTTGCTGTCAGAACACAATTTGTCTGCTGTCAAAGGTTAAAGTTTGGCCTCTGTGACTCCTCAGCTAATGGTTACTTTTTTTTTTTTTTTTTTTTTTTTTTTTTTTTTACAAAAACAAATATCTTTTATATTTATCCCATTAAAATCCCATTACAATCCTATTAAAATCCTATTAAAATTCTCATTTAATAGCAATCCCAATAATTCCATCACTCAATTTTACCTTGCATCCTTACATTACATTACAACTCCAATTCATTCTTCAAGTCACAACCCAGAGTGACTTGAGAACTATACCCAGAGTTCTATACTACTAGGGCATGCCCGTACTATATATATATCTAAAATTATATCCCCCCCCTCTATTTACATGAAATGGTTTGGTCCATGAAATGTTTTGGTCCATTCGCAACGCCAAAGCGAACGGCGACAGAACCCTCGCCATTAATATCTATTGTAAGCGTGCCAAATCAATAAGTATCAATTTTTTTTTTATGAGCCTCGACCAGAGAGTGGTTGCTACTCACAAAACACTCGTCGCTAGCTGTTCCATTGTCTGCCGATTCCCACTCTGCTGTTTTTGTCTCATAATCTCCAAACAAGAACAGTACACATTTCCTGTAATTATCTCTCATAATCAGGATAAATTTGGAACAGCCCTTAAACTAACATCAAGCAGATCAATTTTTATATTTAGGTTGAGGTTTCACACAAACTGGTTAACTAAATAATACAGAATTATTATTATTATTATATCTCCGCCTTGGTGACCAGTTTATGTTTTGTATCCCACTGATAGGCCGGATCTGGATTCGGACCTGAACCAAAATCCAATCATTTCGTCGTGTAGTGATGGACCTGGACAAAATTTTATGCAATTTTTTTTTTTTTTTTTTCTTTCCCATCGCCATCTTTCATCATAATTATGGACCGGCATGAGGGGGGGTTGTCTGTCATGAATTTATTTGTTGATCGAACGAGGTTTAATTTGTCTAAATCCGACCAGTCGTTTCCAAAGATATAAGCCTTTTTGTCGCAATACCATAAATTGGAATGAGGTAAAATATATATAAATAAATATAATTCCCTTTCCCGGTTCCCTGTCGCTCGCCGAGCGCCGAGTGCTTTGAACAAGTGCAAAAAAAGAAGTACTTTATACGTGTCGTGTGCGGGTGGGTAAACGAGTGTACCGGCCTTACACGTCCTGGAAGCAAGTGGTCGTAAGGTGCACACTTGCTCCGTTTGCTTCCAGGTCACAGTAAGGCCCTTTAATAACCAGCGCAAAAATACGTATTTACAGAAATCATTTAGAAAAAAAACGAATAAATTGCTACAGTCGTTTATCGAAATCCCATTCGTGATGGCTCACGCCACCTATATCGCGGCATCGGTGCGCAAAGAAGCCCCAGACCACCTGCTCCCCCATGTATGTACACATAACTTCCAAGTTCGTAAATCATATTGGACAAAACAAGACACACTCACCTTTTACTTGCTTGTACAATTGATCTCAGCGGTGCCTCCAGATTGTGGAAGAATTTTGTGTATGACTCACAGGACTCCAATGACCGCACACAGGTTTACAAAAGGTCTCGTTTATTAACTGTATTTACTTCATTCCAATTACCAAAATGATACCGCATAATATAATGGATCAGGTTAACTCTTTTCGCTGGTCCTTCTCGTTCATCCGACACTCCCGTTCGGTCAGCGCTTCACGTAGCAAGTACTCTCGACTCCACGTTTGCTCTAGTTTATATGGACGAACTGGACTTAATCCTCTGTCCGCTGAAACGTTAATCCTTTCTCCGCTGATGCCCTGAGGTCATGCATTGCACCAAGTCCTGGCATCAACTCGCTCCCCTCCTGCTGTGATTTCCATTTACACAGTAGGAGGGTGCTCTAGCCTGGGGCCTTGACCAGGTGTTTCAAGAGATTATCATGTTCATGCACATTCTGCTTCGTTACCAGATTTAATCAATGAGTTACCAGGGCCAATCAATACGTTACACTGAGTTACACTTCCACAGTAGCCTTCTTTATACCGTGGTAGCCTTCTTTATGCCATGGTGGCCTTCTTTATGCCATGGTGGCCTTCTTTATGCCATGGTGGCCTTTTTTGCCGTGGTGGCCTTCTTTATGCCGTGGTGGCCTTTATGCCGTGGTGGCCTTCTTTATGCCGTGGTGGCCTTCTTTATGCCGTGGTGGCCTTCTTTATGCCGTGGTGGCCTTATTTATGCCATGGTGGCCTTCTTTATGCCGTGGTGGCCTTCTTTATGCCGTGGTGGCCTTCTTTATGCCGTGGTAGCCTTATTTATGCCATGGTGGCCTTCTTCATGCCGTGGTGGCCTTCTTTATGCCGTGGTGGTCTTCTTTATGCCGTGGTGGCCTTCTTTATGCCGTGGTGGCCTTCTTTATGCCATGGTGGCCTTTATGCCGTGGTGGCCTTCTTTATGCCGTGGTGGCCTTATTTATGCCATGGTGGCCTTGTTTATGCAGTGGTGGCCTTCGTTATGCCCTGATAGCCTTGTTTATGCCATGGTGGCCTTGTTTATGCAGTGGTGGCCTTCGTTATGCCCTGATAGCCTTCTTTATGCCGTGGTGGTCTTCTTTATGCCGTGGTGGCCTTCTTTATGCCATGGTGGCCTTCTTTATGCCGTGGTAGCCTTCTTTATGCTGTGGTAGCCTTCTTTATGCCATGGTAGCCTTCTTTATGCCGTGGTGGCCTTATTTATGCCATGGTGGCCTTCTTTATGCCGCCGTGGCCTTCTTTATGCCGTGGTGGCCTTATTTATGCCATGGTCGGGTACAAAGCCCGAAACAAGTGTGTGTCCACCCTCAGGAGAGCCAGGAAACAATATCTCTCCGTCCTCAGGACCGAACTCTCTTATCTGTCTCCCTCTTCCAAATCCTGGTGGCGTCTGGTGAAATCTGTTTCTGGTGTTTGTTCCCCCTCCATCCCCTCCCTCACCTTAAATGGCCACACGGCTGACTCCGCACGTGAAAAAGCTGAATGCCTCAACTCTGTGTTTGCCTCTAAATCTTGTGTCCCAAACCCATCCCTCTCTGTACCCACCGTACCCAGCTGCTCCTGGACTCTGTGTCCTTTCCTCCTGACAAGGTGGAAAAGTTTCTGTCAACCCTCGACTCTGATTCTGCAACTGGACCTGACGGCATCAGCCCACGGGTCCTAAAATCATGTTCTTCCGCTCTTTCACTCCCCCTCTCTGTTCTCTTCACCCTCTCTTTTGCTCAAGGTCATCTTCCATCTGCTTGGAAATCTGCCAACATCACCGCTTTGCACAAAAAAGGTGCAAAAACAGATCCCAGCAACTACAGACCAATCAGCCTTCTCCCAATTATCAGCAAAGTCATGGAATCCATCATTGCTTCAGATATGAAATCTTTCCTCTTCTCCAATGGCTTGATCTCTGATCATCAATTTGGTTTCAGACCTGGACACTCCACTCTAGACATGCTGCTTCTGCTTTCTCAACAATGGATGGAGGTCCTCAATGCCAAACAGGAAATTAGAGCAGTCTCCCTTGACATATCACGTGCCTTCGATACGGTCTGGCACCCCGCTCTGCTCACCAAACTCTCCTCTTTTGGTATCCATGGAAATCTCCACGCATGGCTGGCGGACTTCCTCTCTAGTCGTAGTCAACGTGTGGCCCTGAATGGGTTTCTCTCATCTCCTCTTCCTGTTCAGGCTGGAGTTCCCCAAGGCAGTGTTCTGGGCACTGTGCTTTTTCTGGTCTTCATCAATGATCTCTCTGACTCTCTTGAAAATCCTCTCTATCTCTTTGCTGACGACTCTACTATCTGTCGCTCCATTCTTCATCCCTCAGATCGGCAGTCTGCAGCCTCCTCACTCTCTGCAGACCTTGACAAAATCACAGACTGGGCAAACAAGTGGAACATGTCTTTCAATCCTGACAAATCTCACACTCGTATGATGTCTCTCCGAAAAGACCGACTGGACAACCCTCCCATCCACTTTCTGAATAATCCTCTCCAAGAAGTTCTGTCACTCAAGCTTTTGGGTCTCACTATCTGCCATGATCTTTCCTGGAAAAACCACATTTCAAATCTGGCCTCCAAAGCCAGTCGCCGACTGGGCATCCTCCGTCGTGCGAAGTCCTTCCTTGGCACACCTGAGCTCCTCACCACATACAAGGCTTTCATCCGCAGCTCAGTGGAATACTGCTCTCCCCTCTGGTGTGGTGCTCCTGCCTCACACCGAGCTCGCCTTCACGCTGTTGAAACCAAAGCATTCAGAATCATTGGAATCTCCCGCGATGAAGCTAACTCCAAGGGCCTCTCACTCACTCACCGCAGGCAGGTTGGTGGTCTTTCCGTCTTCTACCGACTCCTCTCTGGCCTTGCCCCCCCAGCTCTCTCTGGGCTCTGTCCCGCAAATATTCCTACAGGTCGCACAAGATCTACCTGCAACCCTCTTTTGGTTAAACTGCCAAAATCAAGACTCTCTGCTCACCTTCACTCCTTCATTCCTCTTTTCTCCCGCCTCTGGAACAAACTCCCTCACTCTCTTCAATCCCACTCCACCCTCCAAGTCTTTAAAATAGCTGTTCACCACCATCTCTTATCTTTCCCCGTCCAAAACCTTGATCTTTTCTACCCCCGCTAATTTCACCCCAATTCCACTTTTTGAAATACCAACTTTTGTCCTGGAAGTCCTTGGTGTCCTCGTACTTTATACTTCTCCCTCCCCTCCCCCCCCCCTTCCCACGCCTCCTCCCCCCGGGCCCTCTCCCTTCCACACATCTCCCTGCTCTCGGATGTTGTGTGTGTGTGCTTCCCCTTTTCTCCCCATCTTGTCTTCCGCTCCCTCTTTTTGTGTATTTTGTTTGTCTGGTCGATTTGTTTGTGAAGTTAATGTTAGCTCTTTCACGAGCCTCGATTCAGTATACAAAAAAAAAAAAAAAAAAAAAAAAAAATGGTGGCCTTCTTTATGCCATGGTGGCCTTCTTTATGCCGTGGTGGCCTTCTTTATGCCGTGGTGGCCTTCTTTATGCCATGGCGGCCTTCTTTATGCCATGGTGGCCTTCTTTTTTGCCGTGGTGGCCTTCTTTATGCCATGGTGGCCTTCTTTTTTGCCGTGGTGGCCTTCTTTATGCCATGGTAGCCTTCTTTATGCCGTGGTGGCCTTCTTTATGCCGTGGTGGCCTTCTTTATGCCGTGGTGGCCTTCGTTATGCCATGGTAGCCTTATTTATGCCATGGTGGCCTTCTTCATGCCATGGTGGCCTTCTTTATGCCGTGGTGGTCTTCTTTATGCCGTGGTGGCCTTCTTTATGCCGTGGTGGCCTTCTTTATGCCATGGTAGCCTTCTTTATGCCGTGGTGGCCTTATTTATGCCATGGTGGCCTTGTTTATGCAGTGGTGGCCTTCGTTATGCCCTGATAGCCTTCTTTATGCCGTGGTGGTCTTCTTTATGCCGTGGTGGCCTTCTTTATGCCATGGTGGCCTTCTTTATGCCGTGGTAGCCTTCTTTATGCTGTGGTAGCCTTCTTTATGCCATGGTAGCCTTCTTTATGCCATGGTGGCCTTCTTCATGCCATGGTAGCCTTCATTATGCCACGGTGGCCTTCTTTATGCCATGGTAGCCTTATCTATGCTGTGGTGGCCTTCTTTATGCCATGGTGGCCTTGTTTATGCCAAGGTGGCCTTCTTTATGCCGTGGTGGCCTTCTTTATGCCGTGGTGGCCTTCTTTATGCCGTGGTGGCCTTCTTTATGCCATGGTGGCCTTCTTCATGCCGTGGTAGCCTTCTTTATACCGTGGTGGCCTTCTTTATGCCATGGTGGCCTTCTTTATGCCATGGTGGCCTTCTTTATGCCGTGGTGGCCTTCTTTATGCCGTGGTAGCCTTCTTTATGCCATGGTGGCCTTCTCTATGCCGTGGTGGCCTTCTTTATGCCGTGGTGGCCTTATTTATGCCATGGTGGCCTTGTTTATGCCGTGGTGGCCTTCTTTATGCCATGGTAGCCTTCTTTATGCCAGGGTGGCCTTCTTTATGCTGTGGTAGCCTTCTTTATGCTGTGGTAGCCTTCTTTATGCCATGGTAGCCTTCTTTATGCCATGGTGGCCTTCTTTATGCCATGGTAGCCTTCATTATGCCACGGTGGCCTTATTTATGCCACGGTGGCCTTATTTATGCCACGGTGGCCTTGTTTATGCCGTGGTGGCCTTCTTTATGCCATGGTAGCCTTCTTTATGCCACGGTGGCCTTCTTTATGCCGTGGTCGCCTTCTTTATGCTGTGGTAGCCTTCTTTATGCTGTGGTAGCCTTCTTTATGCCATGGTAGCCTTCTTTATGCCATGGTGGCCTTCTTTATGCCGTGGTGGCCTTCTTTATGCCATGGTGGCCTTCTTCATGCCAGGGTAGCCTTCTTTATGCTGGTTTGGCCTTCTTTATGCCATGGTGGCCTTCTTTATGCCGTGGTGGCCTTCTTTATGCCGTGGTGGCCTTCTTTATGCCGTGGTGGCCTTCTTTATGCCATGGTGGCCTTCTTTATGCCATGGTGGCCTTTTTTGCCGTGGTGGCCTTATTTATGCCATGGTGGCCTTCTTTATGCCGCCGTGGCCTTCTTTATGCCGTGGTGGCCTTATTTATGCCATGGTCGGGTACAAAGCCCGAAACAAGTGTGTGTCCACCCTCAGGAGAGCCAGGAAACAATATCTCTCCGTCCTCAGGACCGAACTCTCTTATCTGTCTCCCTCTTCCAAATCCTGGTGGCGTCTGGTGAAATCTGTTTCTGGTGTTTGTTCCCCCTCCATCCCCTCCCTCACCTTAAATGGCCACACGGCTGACTCCGCACGTGAAAAAGCTGAATGCCTCAACTCTGTGTTTGCCTCTAAATCTTGTGTCCCAAACCCATCCCTCTCTGTACCCACCGTACCCAGCTGCTCCTGGACTCTGTGTCCTTTCCTCCTGACAAGGTGGAAAAGTTTCTGTCAACCCTCGACTCTGATTCTGCAACTGGACCTGACGGCATCAGCCCACGGGTCCTAAAATCATGTTCTTCCGCTCTTTCACTCCCCCTCTCTGTTCTCTTCACCCTCTCTTTTGCTCAAGGTCATCTTCCATCTGCTTGGAAATCTGCCAACATCACCGCTTTGCACAAAAAAGGTGCAAAAACAGATCCCAGCAACTACAGACCAATCAGCCTTCTCCCAATTATCAGCAAAGTCATGGAATCCATCATTGCTTCAGATATGAAATCTTTCCTCTTCTCCAATGGCTTGATCTCTGATCATCAATTTGGTTTCAGACCTGGACACTCCACTCTAGACATGCTGCTTCTGCTTTCTCAACAATGGATGGAGGTCCTCAATGCCAAACAGGAAATTAGAGCAGTCTCCCTTGACATATCACGTGCCTTCGATACGGTCTGGCACCCCGCTCTGCTCACCAAACTCTCCTCTTTTGGTATCCATGGAAATCTCCACGCATGGCTGGCGGACTTCCTCTCTAGTCGTAGTCAACGTGTGGCCCTGAATGGGTTTCTCTCATCTCCTCTTCCTGTTCAGGCTGGAGTTCCCCAAGGCAGTGTTCTGGGCACTGTGCTTTTTCTGGTCTTCATCAATGATCTCTCTGACTCTCTTGAAAATCCTCTCTATCTCTTTGCTGACGACTCTACTAACTGTCGCTCCATTCTTCATCCCTCAGATCGGCAGTCTGCAGCCTCCTCACTCTCTGCAGACCTTGACAAAATCACAGACTGGGCAAACAAGTGGAACATGTCTTTCAATCCTGACAAATCTCACACTCTTACGATGTCTCTCCGAAAAGACCGACTGGACAACCCTCCCATCCACTTTCTGAATAATCCTCTCCAAGAAGTTCTGTCACTCAAGCTTTTGGGTCTCACTATCTGCCATGATCTTTCCTGGAAAAACCACATTTCAAATCTGGCCTCCAAAGCCAGTCGCCGACTGGGCATCCTCCGTCGTGCGAAGTCCTTCCTTGGCACACCTGAGCTCCTCACCACATACAAGGCTTTCATCCGCAGCTCAGTGGAATACTGCTCTCCCCTCTGGTCTGGTGCTCCTGCCTCACACCGAGCTCGCCTTCACGCTGTTGAAACCAAAGCATTCAGAATCATTGGAATCTCCCGCGATGAAGCTAACTCCAAGGGCCTCTCACTCACTCACCGCAGGCAGGTTGGTGGTCTTTCCGTATTCTACCGACTCCTCTCTGGCCTTGCCCCCCCAGCTCTCTCTGGGCTCTGTCCCGCAAATATTCCTACAGGTCGCACAAGATCTACCTGCAACCCTCTTTTGGTTAAACTGCCAAAATCAAGACTCTCTGCTCACCTTCACTCCTTCATTCCTCTTTTCTCCCGCCTCTGGAACAAACTCCCTCACTCTCTTCAATCCCACTCCACCCTCCAAGTCTTTAAAATAGCTGTTCACCACCATCTCTTATCTTCCCCCGTCCAAAACCTTGATCTTTTCTACCCCCGCTAATTTCACCCCAATTCCACTTTTTGAAATACCAACTTTTGTCCTGGAAGTCCTTGGTGTCCTCGTACTTTATACTTCTCCCTCCCCTCCCCCCCCCCCCCTTCCCACGCCTCCTCCCCCCGGGCCCTCTCCCTTCCACACATCTCCCTGCTCTCGGATGTTGTGTGTGTGTGCTTCCCCTTTTCTCCCCATCTTGTCTTCCGCTCCCTCTTTTTGTGTATTTTGTTTGTCTGGTCGATTTGTTTGTGAAGTTAATGTTAGCTCTTTCACGAGCCTCGATTCAGTATACAAAAAAAAAAAAAAAAAAAAAAAAAAATGGTGGCCTTCTTTATGCCATGGTGGCCTTCTTTATGCCGTGGTGGCCTTCTTTATGCCGTGGTGGCCTTCTTTATGCCATGGCGGCCTTCTTTATGCCATGGTGGCCTTCTTTTTTGCCGTGGTGGCCTTCTTTATGCCATGGTGGCCTTCTTTTTTGCCGTGGTGGCCTTCTTTATGCCATGGTAGCCTTCTTTATGCCGTGGTGGCCTTCTTTATGCCGTGGTGGCCTTCTTTATGCCGTGGTGGCCTTCGTTATGCCATGGTAGCCTTATTTATGCCATGGTGGCCTTCTTCATGCCATGGTGGCCTTCTTTATGCCGTGGTGGTCTTCTTTATGCCGTGGTGGCCTTCTTTATGCCGTGGTGGCCTTCTTTATGCCATGGTGGCCTTTATGCCATGGTAGCCTTCTTTATGCCGTGGTGGCCTTATTTATGCCATGGTGGCCTTGTTTATGCAGTGGTGGCCTTCGTTATGCCCTGATAGCCTTCTTTATGCCGTGGTGGTCTTCTTTATGCCGTGGTGGCCTTCTTTATGCCATGGTGGCCTTCTTTATGCCGTGGTAGCCTTCTTTATGCTGTGGTAGCCTTCTTTATGCCATGGTAGCCTTCTTTATGCCATGGTGGCCTTCTTCATGCCATGGTAGCCTTCATTATGCCACGGTGGCCTTCTTTATGCCATGGTAGCCTTATCTATGCTGTGGTGGCCTTCTTTATGCCATGGTGGCCTTGTTTATGCCAAGGTGGCCTTCTTTATGCCGTGGTGGCCTTCTTTATGCCATGGTGGCCTTCTTTATGCCGTGGTGGCCTTCTTTATGCCATGGTGGCCTTCTTCATGCCGTGGTAGCCTTCTTTATACCGTGGTAGCCTTCTTTATGCCATGGTGGCCTTCTTTATGCCATGGTGGACTTCTTTATGCCGTGGTGGCCTTCTTTATGCCGTGGTGGCCTTCTTTATGCCGTGGTAGCCTTCTCTATGCCGTGGTGGCCTTCTTCATGCCATGGTAGCCTTCATTATGCCACGGTGGCCTTCTTTATGCCATGGTAGCCTTATCTATGCTGTGGTGGCCTTCTTTATGCCATGGTGGCCTTGTTTATGCCAAGGTGGCCTTCTTTATGCCGTGGTGGCCTTCTTTATGCCATGGTGGCCTTCTTTATGCCGTGGTGGCCTTCTTTATGCCATGGTGGCCTTCTTCATGCCGTGGTAGCCTTCTTTATACCGTGGTAGCCTTCTTTATGCCATGGTGGCCTTCTTTATGCCATGGTGGCCTTCTTTATGCCGTGGTGGCCTTCTTTATGCCGTGGTGGCCTTCTTTATGCCGTGGTAGCCTTCTTTATGCCATGGTGGCCTTCTCTATGCCGTGGTGGCCTTCTTTATGCCGTGGTGGCCTTATTTATGCCATGGTGGCCTTGTTTATGCCGTGGTGGCCTTCTTTATGCCATGGTAGCCTTCTTTATGCCAGGGTGGCCTTCTTTATGCTGTGGTAGCCTTCTTTATGCTGTGGTAGCCTTCTTTATGCCATGGTAGCCTTCTTTATGCCATGGTGGCCTTCTTTATGCCATGGTAGCCTTCATTATGCCACGGTGGCCTTATTTATGCCATGGTGGCCTTGTTTATGCCGTGGTGGCCTTCTTTATGCCATGGTAGCCTTCTTTATGCCACGGTGGCCTTCTTTATGCCGTGGTCGCCTTCTTTATGCTGTGGTAGCCTTCTTTATGCTGTGGTAGCCTTCTTTATGCCATGGTGGCCTTCTTTATGCCATGGTGGCCTTCTTTATGCCGTGGTGGCCTTCTTTATGCCATGGTGGCCTTCTTCATGCCAGGGTAGCCTTCTTTATGCCGGTTTGGCCTTCTTTATGCCATGGTGGCCTTCTTTATGCCGTGGTGGCCTTCTTTATGCCGTGGTGGCCTTCTTTATGCCGTGGTGGCCTTCTTTATGCCATGGTGGCCTTCTTTATGCCATGGTGGCCTTTTTTGCCGTGGTGGCCTTATTTATGCCATGGTGGCCTTCTTTATGCCGCCGTGGCCTTCTTTATGCCGTGGTGGCCTTATTTATGCCATGGTCGGGTACAAAGCCCGAAACAAGTGTGTGTCCACCCTCAGGAGAGCCAGGAAACAATATCTCTCCGTCCTCAGGACCGAACTCTCTTATCTGTCTCCCTCTTCCAAATCCTGGTGGCGTCTGGTGAAATCTGTTTCTGGTGTTTGTTCCCCCTCCATCCCCTCCCTCACCTTAAATGGCCACACGGCTGACTCCGCACGTGAAAAAGCTGAATGCCTCAACTCTGTGTTTGCCTCTAAATCTTGTGTCCCAAACCCATCCCTCTCTGTACCCACCGTACCCAGCTGCTCCTGGACTCTGTGTCCTTTCCTCCTGACAAGGTGGAAAAGTTTCTGTCAACCCTCGACTCTGATTCTGCAACTGGACCTGACGGCATCAGCCCACGGGTCCTAAAATCATGTTCTTCCGCTCTTTCACTCCCCCTCTCTGTTCTCTTCACCCTCTCTTTTGCTCAAGGTCATCTTCCATCTGCTTGGAAATCTGCCAACATCACCGCTTTGCACAAAAAAGGTGCAAAAACAGATCCCAGCAACTACAGACCAATCAGCCTTCTCCCAATTATCAGCAAAGTCATGGAATCCATCATTGCTTCAGATATGAAATCTTTCCTCTTCTCCAATGGCTTGATCTCTGATCATCAATTTGGTTTCAGACCTGGACACTCCACTCTAGACATGCTGCTTCTGCTTTCTCAACAATGGATGGAGGTCCTCAATGCCAAACAGGAAATTAGAGCAGTCTCCCTTGACATATCACGTGCCTTCGATACGGTCTGGCACCCCGCTCTGCTCACCAAACTCTCCTCTTTTGGTATCCATGGAAATCTCCACGCATGGCTGGCGGACTTCCTCTCTAGTCGTAGTCAACGTGTGGCCCTGAATGGGTTTCTCTCATCTCCTCTTCCTGTTCAGGCTGGAGTTCCCCAAGGCAGTGTTCTGGGCACTGTGCTTTTTCTGGTCTTCATCAATGATCTCTCTGACTCTCTTGAAAATCCTCTCTATCTCTTTGCTGACGACTCTACTATCTGTCACTCCATTCTTCATCCCTCAGATCGGCAGTCTGCAGCCTCCTCACTCTCTGCAGACCTTGACAAAATCACAGACTGGGCAAACAAGTGGAACATGTCTTTCAATCCTGACAAATCTCACACTCTTACGATGTCTCTCCGAAAAGACCGACTGGACAACCCTCCCATCCACTTTCTGAATAATCCTCTCCAAGAAGTTCTGTCACTCAAGCTTTTGGGTCTCACTATCTGCCATGATCTTTCCTGGAAAAACCACATTTCAAATCTGGCCTCCAAAGCCAGTCGCCGACTGGGCATCCTCCGTCGTGCGAAGTCCTTCCTTGGCACACCTGAGCTCCTCACCACATACAAGGCTTTCATCCGCAGCTCAGTGGAATACTGCTCTCCCCTCTGGTCTGGTGCTCCTGCCTCACACCGAGCTCGCCTTCACGCTGTTGAAACCAAAGCATTCAGAATCATTGGAATCTCCCGCGATGAAGCTAACTCCAAGGGCCTCTCACTCACTCACCGCAGGCAGGTTGGTGGTCTTTCCGTCTTCTACCGACTCCTCTCTGGCCTTGCCCCCCCAGCTCTCTCTGGGCTCTGTCCCGCAAATATTCCTACAGGTCGCACAAGATCTACCTGCAACCCTCTTTTGGTTAAACTGCCAAAATCAAGACTCTCTGCTCACCTTCACTCCTTCATTCCTCTTTTCTCCCGCCTCTGGAACAAACTCCCTCACTCTCTTCAATCCCACTCCACCCTCCAAGTCTTTAAAATAGCTGTTCACCACCATCTCTTATCTTCCCCCGTCCAAAACCTTGATCTTTTCTACCCCCGCTAATTTCACCCCAATTCCACTTTTTGAAATACCAACTTTTGTCCTGGAAGTCCTTGGTGTCCTCGTACTTTATACTTCTCCCTCCCCTCCCCCCCCCCTTCCCACGCCTCCTCCCCCCCGGGCCCTCTCCCTTCCACACATCTCCCTGCTCTCGGATGTTGTGTGTGTGTGCTTCCCCTTTTCTCCCCATCTTGTCTTCCGCTCCCTCTTTTTGTGTATTTTGTTTGTCTGGTCGATTTGTTTGTGAAGTTAATGTTAGCTCTTTCACGAGCCTCGATTCAGTATACAAAAAAAAAAAAAAAAAAAATGGTGGCCTTGTTTATGCCGTGGTGGCCTTCTTTATGCCATGGTAGCCTTCTTTATGCCATGGTGGCCTTCTTTATGCCGTGGTGGCCTTCTTTATGCCGTGGTGGCCTTCTTTATGCCATGGCGGCCTTCTTTATGCCATGGTGGCCTTCTTTTTTGCCGTGGTGGCCTTCTTTATGCCATGGTAGCCTTCTTTATGCCGTGGTGGCCTTCTTTATGCCGTGGTGGCCTTCTTTATGCCGTGGTGGCCTTCGTTATGCCATGGTAGCCTTATTTATGCCGTGGTGGCCTTCTTTATGCCATGGTGGCCTTCTTGATGCTGTGGTAGCCTTCTTTATACCGTGGTAGCCTTCTTTATGCCATGGTGGCCTTCTTTATGCCAAGGTGGCCTTCTTCATGCCATGGTGGCCTTCTTTATGCCATGGTGGCCTTCTTTATGCCATGGTGGCCTTCTTCATGACATGGTGGCCTTCTTTATGCCTTGGTGGCCTTCTTTATGCCATGTTAGCCTTCTTTATGCCATGGTGGCCTTCTTTATGCCATGGTGGCCTTCTTCATGCCATGGTGGCCTTCTTTATGCCATGGTGGCCTTCTTTATGACATGGTGGCCTTCTTTTTGCCATGGTGGCCTTCTTTATGCTGTGGTAGCCTTCTTTATGCCGTGGTGGCCTTCTTTATGCCAAGGTGGCCTTCATGTCAAGGTGGCCTTCTTTATGCCACGGTGGCCTTCTTTATGCCACGGTGGCATTCTTTATGCCGTGGTAGCCTTCTTTGTGCCATGGTAGCCTTCTTTATGCCGTGGTGGCCTTCGTTATGCCATGGTAGCCTTATTTATGCCGTGGTGGTCTTCTTTATGCCATGGTGGCCTTCTTTATGCCGTGGTAGCCTTCTTTATACCGTGGTAGCCTTCTTTATGCCATGGTGGCCTTCTTTATGCCAAGGTGGCCTTCTTTATGCCAAGGTAGCCTCACTGGGATTGACACAATCTGTCAATTTCCTGACCCGGATCTCAGCCAATGGAGTATCTTCTCTTCTAGACTTGGTTATGACAAACTTCCCTGCTAATGTCTGCTGCTCTTCTTCTGCTCCAATCGGTTCTTCTGATCATGTGCTTGTCAAAGTGGACATCTCTCTGGCCATTCTCAGAGAGCCTCCTCAGCGTCGACGAGTCTGGCATTTCACTCAGGCCGACTGGGACGGTCTTCAAGCAGCCATCAATCGTCTGGATTGGTCTCCCATCTCCACTGCCTCTGACATCAATTCTTCCTGGGAATTCTCCCAAAGCAAACTGCTCTCTCTCATGCACAGATTTATCCCATCTCGTCTTCAGTTGTCTTACCCTTCCTCCCGTCCATGGTACACTGAATCTTGTGGTGAGGCAGTTGCCCTGAAACAACTTGCCTTTGCCTCTTGGAATGCTAATCCAACTGAAGGCAATCTCAGTTCCTTCCACCAAGCTCGGAACAAGTGTGTGTCTACCCTCAGGAGTGCCAGGAAGCACTATCTCTCCACACTCAAGAATGAACCCTCAAACCTGTCTTCTTCCTCCAAATCCTGGTGGTGTCTGCTCAAATCCGTTTCTGGTGTTTGTCCCCCTCCATCCCCTCCCTTACCTCAAATGGCCACACAGTGGACATCGCATGTGACAAAGCCGAATGCCTCAACTCTGTGTTTGCCTCAAAATCTTTAGTCCCAAACCCATCTCTCTCTGTTCCCACCTTTCCCAGTCGAACCCAACTGCTCCTGGACTCTGTGTTCTTCTATCCTGACAAGGTGGAGGAGTTTTTGTCTAACCTCGACTCTGATTCTGCAACTGGACCAGACGGCATCAGCCCACGGGTCCTAAAATCCTGCTCTGCCGCTCTATCTCACCCTCTCTCTGTTATTTTCACCCTCTCTTTTGCTCAAGGTCATCTGCCAGCATCCTGGAAATCAGCAAACATTACCGCTTTACACAAAAAAGGTGCAAAAACAGATCCTTGCAACTCCAGACCAATCAGCCTGCTCCCAATTATCAGCAAAGTCATGGAATCCATCATTGCTTCGGATATGAAATCTTTCCTCTTCTCCAATGGCTTGATCTCTGATCATCAATTTGGTTTCAGACCAGGTCACTCTACTCTGGACATGCTGCTTCTGCTTTCTCAACAATGGATGGAGGTCCTCAATGCCAAACAGGAAATCAGAGCTGTCTCCCTTGACATATCACGTGCCTTCGATACGTTCTGGCACCCAGCTCTGCTCACGAAACTCTCCTCCTATGGTATCCATGGAAATCTCCATCCATGGCTTGTGGACTTCCTCTCTGGTCGTAGTCAACGTGTGGCCCTTAATGGATTTCTCTCATCTCTCCTTCCTGTTCAGGCTGGAGTTCCCCAAGGCAGTGTTCTGGGCCCTGTGCTTTTTCTGGTCTTTATCAATGATCTCTCCGACTCTCTGGAAAATCCTCTCTATCTCTTTGCTGATGACTCCACTCTCTGCCCCTCCATACCTCTTCCCTCAGATCGGCAGTCTGCAGCCTTCTCACTCTCTAAAGACTTGGACAAAATCACAGACTGGTCAAACAAGTGGAACATGTCTTTCAATCCTGACAAATCTCACACTCTTACTACGTCTCTCCGAAAAGATCGACTGGACAACCCTCCCATGTACTTTCTCAACAATCCTCTCCAAGAAGTTCTGTCGCTCAAGCTTTTGGGTCTCACTATCTGCCATGATCTTTCTTGGGAAAACCACATTTCCAAGCTGGCCTCCAAAGCCAGTCGCCGACTGGGCACCCTCCGTCGTGCGAAGTCCTTCCTCGGCACACCTGAGCTCCTCACCACATACAAGGCTTTCATCCGCAGCTCAATGGAATACTGTTCTCCCCTATGGGCCGGTGCTCCTGCCTCACACCCAGCTCGGCTTCACGTTGTTGAAACCAAAGCTTTCAGAATTATTGGAATCTCCCGCGATGAAGCTATCTCTGAGGGCCTTTCACTCACTCACCGCAGGCAGGTAGGTGGTCTTTCTGTCTTCTACCGACTCCTCCCCGGCCTTGCTCCCCCAGCTCTCTCTGTGCTCTGTCCCCCAAATATTCCGACAGGTCGCACAAGATCTGCCAGCAACCCTCTGATGGTTAAACTGCCGAAATCTCGGCTCTCTGCTCACCTTCACTCTTTCATTCCTCTTTTCTCCCGCCTCTGGAACAAACTCCCACACTCCCTTCAATCCCACTCCTCCCTCCAGGTCTTTAAAACAGCTGTTCACCACCATCTCTTATCTTCCCCCATCCAAAACCTTGATCTTTTCTACCCCCGCTAATTCACCCCAGATCCACCTTGTTTGACATTCCAACTTCTTTCCTGGAAGTCCTGGCAGTGTCCATATGTTTTATACCTCTCCCACCCCCCACCCCCTTCCCATGCTCCCCCCCCAAAGCCCTCTACCTCCCACAGATCTCTCGATGTCTCCATGTCTCTCGGTCCCTGCTCTCAAATGTTGTGTTTGTGTCCTTCCGCCTCCCTCCCAATTGTAGAAGAATTTGTAGCTGAGAGACTCAAGACTCCAATGACCGGACACAGGTTTACAAAAGGTCTGGTTTATTAACTGGTTATTCACTTCATTCCATTTACCAAATAATACCGCATAATTCAATGGCTGAGATTAACTCTTTTCGCATGGTCCTTCTCGTTCGGCTGATGTTCCTCCGACACTCCCGTTGGTCAGAGCTCCTCGCAGCAAGTTCTCCTTTTGCTCAAAGTCCCTTCTGTTTATATCGGCACACTTCAGTTAATCCTCTGTCCGCTGAAATCGTAATCCCTTCTCCGCTGACGTTACTGGTCGCCTCCCTGGCACCAGCTAGCCCCCCTCCTGCTGTGAGTTCCATTCACCAAACAATAGGGGGGGTGCTTCAGCCAGGGGCTGTGACCAGGTGGACAAGAGATTATCATGTTCGGGCGCATTCCTGACTCATTTACAAACTCGTCTTTCACAGAGTTTGCATGTAAAATGTATCTGCTTTGTTACCAGGTTAATTAATAAGTTACCAGTGCCAATTAATAAGTTACACTGAGTTACACTTCCACAATTCCCGCATCTTTTTGTTTTTGTTTATATTAACCATTAATCTAAACATCAATATAAGTAAACAATCAATCACTACAAGTAAACATCATTACAAGTATAAGTAAATAATCAGTCACTTTGGTAATCAAATTCCCTTGGGCATACACCGTCATCCTGCAAGAATCACAAAACATTTCGTTGGTCATTGACTCCTTCCATATCGTTCAGTCTATTGCATTTGCATCACAAATATATTTTCAAAACAACACTTCACCATCACCAAGATACAACAATTTCACTTCATTTTCAAGTTTTATAAAGCATCTGCACCATCTGGCAAAAAACGTTTGCCTCCACACAAATGTTGACTTTGTTTGAAAGGAAGGGCTGATCACTTGTGTTTGAATCCTGGTATGAAACATTTTCTCCTAATGTCTTCATAGCTCCTGCACTACTGGGTGTAGGATTTCGCTGTTGTGGTAACATTTCGGAGTCATAGACTGACCCTGCTCTCCTTGTAGCATTCTTGCCACTTTTTGCTGTAAACCATAGTAATTCCTGAACAAGGCCTTCACCCAGTTGTAGTCGACTTGCCTCCTCCCTCATTGTGAGTGGGCAGCAAGTATTGGTGTGACGTTGATTGGCCAGCAAGATGTGGAACAGGGATGCCGGATGCATCCACACTGATGTTGGGACCATGGTGTTCAGGTCATTCATGGTCCTTACCAGGAGCAACCAGCAGAATCGTGCACAGCTGTTGTGACAAGGGCACAGCCGTTTTTTGCAGCTCCATGCTGGTTCCCTGGACGTTGGTGAAGTAATAACATATGTCCCCGCATTTCACAGAGGTTGCAGGTAAAATGTCGTTGTCCTGCAACTTCTGATGTGGTGAATGTTCGAAGCCTTCGAACAAGAGTAAGTGATCGCCTTTCTTTCATATGTTGCAGTGTGATCCAGGCAAATGGTCACATAAATTTCCTTGGTGAAGGTAAGCATTCATCTCCAAGTTACACGGGAGAATGTCTTCATCATTCTTTGAGAAAGAGGGTGTATGCCACGATTAACTTCATTTTTTAGCCACAAATTTTCTTTCTCGAACTTCTTCCCAATTCCGTTAGCAATCCCTCCAAAATGTGATCTCGTCTTATCCTTATGCTCAGTCACCTCTGAATCTGCTTTCCGCACACACTGGATCAGATAGGGTACATCTTACCATGAAATCAGCATAATCATGTATATCTTCCGACAGTTTCACATTCAACAATTTGTTGTTTTTCCTTAACACAAAAGTTATATTCATTTATATGCGTCACACAAATAATATTCAATCAGGTATGTATTTTATTACTAAACTAAGAATAGCATTGTATATGATTACAATCACAAACGGGAATACCTAATTCCCAACAACAATTTTTTTTTTCAAACCAACAAATTAAACATAATGTATTATTACCATAATTCCTCTCCACTTTTTCTTTTCCCTCTTTTTCCTAACAGTGTGTCACTCGTGGTGATATGAGTTCACTGATATTGTAATTGACACAACTCATAACATTGTCGTTATGCCATTATCTTAATTCTACTGTTTCATTTGCAACATCACTTGATTTAATCTTTTAATCTCAGTATTTATTCATATCATCATAACAATCTTTCTATTTTAGGTCCATATTTGTTTCTATTCTTATCAACCTCCTACGGTTTATCAATTTGTTCCAAAACACTGCAACCAAAGGTTTTAACCAAAGCTCTACCAAACTATTTCCAATTTGAACTCGACATGCTAATTAAACAACAATTCAAAGAATTAACTTCAATGGGTCAACAAAACTCATTTTATAAACAGATCTAATTTTCCCATCCAATATTTTCCTTGCCAAATGTCATATTGCAACACTTTAATAAACCTTCGAAAAATGTCTCCCAAATCAATAAATTCCCTTTTTACTTCCCAAATACTCATCTGTAAATTACATATTCAATTACAGTTTTTTTTTCTATTTGTTCGGCCTAAATGGCCACTGAAGTGGCTGCCAACATGCAGTACCGTTTTTATCTACCAAGCAAGTATTCGTCCACATAAGATCTCTACCAAAATGTTGTTTGTAAAAAACAAATCTGGGATTTCTGATTACATGGATGCACACTCTCAGGACATTTCAGGCTGCTTGTTAACAATCCACTACGATTAATTAATTCCTTTACCCACAATCAAATAATTAGTACAAATTGAGGATATTATCCCTATCACATTCATTTATAGATTCATTATGTTGGATCTAAATTTTCTCCCACTGCTGCAAGGAAGAACAATAGCTCTAATAAGTCTTTGTAATATCTCACTTCATTTACCCAGCATCGAAGAATTTATTTACTATCCATTCCCATCTGTTAACCAGTGACTTTGTTTGAACTCCAAAACTTAATTTGATGAATCCCATGTGTATGGTACCACTTATTGAAACCCCTACTTTTGTAGAAAATATCCAAGTAAGTGTTTTTATACACCCCCTTAACTGTTGCTCATCCATTTCTATGCACCCAGTGAGTACTACTGACACCAGTATGCCAATATAGGCGTGCGAGATTAACAAATATGTTGCAGGTACACGTAACAGCGCGTTCTGAGTATAAATAACGTAACAGCGCGTTCATGTCTGCCCCTTGGTTTAAGATGCACAATGCATTCCGTTTTAAAACTCACAATAGTTCCAATCAGCAAGATTTTCTTTACTATTTTCCCATATCATCTATGCCTAATACACATCCATACATGCAGCACAATTTATATGCTGATAAAATTCAAGTTTATATATATATATATAAATCCATGAGCAGAGTATTCTGGGAAGTCAGTGTAAGACCTCTCCCAAATTTGGATAATTTTGTACTCCCTCATTTCCTTTTATGAAGCTCATATCCATAAATAGCTGTTATTCTCATATAAATTCTATCAAAATGGAATCCCCAAATTACTCACAATTTTACTATTTAATTAATGGCTGCTCATAACCCAGCACATCAAATCTTTATATTCCATCTCCCTTGACAAAAGAGATAATGTTCATAATCAAATTTTATTTCTATTTTATTTTACGGATTCTCTGCATATTCAATCCCATCCACATAAAACTATCCATTTCCAGACAGGCACACTGTCGGTGTCAACAATCTTGTAAGATTGATACACAAAACAATAAAAAAACACTAACATTGACACACAAAAAATACACACACACATGCATTATGCGTATTTGTTTGCGTTGGAACTATTATTTACAGATCAAGATGGGTGTCAATTTTATTTCAATTTCATAAAATTTGTCCTTCAATTTTTTATAAATGCTAATACACAAATGGACCATAAAGTTTATTCTTAGAAAACCCCTATGATGTCACATTGAAATTACCCTTTCAGTTCCCACAATAATTTATCCAAATTTGACTACACACCCATTTACATGTCAGTCGACCACTGACTTATCAATCGTGTGGAACAATAGTCCGAAATTCCCACCTGATCATCATGTGACCCTTGTCCCTTGGTTTAAAATTTGCAAAGCAATTGTTCCAACTTTGTAAATTTAAAATTGTGTGCCCAACATAAAAGATCCAATTTCGGCATTTGATCAATTAATTATCATTTTGCTTACAAGCAAAAGAAAAAAATGAATAATTCTTGCTCCGAAAACTTTTCAGACCCAAGAATCATCGACAGTTATTCATGTTTGTCCAGTAATCTAATTTGTTGAGGCCAATCGTCATTTGGGATTTGTCGCAATGAAGGCCTAATCATTGTCTGAGGTATCGGTCAGCACTGGTACCCTTGATCTTGGTTTCTTTGTCCTTGGTTTCTTTGTCCTTGGTTTCTTTGTCCTTGGTTTCTTTGTCCTTGGTTTCTTTGTCCTTGGTTTCTTTGTCCTTGGTTGTTGAAATTGTCTTCTGCTCAGATATGGGCATCTCCTTATCCAGTGTCCCATCTCTCCACAGTTGAAGCACCGGCTTCTGTCGTTACCTGCTCTGTCCACCTGTGCATTTGTATTGCTGGGCTGCATCTCTACATCCCTGAGTTGCCACTGCAATCTCTCGTTGTCTCCTGAAACACGAAAAAATTCTCTGTACCGTCCTATTTGGGGAGACAACTGGAAATCAGATGGGACAACCGTCACTTTCATTCCTAATTTCGAGGGCAGTTGTGCATTTGTCTCCTCCACTGTATCCTGTATCCTTTTTATTTTAAGTTCTAGATCCGTTATCCGTTCTTGCTGTTCCCGTTGTCTGGATTCACCATCCCAAAGATGGAATGCAAGCCAGTCTACCGTTAGATTCTGTCTCTTCCTGGCTTTCAATCTTTGTTCCAATCTTTCCAATCGACTTCGCTCAAATGTACCATCTCTTGGAAACTCCTCATCATGTCCCTTTGTCCACAAATACCAATTCTCGACCTGCCTTATAGCTTCTGCACCATAACGGTCGTACATATGATGTGTACAAGTACCTTTTTGTGGAATCTCTGGTTGTCCTTGTGTATTCTTGCAGGCTCCATTTCCCATTCTGCCTTTTATCAAAGTAGCGTTGGATGTGTTGTAGTTTGTTCCTCTAAAGCTTCACTCGTACCTCCAGGAAGGGTCTCTCCACCTGTTCACCCGGTGATTTTCAGAGAATCTCCCTCAGCCATGGCTTTTGCACAATCCAATCTCACAGATCAGTATTTGCAGATGAGCCGGAGGGTCAGTATGAAATGGGTGAATCCTCAGGTGTCCGCTCTGTTGACGGGGAAATCACACAATGGTAACCGCACATATATATCTGTATATAAACTCACCACCTTGCTCAATTTTCCCAGGTTGTCTCCACATTGTTAATATCTCGCAAAGATATCAAAGCTTCTTTCTTGAGACCGCATTTTCATCAATCAAACAATCAATATATTCAATTCAATTTATTCAGTTCAATTTATTCAGTTAAATTTATTCAATTAAATTCAATCAATTAGATTCAATCAATTAATAATTCAATCAATTATTCAATTTCAATTAATTCATCACTATTCATCAATAAATCAAATTAATCATTTTGGATGACTCCTTGCATAAGCCCTTTCCCCAATGATGTCAGGACAGGTCCATCCATTGACCGTCACCTCTGGTTCGTACCTCATGTTAATTGATGAATCACCGTCCTGTCCTAGGGTCATATCTGACATATTTCCCCATTTTGCCTGGTCTCCACAAATTTTCTTTGCAACCACTAAAGGCAACTCATCCTTCATTCGTGAGACAGCCAAAATGGATGGCAGATATTAAAGTTCTTTGGGAAAAATATCTCATCATTTTCCTTTTAATAGTACCCAAAATCTCTTGGCAATATAAATTTCGTAAAACTCCTGAAATGGGACTGTCAAATTCCTTCAATCATGCTAAATTTTGAAACTCCATCGCTTGTAATACCCAATTTATCCCATAGGGCTTGAAAGTTCTTTCCCAAGTTCATGCAGCATTCTGCATTTGAACCCTATGATATCATTCATAATAATCATCATGATTTTATAGTCATGGTCCTATCATAATCATCTATTTAAACGAACATTTCCTTTATCACCACAGCTATGTGGTATAATCAACAATAGAATAAAACTGTACATAGCAACAGGCTACCTCATGGCCACTTAGTATACCTATTGACAATAAGTCATAACAATATCGAATAATCATTGAACAATTCAAAAATCGCTTCCCCTGCTCCAGCCGCAGCATCCGTGATATTTGTTTGCTCATTCACTATTCCTGATTCGTCATCAAGGATCTCCATCATCACACAGCGTACTTAATTCCGCATTCTAATGAGAATTCAACAGGAATTTACGACTCAAAGGAAAAAGAACGAGCAGACCTTTTGCAGGATGATCGTTACAAAAATCGTTACATATATTAAAGTATTTATAATGTCGACAAATCATATCTTAATTCTTACAAGATTTTGGTTCTTTGAATAAATCACAGCACCGGGAGAACCAGCTCCAAAAAATGGATCTTTGTGTTTATTCAGCACCCTAGTAATTGGCTCTTTGTGTACTAATTACACAGCACCCAGGCCCCGCTCATATGGATCTTTGTGC
This sequence comes from Myxine glutinosa, assembly GCF_964187855.1. Taxonomy (NCBI): domain Eukaryota; kingdom Metazoa; phylum Chordata; class Myxini; order Myxiniformes; family Myxinidae; genus Myxine; species Myxine glutinosa. The sequence goes on from NC_136272.1 coordinate 54,936,133, forward strand.
AGCGCTACACAGCACCTGAGCAAAAGGGGTTTCATCTACATTTTCCCTATCCAGTGTACCATCCGTGATATTTGTTTGCTCATTCACTATTCCTGATTCGTCATCAAGGATCTCCATCATCACACAGCGTACTTAATTCCGCATTTTTATGAGAGTTCAACAGGAATTTACGACTCAAAGGAAAAGAACGAGCAGACATTTTGCAGGACGATAACTGGAATTAGTCGTGAAAATATATCCAAAATACACAAAAATACACACCCACACAAATAAACAACATTTATTCCGTTTAACAGAACAAACATTTCCTCTATCATGACATGCATGTCTTCAAAATTATATGACCAAGAGAAAAAGTAAAATTAATGAAAACTGCGGGCAGTGATAATCCGGGGACCATACCGCTCCATCCTGATTGGACGAGTGCGTGCTAGAGTCGTTAACAGCGACAGTCCAGATCCGATTGTTCAAAATTTCAACTCAATCGATCGAAAAATGAACGCAGGGATGCATTTTAAAGGTGCAGTGGCACTAACTGAGTTGCCACGAATATGGCCACGAAATTGCCAATATGGCCATCACAAAATATTTTCCTTAATCAATTGGCTCATAGCATAACCAATCTGTAAGTATTTCATCCGAAGATGTATCTCTGAGGACTTTTAATTAAATAAGTCATTTATAAATCAACGAGTTAATTTATTAAATGATTAATCAATAAATCAATATTTTCCTTGACAGCCACATCACTTGGTCAGTGTCATGTCCAAATATCAGCTTCCTTACTCAAAAGGTGCCTGAGTTAATGTAATGTAATTACTGTAATAAGATTACTGCAATTACTGTAATGATTACTGTAATTACTGTAATTACCGGAACTGTAATTACTGTAATTACCTCAGGTAATTACTGTAATGTAATTACTGTAATTTAATAAGAAATGTAATTAATTAAATGAGTACTTCATTAATCGCTCATAATTAAATAACTCGTGAATTCTTATCCGGTTTATTTAACATTTGAGTGTCCCCAAAACGTTGGAGCAAAACGTTGCAACAACGAAAGTGAAACGTTGTGGATTATCCCAATGGATAATCCCAATGAATCACAATGCAATCCCATTAAAATCCCATATCTTGTCACCCTTTGCATTGTTGAAAGCAATTAATTCCATAACTCAATATTACCTCTATTTATATATACTAGGGCGTGCCCGCACGTACGTGCTTGCCCGTACGTGCTTGCAAAAAAAATGCGTGCAAGCAACAACAAAAACTTTGAAACCACGTGGCAGTAACGACCACAGAACCCCCTTTCTATTTACATGCAATGGTTTGGTCTATTCGCAAAGCCAAAGCGAACGACCACAGAACCCCCCCTCTATTTACATGAAATGGTTTGGTCCATTCGCAGAGCCAAAGCGAACGGCTTGCGAGTACGGTGACCATACCTTGGGACCCACTTGTCCGATTAATTTCAAACCTTGACAAATTTTCCATTCCTTCCCTTCCTGATCTTTCGATGTAGGGCTGGGTTCTTTTTTTAGGATCATGTTGCATCGAGCATTATTTTCCAAAACAGTGTGAACATTAAACCACACCAAAACCTCTGACATCCCACCATTAACACCTATTGTAAGCGTGCCGAATCAGTAAGCATCACCCCTTCTATGAGCCTCGACCAGAGGGTGGTTGTTACTCACAAACACTCGTCGCTAGCTGTTCCATTGTCTGCCGATTCCCACTCTGCTGTTTTTGTCTCATAATCACCAAGCAAGAACAGTACACATTTCCTGTAATTATCTCTCATAATCAGGATAAATTTGGAACAGCCCTTAAACTAACACCAAGCAGATCAATTTTTATATTTAGGTTGAGGTTTCACACAAACTGGTTAACTAAATAATACAGAATTATTATTATTATTATATCTCCGCCTTGGTGAACAGTTTATGTTTTGTATCCCACTGATAGGCCGGATCTGGATTCGGACCTGAACCAAAAATGGAATCGGTGTGTTTTTGTCACTTTTTTTTTTTTTTTTTTTGAATAATATTAAAATAATAACATTAATAAGTATATTATGTTAAATATCATGTATATCGCTTTTCACCCGATCTCTTTATGGTGAAGAATCACTTTAAACAATTCTCGTAGCCGGATTCGCACCTGGGTCTTCACCAAAATCCAATCATTTCGTCGTGTCACCCATGCTATTTATCTGGCAAATTTCGTTAAAAAAAAACAACAGCACTGATTCCGTGTCACCCATGCTATTTATCTGGCAAATTTCGTCAAAAAAAACAACAGCACTGGTTCCGTGTCACCCATGCTGTTTATCTGGCAAATTTCGTCAAAAAAAAAACAACAGCACTGGTTCCGTGTCACCCATGCTATTTATCTGGCAAATTTCGTCAAAAAAAAAAACAACAGCACTGGTTCCGTGTCACCCATGCTATTTATCTGGCAAATTTCGTCAAAAAAAAAAACAACAGCAGCACTGGTTTTGTTTCCTGGAAGCGTCCTGCAAAACGCTTTGCTTCTCGCAAAACGTCCACCAATGGGAAGTAAAGGGAGGGAAAAGGAGCGGGAGGAAGAGACAGGGTGCCGGAATGGACATGAGGGACAATGAGGGACAGTGAGGGAGTGTTGGTATGCAATTTTTATCCAATCGCCATCTTTCACAGTAACTCTGGACCGGCATGAGGTGGGATTGTCTGTCATGAATTTATTTGTTGATCGAACGAGTTTTAATTTGTCTAAATCCGACCAGTCGTTTCCAAAGATATAAGCCTTTTTGTCGCAATACCATAAATTGGAATGAGGTAAAAATATATATATATAAATATAATTCCCTTTCCCGGTTCCCTGTCGCTCGCCGAGCGCCGAGCAAGTCGCTGGCTCGCTGAGCAAGTCGAGTGCTTTGAACAAGTGCAAAAAAAAAGAAGTACTTTATACGTGTATGCGTGGGTAAACGAGTGTACCGGCCTTACACGTCCTGGAAGCAAATGGTCGCAAGGTGCACGCTTGCTCCGTTTGCTCCCAGGTCACAGTAAGACCCTTAATGACCAGCACAAAAATACGTATTTACAGAAATCATTTAGGAAAAACACGAATAAATAGAATCATTTAACACGTTTCATCCTTGTATCACCTATGGACAATCGCAAGTCCCACACAAATCCTCCATGTATATACAACATAACTATTCCCAAGTTCGTAAATCATACTGGACCAAAAACAAGACACACTTACCTTTTAAAGACTTGTTTGTGTCCAGTTGATGTCAGCGGTGCCTCCAAATTGTAGAAGAATTTGTAGCTGAGAGACTCAAGACTCCAATGACCGGACACAGGTTTACAAAAGGTCTGGTTTATTAACTGGTTATTCACTTCATTCCATTTACCAAATAATACCGCATAATTCAATGGCTGAGATTAACTCTTTTCGCATGGTCCTTCTCGTTCGGCTGATGTTCCTCCGACACTCCCGTTGGTCAGAGCTCCTCGCAGCAAGTTCTCCTTTTGCTCAAAGTCCCTTCTGTTTATATCGGCACACTTCAGTTAATCCTCTGTCCGCTGAAATCGTAATCCCTTCTCCGCTGACGTTACTGGTCGCCTCCCTGGCACCAGCTAGCCCCCCTCCTGCTGTGAGTTCCATTCACCAAACAATAGGGGCTGTGACCAGGTGGACAAGAGATTATCATGTTCGGGCGCATTCCTGACTCATTTACAAACTCGTCTTTCACAGAGTTTGCATGTAAAATGTATCTGCTTTGTTACCAGGTTAATTAATAAGTTACCAGTGCCAATTAATAAGTTACACTGAGTTACACTTCCACACCATCTTGTCTACCGCTCCCGATGTTATATGTTTTATGTGTCGGTTTGTCTTTCTGTGTGATTAATCTTCGCTCTTTCACGAGCCTCGATCTTGTATACAAAAGAAAAAAGGTGGCCTTCTTTATGCCAAGGTGGCCTTCTTTATGCCAAGGTGGCCTTCTTTATGCCATGGTGGCCTTCTTTATGCCGTGGTGGCCTTCTTTATGCCGTGGTGGCCTTATTTATGCCATGGTGGCCTTCTTTATGCCGTGGTGGCCTTCTTTATGCCGTGGTGGTCTTCTTTATGCCGTGGTAGCCTTATTTATGCCATGGTGGCCTTCTTCATGCCGTGGTGGCCTTCTTTATGCCATGGTGGTCTTCTTTATGCCGTGGTGGCCTTCTTTATGCCGTGGTGGCCTTCTTTATGCCATGGTGGCCTTTATGCCATGGTGGCCTTCTTTATGCCGTGGTGGCCTTATTTATGCCATGGTGGCCTTGTTTATGCAGTGGTGGCCTTCGTTATGCCCTGATAGCCTTATTTATGCCGTGGTGGTCTTCTTTATGCCGTGGTGGCCTTCTTTATGCCATGGTGGCCTTCTTTATGCCGTGGTAGCCTTCTTTATGCTGTGGTAGCCTTCTTTATGCCATGGTAGCCTTCTTTATGCCATGGTGGCCTTCTTCATGCCATGGTAGCCTTCATTATGCCACGGTGGCCTTCTTTATGCCATGGTAGCCTTATCTATGCTGTGGTGGCCTTCTTTATGCCATGGTGGCCTTGTTTATGCCGTGGTGGCCTTCTTTATGCCAAGGTGGCCTTCTTTATGCCGTGGTGGCCTTCTTTATGCCATGGTAGCCTTCTTTATGCCATGGTGGCCTTCTTTATGCCGTGGTGGCCTTCTTTATGCCGTGGTGGCCTTCTTTATGCCATGGCGGCCTTCTTTATGCCATGGTGGCCTTCTTTTTTGCCGTGGTGGCCTTCTTTATGCCATGGTGGCCTTCTTCATGACATGGTGGCCTTCTTTATGCCTTGGTGGCCTTCTTTATGCCATGGTAGCCTTCTTTATGCCATGGTGGCCTTCTTTATGCCATGGTGGCCTTCTTCATGCCATGGTGGCCTTCTTTATGCCATGGTGGCCTTCTTTATGCCATGGTGGCCTTCTTCATGACATGGTGGCCTTCTTTATGCCTTGGTGGCCTTCTTTATGCCATGGTAGCCTTCTTTATGCCATGGTGGCCTTCTTTATGCCATGGTGGCCTTCTTCATGCCATGGTGGCCTTCTTTATGCCATGGTGGCCTTCTTCATGACATGGTGGCCTTCTTTATGCCTTGGTGGCCTTCTTTATGCCATGGTAGCCTTCTTTATGCCATGGTGGCCTTCTTTATGCCATGGTGGCCTTCTTCTTGCCATGGTGGCCTTCTTTATGCCATGGTGGCCTTCTTTATGACATGGTGGCCTTCTTTTTGCCATGGTGGCCTTCTTTATGCAGTGGTAGCCTTCTTTATGCCGTGGTGGCCTTCTTTATGCCAAGGTGGCCTTCATGTCAAGGTGGCCTTCTTTATGCCACGGTGGCCTTCTTTATGCCACGGTGGCATTCTTTATGCCGTGGTAGCCTTCTTTATGCCATGGTAGCCTTCTTTATGCCGTGGTGGCCTTCGTTATGCCATGGTAGCCTTATTTATGCCGTGGTGGCCTTCTTTATGCCATGGTGGCCTTCTTTATGCCGTGGTAGCCTTCTTTATACCGTGGTAGCCTTCTTTATGCCATGGTGGCCTTCTTTATGCCAAGGTGGCCTTCTTTATGCCAAGGTAGCCTCACTGGGATTGACACAATCTGTCAATTTCCTGACCCGGATCTCAGCCAATGGAGTATCTTCTCTTCTAGACTTGGTTATGACAAACTTCCCTGCTAATGTCTGCTGCTCTTCTTCTGCTCCAATCGGTTCTTCTGATCATGTGCTTGTCAAAGTGGACATCTCTCTGGCCATTCTCAGAGAGCCTCCTCAGCGTCGACGAGTCTGGCATTTCACTCAGGCCGACTGGGACGGTCTTCAAGCAGCCATCAATCGTCTGGATTGGTCTCCCATCTCCACTGCCTCTGACATCAATTCTTCCTGGGAATTCTCCCAAAGCAAACTGCTCTCTCTCATGCACAGATTTATCCCATCTCGTCTTCAGTTGTCTTACCCTTCCTCCCGTCCATGGTACACTGAATCTTGTGGTGAGGCAGTTGCCCTGAAACAACTTGCCTTTGCCTCTTGGAATGCTAATCCAACTGAAGGCAATCTCAGTTCCTTCCACCAAGCTCGGAACAAGTGTGTGTCTACCCTCAGGAGTGCCAGGAAGCACTATCTCTCCACACTCAAGAATGAACTCTCAAACCTGTCTTCTTCCTCCAAATCCTGGTGGTGTCTGGTCAAATCCGTTTCTGGTGTTTGTTCCCCCTCCATCCCCTCCCTTACCTCAAATGGCCACACAGTGGACATCGCATGTGACAAAGCCGAATGCCTCAACTCTGTGTTTGCCTCAAAATCTTTAGTCCCAAACCCATCTCTCTCTGTTCCCACCTTTCCCAGTCGAACCCAACTGCTCCTGGACTCTGTGTTCTTCTCTCCTGACAAGGTGGAGGAGTTTTTGTCTAACCTCGACTCTGATTCTGCAACTGGACCAGACGGCATCAGCCCACGGGTCCTAAAATCCTGCTCTGCCGCTCTATCTCACCCTCTCTCTGTTATTTTCACCCTCTCTTTTGCTCAAGGTCATCTGCCAGCATCCTGGAAATCAGCAAACATTACCGCTTTACACAAAAAAGGTGCTAAAACAGATCCTTGCAACTCCAGACCAATCAGCCTGCTCCCAATTATCAGCAAAGTCATGGAATCCATCATTGCTTCGGATATGAAATCTTTCCTCTTCTCCAATGGCTTGATCTCTGATCATCAATTTGGTTTCAGACCAGGTCACTCTACTCTGGACATGCTGCTTCTGCTTTCTCAACAATGGATGGAGGTCCTCAATGCCAAACAGGAAATCAGAGCTGTCTCCCTTGACATATCACGTGCCTTCGATACGTTCTGGCACCCAGCTCTGCTCACGAAACTCTCCTCCTATGGTATCCATGGAAATCTCCATCCATGGCTTGCGGACTTCCTCTCTGGTCGTAGTCAACGTGTGGCCCTGAATGGATTTCTCTCATCTCTCCTTCCTGTTCAGGCTGGAGTTCCCCAAGGCAGTGCTCTGGGCCCTGTGCTTTTTCTGGTCTTTATCAATGATCTCTCCGACTCTCTGGAAAATCCTCTCTATCTCTTTGCTGATGACTCCACTCTCTGCCCCTCCATTCCTCTTCCCTCAGATCGGCAGTCTGCAGCCTTCTCACTCTCTGAAGACTTGGACAAAATCACAGACTGGTCAAACAAGTGGAACATGTCTTTCAATCCTGACAAATCTCACACTCTTACTACGTCTCTCCGAAAAGATCGACTGGCCAACCCTCCCATGTACATTCTCAACAATCCTCTCCAAGAAGTTCTGTCGCTCAAGCTTTTGGGTCTCACTATCTGCCATGATCTTTCTTGGGAAAACCACATTTCCAAGCTGGCCTCCAAAGCCAGTCGCCGACTGGGCACCGTCCGTCGTGCGAAGTCCTTCCTCGGCACACCTGAGCTCCTCACCACATACAAGGCTTTCATCCGCAGCTCAATGGAATACTGTTCTCCCCTATGGGCCGGTGCTCCTGCCTCACACCCAGCTCGGCTTCACGCTGTTGAAACCAAAGCTTTCAGAATTATTGGAATCTCCCGCGATGAAGCTATCTCTGAGGGCCTTTCACTCACTCACCGCAGGCAGGTAGGTGGTCTTTCTGTCTTCTACCGACTCCTCCCCGGCCTTGCTCCCCCAGCTCTCTCTGTGCTCTGTCCCCCAAATATTCCGACAGGTCGCACAAGATCTGCCAGCAACCCTCTGATGGTTAAACTGCCGAAATCTCGGCTCTCTGCTCACCTTCACTCTTTCATTCCTCTTTTCTCCCGCCTCTGGAACAAACTCCCACACTCCCTTCAATCCCACTCCTCCCTCCAGGTCTTTAAAACAGCTGTTCACCACCATCTCTTATCTTCCCCCATCCAAAACCTTGATCTTTTCTACCCCCGCTAATTCACCCCAGATCCACCTTGTTTGACATTCCAACTTCTTTCCTGGAAGTCCTGGCAGTGTCCATATGTTTTATACCTCTCCCACCCCCCACCCCCTTCCCATGCTCCCCCCCCAAAGCCCTCTACCTCCCACAGATCTCTCGATGTCTCCATGTCTCTCGGTCCCTGCTCTCAAATGTTGTGTTTGTGTCCTTCCGCCTCCCTCCCCATCTTGTCTACCGCTCCCGATGTTATATGTTTTATGTGTCGGTTTGTCTTTCTGTGTGATTAATCTTCGCTCTTTCACGAGCCTCGATCTTGTTTACAAAAGAAAAAAGGTGGCCTTCTTTATGCCAAGGTGGCCTTCTTTATGCCAAGGTGGCCTTCTTTATGCCGTGGTGGCCTTCTTTATGCCGTGGTGGCCTTATTTATGCCATGGTGGCCTTCTTTATGCCGTGGTGGCCTTCTTTATGCCGTGGTGGCCTTCTTTATGCCGTGGTAGCCTTATTTATGCCATGATGGCCTTCTTCATGCCGTGGTGGCCTTCTTTATGCCGTGGTGGTCTTCTTTATGCCGTGGTGGCCTTCTTTATGCCGTGGTGGCCTTCTTTATGCCATGGTGGCCTTTATGCCGTGGTGGCCTTCTTTATGCCGTGGTGGCCTTATTTATGCCATGGTGGCCTTGCTTATGCAGTGGTGGCCTTCGTTATGCCCTGATAGCCTTCTTTATGCCGTGGTGGTCTTCTTTATGCCGTGGTGGCCTTCTTTATGCCATGGTGGCCTTCTTTATGCCGTGGTAGCCTTCTTTATGCTGTGGTAGCCTTCTTTATGCCATGGTAGCCTTCTTTATGCCATGGTGGCCTTCTTCATGCCATGGTTGCCTTCATTATGCCACGGTGGCCTTCTTTATGCCATGGTGGCCTTGTTTATGCCGTGGTGGCCTTCTTTATGCCAAGGTGGCCTTCTTTATGCCGTGGTGGCCTTCTTTATGCCATGGTGGCCTTCTTTATGCCGTGGTGGCCTTTTTTATGCCATGGTGGCCTTCTTCATGCCGTGGTAGCCTTCTTTATGCCGTGGTGGCCTTCTTTATGCCGTGGTAGCCCTCTTTATGCCACGGTGGCCTTCTTTATGCCGTGGTGGCCTTCTTTATGCCGTGGTGGCCTTCTTTATGCCGTGGTGGCCTTCTTTATGCCGTGGTGGCCTTCTTTATGCCATGGTGGTCTTCTTTATGCCATGGTGGCCTTTATGCCATCGTGGCCTTCTTTTTTGCCTTGGTGGCCTTCTTTATGCCATGGTGGCCTTCTTAATGCCATGGTGGCCTTCTTTATACTGCCGTGGCCTTCTTTATGCTGCGGTGGCCTTCTTTATGCCATGGTGGCCTTCTTTATGCCCTGGTGGCCTTCTTTATGCCGTGGTGGCCTTCTTTATGCCACGGTGGCCTTCTTTTTTGCCGTGGTGGCCTTCTATATGCCATGGTGGCCTTCTTTATGCCATGGTGGCCTTATTTATGCCACGGTGGCCTTCTTTATGCCACGCTGGCCTTCTTTATGCCACGATGGCCTTCTTTATGCCGTGGTGGCCTTCTTTATGCCGTGGTGGCCTTTTTTATGCCATGGGGGGGCCTTCTTTATACCATGGTGGCCTTATTTATGCCGTGGTGGCCTTCTTTATGCCATGGTAGCCTTTTTTATGCCATGGGGGGCCTTCTTTATACCATGGTGGCCTTCTTTATGCCGTGGTGGCCTTCTTTATGCCGTGGTGGCCTTCTTTATGCCGTGGTGGCCTTCTTTATGCCGTGGAAAATATTTGCATGAGCATGAAGGGGACCTGTGTCAGTCAACAGAATGCGAAATTCTTTACAAAAATTATTTGTAAAGCAATTTTTTGTTTTGTTCATGGATTAATGTGCAATCGCAAAATGAATGTTGCCCGGATGTAGACGCCGCGGTGACAGAGCCGACCAGGTGTACATACTGTCTCACTCAAACACGCTCTCGTGTTCGTCCCTGAGCCTTTTTGTCGTCATACTGATGGTAAAGCGAACTGGAATCGGTCGAATGGAAAGATGTATTCAGTGCAATGTGCGGATTCAGCAAGGTGTTATTTGTGCCCGCAATTGTTGCTTGCAATAGGCCGCCATCAATTGGCAGTGAAACCATAAAGTGTGTGCCATTACCAAGACCATCGATTACCAGTGAAACCAAAAGGTGTGTGCCATTACCAAGACCATCGATTACCAGTGAAACCATAAGGTGTGTGCCATCACCAAGACCATCGATTACCAGTGAAACCATAAAGTGTGTGCCATTACCAAGACCATCGATTACCAGTGAAACCAAAAGGTGTGTGCTATTACCAAGACCATCGATTACCAGTGAAACCATAAGGTGTGTGCCATCACCAAGACCATCGATTACCAGTGAAACCATAAGGTGTGTGCCATTACCAAGACCATCGATTACCAGTGAAACCATAAAGTGTGTGCCATTACCAAGACCATCGATTACCAGTGAAACCAAAAGGTGTGTGCTATTACCAAGACCATCGATTACCAGTGAAACCATAAGGTGTGTGCCATTACCAAGACCATCGATTACCAGTGAAACCATAAGGTGTGTGCCATCACCAAGACCATCGATTACCAGTGAAACCATAAAGTGTGTGCCATTACCAAGACCATCGATTACCAGTGAAACCAAAAGGTGTGTGCCATTACCAAGACAATCGATTACCAGTGAAACCATAAGGTGTGTGCCATTACCAAGACCATCGATTACCAGTGAAACCAAAAGGTGTGTGCCATTACCAAGACCATCGATTACCAGTGAAACCAAAAGGTGTGTGCCATTACCAAGACCATCGATTACCAGTGAAACCAAAAGGTTTGTGCCATAACCAAGACCATCGATTACCAGTGAAACCAAAAGGTGTGTGCCATTACCAAGACCATCGATTACCAGTGAAACCAAAAGGTGTGTGCCATTACCAAGACCATCGATTACCAGTGAAACCAAAAGGTGTGTGCCATTACCAAGGCCATCGATTACCAGTGAAACCATAAGGTGTGTGCCATTACCAAGACCATCCTTTGGCACCAGCATCAAGCTCGGGCTTCAAGCGCAGCATGTGACCAAGCTCGGCCGAAACCATCAAGTGAATTGACGGACGCGACTGGGAGCGATACAACATTTTCGGCATTCGTGAGAACATGAGCACTCAAACGATGCCACTTCACCTGGAAACCAACCTGGTTGGTGAGGTCGTTGGTCATCGAATTGTGTGGCGCCAGAATTGCTCGCGTGACCATCCAATGTGGATTGCTCCAATTGTTAGCGAGCTTGGGGAATGTCCAACGAATGAGGACAGCAAGATCCAAGGTCAGGTACATTTCAGGTGGCAAATCGACATCACCTGAATTTGTACGTTCACCACTACTCGGATGTGGAAGCCATTTGGCATATTTCTCGCCGTCCTCGGATATTTTCCCGTAGCTCATACATTACATCGTTTGAATTCACACTTGTGTTGTTACCACGGAGGTATATAATATGGAGAGCCAATTGGCCACCTCGCAGCATTAGCCGCCGTGAAGCCACCGGAAATAGTCTGGCGGCCATATTGGGAAGCCGATTGTTTTGTAAACAAAGCCTGTCAAAGCAAAGGCGTGGCGCACTGATGATGCAGCTGGAGCGAATTTTAGGACCGCCGACTATTTAATTAATATAGAATACTAATATTTGAACTGATATTCGGGCTCAGAATCCCGTTCTTTAAGGAGAATGGTGTTCATTAAGTTTGAAGTTGATTCTAGACGCATTTTTCCTGGGGAATCCAATGGTTTAGAGCTTGTTTGGAAAAAAAGTGCCCAAAATTACCGCTCGGTGTTCTTTATCGTTCTTCTCATGACCCAATCACCCACTAGTAGGAATAAGAATCCTGACATGTTACACCCCTGTTTAACTCCTGTCTTCACCTTGAACCATTCTGTTGTTTCACCTTGGTCGACGACCGCACATTGAAAGTCTTGGTAAAGGGCTTTTACAAGGTTCACTAATTTTCCAGGTATGCTGTATTTCTTCATTATGACCCAGACTTTCTCTGGGCAAGGAGTCGAAAGCTTTCAAGAAATCTATAAAATTGAGGTACATCGTCGTTTGCCATTCTTTGGCTTGTTCTATAATGTTCCTCAATATAAAGATCTGATTTGTTGTCATGTTATATGATGTTACTTAATTCAGTCATTATATTGTAACTAAGATGTGTATGTTTCTATTACCGAGATGCTAGAAACCAGTCACATAAATGACATGAAACGCTGTCATGTAGTTAACCCACACAATTCTTGGGTTTCGGAAGTTTTTGCTATTCATAACATACAAGACTTACATGTTGCAATGGAACGTTCAACAGGACATGGTAATTGTTACATGAATAATGGAGCGGAGATATAGACATCTCATGCAACACATCTTTTACAGTTTAAATATTTACATGAAGTGTTGGTGAACTCGCCATATCAGACAAAGGGCAACCCACTTGCCGACTTGATGTCATGTCGCATCAAGAGGCGCTTATATGCGGCAACAAACTGCCGGGCCGTTGGGTTATTCCCACTTCCACATGCAATGCGGACCGCTCCAAAGAAAAGTTCAATGTGGTCTTGGCTCATTTTGTACGTAAGCAGGTATCGCAGGGGAGATGAGGCAGGTTTGACATATGTGAAATACAAAATTGTGACACTCTCTATGCAGATCATGAAACCAATGAAGGGGGTTTTCAAACGTGTATTGGTCATAACTTGACCATTCATGTTTTTGATGTTGGACAAGTAACTGTAGGCAGTATCCAGGAATGGCAGGAAAAGTCCTTCTCGTGATGTCATGAGTGGTGCCTTGTAGTTTCGTGCCAATGGATTGCGAGAATTTAGAATGTCAAACAGTTTGTCCAATGTTTCAATGTATTGGCAGGTAGCCTCACTGCCCTGAAATTCTGATAGTTGCAAAGTGTCCCTGCAAAACCGAATTGCATCTGCCACACTAGTGCTCAATGTCTGAGCGCTGTGTCCACCTTCATGACATTGCTCTTCCACTCGATGTGTTTCCGGGAGAGCTTATTTCCCAGACGCAAGCCTTCCCTCTTCTGCAGATCAAAGAGTGCCTGGATGTATTTCCACGCGATGACTTTTTTGTTGCCATCCTCCATCATTTTCATGGATCCAAGACAGTTTCTTGCAAGTTTAAGCATGTGACATGCATCGAGTACTTCGAGTACTTCGGCTTCAGTCGGACGGTTTGACCAGTCCTGTCGAAGTCACTCTCATTGAAGTGATCACTGCACAGAACTGTGGTGCCTGGGGTGGGGTAGAAGGACTCCCTTCTCAGGGCAGATGTCCATCGGGAGCACAAGTCCTTATCCTTTGGAAACCTTGAAACAAAATACGTTGTGGTCACAAAATGTGGTTGCGGGTCAAAACCTCAGAGGGCAGTCAAAACATCTGAGTCAAAACGACTCCATATCAAAATAATATTTTGAGTTTCATATGTATAGTTAAATACAACTTCATCTGCTAATGTTTGCCATGTGTCGGACTTTCGTACCTTCCACAAGTAACCCCCATTTGCTCTTTCTGCTCACGAGTGACACAGGAGGGCATGGAAACCCTGACAGTAGTAGACTGGACAATTAAGTGAAGCTCATCACAAATTAAATCACTTGACAATGATCACGAGCTGACGAGTCAATCTCGATACTTCAATCTGAATCAATGAATGAGTCAATCAGACATCAGTCTGACATACTCACATAGCCCTAGTGAATACACAATACAGTTATATTTGAGATCTGTGTCGTATTGCACACCCTGCGCGTGGTCTAACATCATCAAATTCAAACACAGTGTTCAAACTTCATTGAAACTTAATTGCCTAGCCCCACCACCGTGACCACGCCAAAAACTGAAAAAGCAGAACACCCGCGATCGCGGTTTGTCACTTACTTGTGAAATGTGCATGTGGAGGCCTTCCCTGAGGTATTTGTGCAGTCAAATGCAACACACTGTGGCATTTTGAAACAGCGCGTTCACAAATAAGACTCCTTACAGTCGGTAAGCATCCAAAATGAATCAGAAATTGTGAGATCAGCTGATTGTGAGATCAAACACGGACGCAGACACAATCGGCTTCCCAATATGGCCGCCAAGCAACTTCCGCTAGCTTCAGCCGACAGCCATCATTGGCTCTCCAGGTTTATTATATACCTCCGTGGTTGTTACCCTGCGCTCGCGAAGCGAAACGTAGGGTTAAGCATTCGGGTGCGTACGTACGTACGTGCGTGTCTTCATTTTTAAAATTCATTTTGTCGGCGACCGTTGGTCCGATTGACATTAAATTTTCACCATAGGAGGGCCGCGTCCTGTATAATATTTTAGTGAATATTATGACGTCATAAGTCAAGTGGTATAGGAGCCATCTTGGAAAAAACAAAAAACTTTGCACCTCTATCTCAAAAACCGCTGCACAGAAATAATCGACAGGTCTCATTGCAAAGAACTCTCCATGCGGAATAACATGTGAATTATAACGTCATAGGTGCCACCGTTATGACGTCATAATTCGACAAGTAAAAAACTTTATCCGATCAGGATGAAATTTCTTGAGCAGCATCTCGGTATGAATTGATGAAGAAATAAAATTATAATGACGTCGTAGGTCACGTGGTTCGGACGCCATATTGTTTTGAGTGAAAAGCCTGAGAAACCACTAAAAGCCAATTTTCTCCAAAACGACTGAACAGATCGAGGCCAAACTTTGGAGGCAGAATCGCATACCCATGACAAACAAAAAAGTCAGCAAGTATGACGTCATGCGTCATTGTGTCACATGGTTTTGGAGTTATGACGATTTTAAGCATAAACTTTTAAAACCTAGTTCCTCCATCCTTTTTGATCCTATCGAGGGGAAACTTCACAGATGTGTTCAGCATATCAGTCTACTAAAATGACCTTTTGGAATTTGCAATAGGTGACGTGGTTTGACATATAAATACTTAAACGAATTTTTTTTTAAAAATTATAACTCTTGAACCACTTCATTGATCGACGTGAAACTTTATATTATAGTCGAGGTAATGAATTGTAACGTGTGCAAAATTTCAAGATGATTGGATGTATGGTCTGGAAGCTATAAGTTGTTAATACGTGAAGAAGAAGAAGAATAAGAAGTAGAACAGCTTTCTTGAGTGGGCATGGAATTAATTATCACACTGCACATGACGAGCAGGCAAAGTATGGAGCGACCTCACGAGGTCATTTTGACCTCAAAATAAATTCTGATTTCAGATTTGTCAATCGTTGCGGTATATTAACACACGACCAAAACAGATTTGGTGAAATTCCGACGATTTTGACGAAAATATAGGCCTAACATTTGTGGATGCATTTCAGTAAAGTAAAGTGTGTGCCGTGTCAGCATTTAAAAAATTGAAACGTGGCTCGTTGTAAATAACCATGTGGGGAATAGGTGTTGTTAACGATGATGTGATTGGTGCCATAATTATGACGTCATAATTCGATAGGGAAAACGCTCAGTCTGATCAGTTTGAAATTTATTGAGCATGATCTATGCAACAATTATATTAGAGAATATAAATTTATGATGTCATCGCTCACGTGGTCTGGCAGCCATATTGGATCAAAAAAAAAGAAACGTTCAAAAATGGGAGAGTCGGCTCACACCAAGTTGACTGCGCAGGGTAAGTATTCTATGAATACCTTCTAGTTTTAAAAGCAATACCTTTTATTCTCGATCGTTTTCAGAGCTTACCTGACCGATGTAGATGCCAGAATACATCGCAAAAGCACCAAATCGGGAGATCACACAATCAGCAAAATAACTACTGTACTTTGCTTTGCACACAGAATGGTACTGTACTTTGCTTTGCACACAGAATGGTACTGTACTTTGCTTTGCACACAGAATGGTACTGTACTTTGCTTTGCACGTAGAATGGTACTGTACTGTAGATTGGTTAAGAGGCATTGTAAAAATGTTACCTTAAAAGTGAAATGAGATGTTTTTTAAATGGATGGTGAACGTGCAGGTGATTTCACTAGATTATTAAGTTTGCCTTTGACTGTGGTGTGTACCATGTATAGGAGGGGGAATAAGAAAGAAGAAGAAGAACTCTGCACATCACCAAGTTTGTCTGCTTCTGGAAACGATTTTATTTCTTTGAATATGTCAAGTCATTTATTTACATTTATGTGTATTTGAATATAAATGTTTTCACCAAAAAAGTGTAATATCATAGGGAACAAGCAGAATATGATATGGGAAGGCTTACCATAGCACCAACATGGAGGGTGTATGATTTTCCAAATTACAATTGTGGGTGGAGCCCGGCCACCTGTCCAGCCAATGGATTTTGACTGAAAGACTTCAGACGCACGCACCATCATTATGTTTTTCATATATAGGATTTTAACTTTGACCCTAATCCCATGTCGCCTTTTTCTCATACAAATACCAAAGCATGAAAAATGCGACGGATATGATCATAGTGATAAATGATTGCTTTAAATTCTCAATTAAAACTTTTAAATGAAAGATTATAACGTCAGTAATAGCAATTCAATGTGTTGCTAATGACTAATAAACACCGGGATGCCTTGAAAAGCTTTAACGTAGCCAGGTGAGCAAGAGGCAGCAGTGGACAATCACCCCAACCCAGGTGGCCGACATCAGCTACCTTTCATTTACCAAACGCAGCTTGCGGCCGCCATTTTGTGTTTGCAATCTTGATCTTGAACTTGTTGCAAACAGCAATGAATCGGCGAGTGAGCGGCCCGAATGTCTCATGTGTACAAATCGTGCTTCCCATGATCACTTCATACCTCTCTCCTACAATAGCGGCTAGGATGTCGAGGAGGAGAATCGATGTAATGATCATGAAACTGAAATAGAGAGTTATTGCCATCGTTTCATCCACTTTCTTTAAATCATTGTAGGTAGAATTCCCAAGAAGCATTGCAAAGAGCGAACCCAAGGAGCGAGAAAAGCTTTTGAAATCAGACAACTTTGAGCCAAATATCATCTGAAATGTGAGACTGTAGGATACAAGCACCACAAACAAGATGAAGGTGTAGCTTTTGAGTTTCTCTGCACAACTGAACACCACCTTACCCACAAGAGCCATTTGCCGGTTGGCTTTTAAAAGGCCAAAGAACTTGAGAGAAGCCATGAACACCAAAACACCCATGAGTTGGCTGAGGTAGTTATCGACAGATGCGACTTTCCAGAACATTGTGAAGGAGCCTGTAAAATAATTAATAAAATATGGGATGTTTATTAACATTGATTTATTCACATCTTACTATAATTCACCAAATGTCCGTCCGTCTGTCTGTATGTCTGTCTGTTCGAAGGTACCGTAAAAAACTGCTGAACCGATCGCAAAGATATTTTGCGTGGATAATCCTGGGATCTCCAGGAGTAAAATAGGCTATTTAGTTTTCCCAATTTCAGCTTTGGTATCCAGCATTCTCAGGTTTGGACTCCCGCATAACATTCGCGTTCGCATAACGTTCATTGTGACGATGTTTTCATTGTGATGTGGTTTTCCCGGGTGCCGCACAAACGGCTGCACCGATCGGACTCGGTGACCTCGGACAAAGACCTTTTATAAGGAAACGGGTTGAATCCCTGCTTGAGAGAATTCCAAACCCTTCCCCGCCATCACGGCCGTCTCTCCAACTCACGAGATATGTGGAAAGGACGACCCAAAACCAATATAAACATCATTAAACATCATTCGTATATAAACATTATTAAAAGTAAATAATGACCTCGGCCAAAGTTCAAACGACGTTTAATCTCTACATGAGAGAATTCCACATAGCTATTTGGGCGGTGTATACGCTAACAGATCGCTGTCTCCATCGATCTTTCCAAGGCCGTAACAACTATCGGCTCAAAATCCTTTTGACTGTTGATTTGGTAGTTTTTACAATGAAGGAAACACGTATCGGCAGTACATACGACATCGGGAGGACTAACTGCACGCGTCTTCAGTATCAAGCTTAAATCTGTCATGGCGGATCTGAAGAGCGGAATGCTTGGAGAAGTGGTGGTCTACTTCGGCATGAAGGAGGATCAGAAACGTGGACTCCCACAATGCCACATCCTGCTGATACTTGCTCCCGCATGACGTTATTTTCCAGGGTGCCGCACAAACGGCTGCACCTATCGAGATTTAACGAATGTTTATATAAATCGTTTAAAATAAAATAAAACATTCAATTTCTGATATTTAGCCTTTTCATTTGGGCCTCCCAATTGAAGCCCCGCCCGTAGGGCGGGTACCGTTGCTAGTTTCAGTAATAGGATGACTTGCAGGTACGCACAATCACCTCTAGAACATCGAGCCTGAGTTTGAATCCCAACCCAGCTATAAACTGTCATCCTGGTGTTTCACATGCAGAGTAATTCTTCAATGTGTGCACCATCCATCGGTGCACGTCAAACTGGGTGGTCCATCTCCTGGCGTCCTTCACATTGATGGACGTTAAACTGGGTGGTCCATCTCCTGGCGTCCTTCACATTGATGGACGTTAAACTGGGTGGTCCATCTCCTGGCGTCCTTCATATTGATGGATGTTAAACTGGGTGGTCCATCTCCTGGCGTCCTTCACATTGATGGACGTTAAACTGGGTGGTCCATCTCCTGGCGTCCTTCACATTGATGGACGTTAAACTGGGTGGTCCATATCCTGGCGTCCTTCGCATTGATGGATGTTAAACTGGGTGGTCCATCTACTGGCGTCCTTCACATGGATGGACGTTAAACTGGGTGGTCCATCTCCTGGCGTCTTTCACATTGGTGGATGTTAAACTGGGTGGTCCGTCTACTGCCATCTTTCACATTGATGGATGTTAAACTGGCTGGTCCGTCTACCGGCGTCCTTCACATTGATGGATGTTAAACTGGGTGGTCCGTCTACCGGCGTCCTTCACATTGATGGATGTTAAACTGGGTGGTCCATCTCCTGGCGTCCTTCACATTGATGGATGTTAAACTGGGTGGTCCATCTCCTGGCGTCCTTCACATTGATGGACGTTAAACTGGGTGGTCCATCTCCTGGCGTCCTTCACATTGATGGATGTTAACCTGGGTGGTCCATCTCCTGGCGTCCTTAATATTGATGGATGTTAAACTGGGTGGTCCATCTCCTGGCGTCCTTCATATTGAATGATGTTAAACTGGGTGTTCCATCTACTGGCGTCCTTCACATTGATGGATGTTAAACTGGGTGGTCCATTTCCTGGCGTCCTTCATATTGATGGATGTTAAACTGGGTGGTCCATCTCCTGGCATCCTTCATATTGATGGATGTTAAACTGGGTGGTCCATCTCCTGGCGTCCTTCACATTGAATGATGTTAAACTGGGTGTTCCATCTACTGGCGTCCTTCACATTGATGGATGTTAAACTGGGTGGTCCATCTACTGGCGTCCTTCACATGGATGGACGTTAAACTGGGTGTTCCGTCTACCGTCGTCCTTCACATGGATGGACGTTAAACTGGGTGGTCCATCTCCTGGCGTCCTTCACATTGGTGGATGTTAAACTGGGTGGTCCGTCTACTGCCATCCTTCACATTGATGGATGTTAAACTGGCTGGTCCGTCTACCGGCGTCCTTCACATTGATGGATGTTAAACTGGGTGGTCCATCTCCTGGCGTCCTTCATATTGATGGATGTTAAACTGGGTGTTCCATCTACTGGCGTCCTTCACATTGATGGATGTTAAACTGGGTGGTCCATCTACTGGCGTCCTTCACATGGATGGACGTTAAACTGGGTGTTCCGCCTACCGTCGTCCTTCACATGGATGGACGTTAAACTGGGTGGTCCATCTCCTGGCGTGCTTCACATTGGTGGATGTTAAACTGGGTGGTCCGTCTACTGCCATCCTTCACATTGATGGATGTTAAACTGGCTGGTCCGTCTACCGGCGTACTTCACATTGATGGATGTTAAACTGGGTGGTCCGTCTACTGGCGTCCTTCACATTGATGGATGTTAAACTGGGTGGTCCATCTCCTGGCGTCCTTCACATTGATGGATGTTAAACTGGGGGGTCCATCTCCTGGCGTCCTTCACATTGAATGATGTTAAACTGGGTGGTCCATCTCTTAACTGGTGGTGGTTTAAAACTGGGTGGATGTCAAAGATCCCATGGTGCGCTTCGCGAAGAGCAAGCAAACTTTCGCCGACACCATTAACAAATCCCAAATTTCTACCCAAACCTATACAGGGGACACTGCATCAGCGGCACAGGTACACTTCCTGTGACGATGCTACCTTGCAGCCATAAGCAACGTACAAAGCGAACCTAAATGATTCCCATCACGTCAACTCTTATCTATGTTGCACACCTAAGTACATTTCAACCATTCGGAAAGAATCAAAGCTTTTATAAGTTCGTGGCGATGATGGAAAATGTACCTGTATCATTGTGGGCCATTTTCATTGTGGTTGAGGACACGTCGATCTTGAAGTAGTACATTGCTACAGATGCGAGGCTGAAAACACAGGTGAGCAGTTGCAGCCACCTGCTTGCACTTGTGAAATATTTCAACTTACTCTTGTAAATTAAGCACAGTTCTTGAAACACAAAGTAAGCGATTAAAAGCACATACAGTGCCAATGCAGCCATCATGATGTTATAACTTGAAGTTCCAGGATCGTGTACTTTAAACACTCGGTAAGTGTAACTTGGATAAACTGTACCTGGAAGAAAAAATGGCGACAATAGGAGAATAGGATCATTAAGGAGTGAAAATAAAAGGTGACTATAAACTTAACGATTAATGCATTCGTTGCTTATAAACTACAAACCATAAATATAAGGAATTAAGTTTGCATAAGGAGAGGGTCATGGGGAATGGACTCGTGGGGTTACGTTATGTGACGTCACATGGAAACGGCCACGTTGTAAAAATTCGATTTATCTGAATGAATTATGCAACTACATGGTTTTTATAGAATACTTACCCTGCACAGTCAACGTGTTGCGAGCCAACTCTTGTTTTAGAACATTTTTGTTCTTTGATCCAATATGGCTGCCAGACCACGTGAGCGATGACATCATAAATTTATATTCTCTAAATAATTGTTGCATAGATCACACTCAATACATTTCAAACTGATCAGACTAAGCGTTCCCCCTGTCGAATTATGACATCATAATTATGGCACCAATGACATCGTTAACAACACATTTCCCAAATGGAGTTATTTACAATGAGCCATGTTTAAATTTTTTCCATAGAGCGGTTTTGGAGATATACAGGTGCAACATTTTTCGGTTTTTCCGAGATGGCGCCTGCACCACATGACCTATGACGTCATGATTATCATTAAAATATTCGAAAGGAGGAGGCGCTCTTACGGTGAAAATTTTGTGTCCATCAGACCAACAGTTGTTGAATTTTTTAAAATAATGATCAGATAAGTGTTGTATTTGTCGAATTATGACGTCATAACGAAGGCACCGATGACATCATCATTAACATATCTTATTCCCCATGGGGAGTCGGTTAACTGAGCCAGGTCTCAATTTTTTCCATGAAGTGGTTTCAGAGATATAGAGGTGTGAAGTTTTTCCAAGATGGCGCCTGTACCACGTGATCTATGACGTCATAATATTCATTAAAATATTCTACAGGAGGAGGCCCTCATATGGTGACAATTTCATGTCAATCGGACCAAGAATTGCAGAGAAAATGAATTTTTAAAATGCAGACACGTTCGGCACAAGGCACACGTACGCACAATATCAATAATTCTTAACCTCGCTTTTCGCTTCGCGAGCGCAGGGTAACTACACAGGCATCTATCTCTGCAGACAAACTGGTATGTCTGATAGCCAAGGAAAAGACAAATAATAAACCCATTTTCGCACAAAAGATGGCATCGAAATACAGTGCCGGCATTGGCCACGAACCCCCATTCACAACAGTGATCAATGCCACAAATTTGCTATCAAATGATGGTATCGGCCATTCAAATAGCAAAATTGCCAAAAAGGCAAAGCTGCCGGAAACCGGATGTGACACTCCACAAGCGGTGCATTGTTGTACATCATATATATATATATAAAAAATTCTTTGTTTTTTGTATGCAGAATCGAGGCTCGTGTACGAGTTACCACATTGAACATGAAAACATGCAAAGACACATAAAACATGCAATGAAGGGAGCGGGAGACAAGAGGGGGAGAGAAAGGGAAGCACACGAGCACAACAACAGAAGCGAACAGGGATGTCGGTAGATCTGAAGAAAGGGGATGGTTGGGGGAGGAGGGAGGGATACATGGTATAAAGAAAATGAACACTACTAGGAATTTCACTACTAGGAATTTCACGACTAGGAATTTCACTACTAGGAATTTCACGACAAGGAATTTCACTACTCGGAATTTCACTGCTAGGAATTTCACTACGAGGAATTTCACGACTAGGAATTTCACTACTAGGAATTTCACTACTAGGAATTTCACTGCTAGGAATTTCACTACTAGGAATTTCACTACAAGGAATTTCACTACCAGGAATTTCACGACTAGGAATTTCACTACTAGGAATTTCACTACTAGGAATTTCACGACTAGGAATTTCATGACTAGGAATTTCACTACTAGGAATTTCACTACTAGGAATTTCACGACTAGGAATATCACTACTAGGAATTTCACTACGAGGAATTTCATGACTAGGAATTTCACTACTAGGAATTTCACTACTAGGAATTTCACGACAAGGAATTTCACTACTCGGAATTTCACTGCTAGGAATTTCACTACGAGGAATTTCACTACTAGGAATTTCACTACTAGGAATTTCACTACTAGGAATTTCACTACTAGGAATTTCACTACTAGGAATTTCACTACTAGGAATTTCACTGCAAGGAATTTCACTACTAGGAATTTCACGACTAGGAATTTCACTACTAGGAATTTCACTACTAGGAATTTCACGACTAGGAATTTCACTACTAGGAATTTCACGACTAGGAATTTCACGACTAGGAATTTCACGACTAGGAATTTCACGACTAGGAATTTCACTACTAGGAATTTCATGACTAGGAATTTCACTACTAGGAATTTCACTACTAGGAATTTCACTACTAGGAATTTCACGACTAGGAATTTCACTACGAGGAATTTCACTAGTAGGAATTTCACTACCAGGAATTTCACCACGAGGAATTTCACCACTAGGAATTTCACTACTAGGAATTTCACTACAAGGAATTTCACTACTAGGAATTTCACTACTAGGAATTTCACGACTAGGAATTTCACGACGAGGAATTTCACCACGAGGAATTTCATGACTAGGAATTTCACTACTAGGAATTTCACTACAAGGAATTTCACTACTAGAAATTTCACTCCTAGGAATTTCACTACAAGGAATTTCACTACTAGAAATTTCACTACTAGGAATTTCACGACTAGGAATTTCACTACCAGGAATTTCACCACGAGGAATTTCACGACTAGGAATTTCACTACAAAGAATTTCACTACTAGGAATTTCACTACTAGGAATTTCACGACTAGGAATTTCACGACTAGGAATTTCACGATGAGGAATTTCACCTAGAGGAATTTCACTACTAGGAATTTCACTACTAGGAATTTCACTACAAGGAATTTCACTACTAGAAATTTAACTACTAGGAATTTCATGACTAGGAATTTCACTACAAGGAATTTCACTACTAGAAATTTCACTACTAGGAATTTCACGACTAGGAATTTCACGACGAGGAATTTCACTACTCGGAATTTCACTACAACGAATTTCACTACAAGGAATTTCACTCCAAGGAATTTCACTACAAGGAATTTCACGACAAGGAATTTCACGACTAGGAATTTCACGACAAGGAATTTCACTACAAGGAATTTCACTACAAGGAATTTTACTACAAGGAATTTCACCACAAGGAATTTCACTACAAGGAATTTCACGACTGGGAATTTCACTACTTCGAATTTCACGACGAGGAATTTCACTACTAAGAATTTCACGACGAGGAATTTCAGGAAAAGGCAGAAAAGATCAAGGTTTTGGATGGGGGAAGATAAGAGATGATGGTGAACAGCTTTTTAAAGATCTGGAGGGAGGAGTGGGATTGAAGAGAGAAGGGGAGTTTGTTCCAGAGGCGGGAGAAAAGAGGAATGAAGGAGTGAAGGTGAGCAGAGAGTCTTGATTTTGGCAGTTTAACCATCAGAGGGTTGCTGGCAGATCTTGTGCGACTTGTAGGAATATTTGGCGGACAGAGCACAGATAGAGCAGGGGGAGCGGAGAGGAGTCGGTAGAAGACAGGAAGACAGGAACTTTCAATGATTTTGAAAGCTTTGGTTTCAACAGCGTGAAGCCGAGTTAGGTGTGAGGCAGGAGCACCGGCCCAGAGGGGGGAACAGTATTCAATTGAGCTGCGGATGAAAGCCTTGTATGTGATGAGGAGCTCAGGTGTGCCATGGAAGGACTTCGCACGACGGAGGATGCCCAGTTGGCGACTGGCTTTGGAGGCCAGCTTGGAAATGTGGTTTTCCCAAGAAAGATCATGGCAGATAGTGAGACCCAAAAGCTTGAGCGACAGAACTTATTGGAGAGGGTTGTTGGAAAGTGGATGGGAGGGTTGTCCAGTCGGTCTTTTCGGAGAGACATCGTAAGGGTGTGAGATTTGTCAGGATTGAAAGACATGTTCCACTTGTTTGACCAGTCTGTGATTTTGTCCAGGTCTGCAGAGAGTGAGGAGGCTGCAGACTGCCGATCTGAGGCATGAGGAATGGAGCGGCAGAGAGTGGAGTCATCAGCAAAGAGATAGAGAGGATTTTCCAGAGAGTCGGAGAGATCATAGATGAAGACCAGTAATAGTACAGGGCCCAGAACACCTTGGGGAACTCCAGCCTGAACAGGAAGGGGAGATGAGAGAAAGTTGTGGGCGCTTTTGCGACAGCGCGTTTCCTTGTCGCTCGCACGATGTACAAATACTCGCATGATGATCCTGATGGACCATCAGGTCACAAAATAACAATAATTATGTTGAGGATCATTCACACAAAGCAGCAGGTCAAACAGAAACCGAGAGCATTGTCATTGCTATCACAGCCTTTTTGCAGGAAGTAGCACATTGTGAACAATGAAAAAGGATGTTGGGATTTTGAAAAAGCCCAGAATACACAAATAACAATTTCCGAGACTGACAACAATATTGTTATGTGGAAGGAGAGTGGGGAGGAAGGGGTCCATAGCTAGACTGTGGAAATTATGATATGGACCATGTGTTTATGCCTCCACCGACGAAGTCGCCTGAGGTATTGATTATGTTTTTGGGTTGTCCATCCGTCCTTCCGTATTTTCAGTCTTTGGGGGTCTTTTGGGTATTTTCAGTCATTGGGGTCTTTTAGGTCTTTGGGGTCTTTTGGGTCTTCTGGGTCTTTTCAGTCTTTGGGGTATTTTAGGTCTTTGGGTCTTTTCAGGCGTTGGGGTCTTTAAGTATTTGGGTTCTTTTCAGTCTTTGGGGTATTTTAGGTCTTCTTGGTCTTTTCAGTCTTTTCGGTCTTCAGGATATTTTGGGTCTTCAGGGCCTTTTGGGCCTTCTGGGTCTTTTCAGTCTTTGGGGTATTTTTGGTCTTTGGGGTATTTTGGGTCTTCGGGGCCTTTTGGGTACTTTTCAGTCTTTGGGGTCTTCAGGGTCTGTTTGGTGTTCGAGTGTTTTGAGTCTTTGGGGTCTTTTAGGTCTTCTGGGTCTTTTGTGTCTTCGGGCTGTTTTGGGTCTTTTCAGTCTTTAGGGTATTTTGGGTCTTCGGGGTCTTTTGGGGTATTTAGGGTCCTTTGGGTGTTTTGGGTTCTCGGGATCTTCTCGGTATTTTGGGTCCTTTGGGGAGATGGGGGGAGGGTTTTTTGGGGTCCCCTGTGTACTTTATGTTAAGTATTTCAGGTTACATTTGTGGGAGGAGTCAGGTCAGAGGTCAGGTCGAAAAGGTCCGAAGAGTCAGGTCGAAAAGAGGTCAGCTATCCAACCAATGGGTGAAGAGCGGACATACATACAGTCATACATACTGTATATACATACATACAAACACTTGCTCCATTTTATATAGATTGCACCACATCAAATTGCTTATTGTATGGAAATCGAGGGAGGTGCAAAGCGCCCCTTCCTTTTTTTGCAACGGTTTTTCTGTATGCAACTTTAACATGAGCACTGAAAATTCATTTCTTGGCTTCTACTGCTATATTGTATATATAAATATACGTATA
Source organism: Myxine glutinosa (assembly GCF_964187855.1). NCBI lineage: Eukaryota > Metazoa > Chordata > Myxini > Myxiniformes > Myxinidae > Myxine > Myxine glutinosa. The sequence goes on from NC_136272.1 coordinate 54,962,427, forward strand.
TACACACTTTATTCCGCTTTAAAATATATATATATATTGAATTATAATATGCTGGCCCAATAGCCAAATGGATAAGACATCAGACTCCCAAACTGGGGATTTTGGGTTTGAATCCCGTCTGGGTTGAATCATTTTTCTCCTTACTTTTTCAAGTCTTTTATATGGTGTTAAATAAAGTCTTGAATGATAAACAAATGCATTTTGTTCGTACTTAAAATGTAAATTGTGTAAAATGCCAGGGGCATAGAGGAGGAACCAAGTAATGCTCTGGAAAAGTTCATATAAAGGGGTGCCAATTTGATTCATACGCCAGCATGAAGAAGTAAATGTATTTTATTTACCAAATGTGGGGCGCTACTTTATGTGAACTTTGCTGGAGCATCACTTGGTTCCTCCTCAGAACACAAGGGTAGTCCAGCACGCACACGAGATTTTTTGAATTACCCTTATTTTCTATTGTTTGGCATTTTCTACAAGCTATATCCCTTCTTTTCTATACTTTGCCACATGGCACATACCCGTATATAAAGGGGCCTTTTCTCTGCCCTGGCATTTTACCCAAGAATATACAAGTATATGCACACACACACATACAGTGCATTCAGAAAGTATTCAGACCCCTTCACTTTTTTACATTTTGTTATGTTGCAGCCTTATGCTGAAATCGTATAAATTCATTTTTTCCATCATCAATCTACACTCAATACCCCATAATGACAAAGAGAAAACAGGATTTTAGAAAGTTTTGCAATTTTATTAAAAAGAAAAAACTGAAAAATCATATTGACATAAGTATTCATACCCTTTGCGATGACACTTGAAATTTAGCTCAGGTGCCTCCCCCTTCTGTTGATCATCTTTGAGATGTTTCGACACCTTGATTGGAGTCCACCTGTGGTAAATTCAATTGATTGGACATGATTTGGAAAGGCACACACCTGTCTATATAAGGTCTCACAGCTGACAATGCATATCAGAGGAACAACCAAGCCATGATATCGATGGAACTGCCTGCAGAGCTCAGAGACGGGATTGTGTCGAGGCACAGATTTGGGGAAGCCGACAAAAAAAATTCTGCTGCATTGAAGGTTCCTAAGAGCACAGTGGCCTCCATAATTCTTAAATGGAAGAAGTTTGGAACAACCAGGACTCTTCCTAGAGCTGGCCGCCTGACCAAACTGAGCAATCGGAGGAGAAGGGCCTTGGTAAGAGAGGTGACCAATACCCCGATGGTCACTCTGGATGAGCTCCAGAGATCCTGTGTGGAGATGGGAGAAACTTCCAGAAGGACAACCATCACTGCACCACTCCACCGATCTGGGCGTTATGGCAGAGTAGCCAGACGGAATCCTCTCCTCAGTGAAAGACACATGAAAGCCCACACAATCTTGTTTCTCACAGTCTGAGAGTCCTTGAGGTGCTTCTTTGCAAACTCCAGGCGAAGCGGAAAACTGCAGTTTGCCAAAACACACCTGAACAAGCCAAAATCCTTCTGGGAGAATGTCCTGTGGACAGATGAGACCAAATTTGAGTTTTTTGGTAAAGCACATCATCTCTATGTTTACAGAAAACAAAATGAAGCCTTCAAATAAAAGAAGACCTTCCCTACAGTTAAACATGGAGGAGGTTCAGTGATGTTTTGGGGTTGCTGTGCTGCCCCTGGCACTGGGTACCTTGAATGTGTGCACGGCATCATGAAATCAGGAGATTACCAAGGCATTTTGGAGCACAATGTTCAACCCAGTGTCAGAAAGCTGGGTCTCTGTCGAAGGTCATGGGTCTTGTAGCAGGACAATGACCCCAAAGACACTTCAAAAAGCACCCAGGAATGGTTCAAGACAAAACACTGGACTGTTCTGAAGTGGCCAGCAATAGGTCCAGATCTCAATCCCATTGAACACCTGTGGGGAGATCTGAAAACAGCAGATGGGAGAAGGCACCCTTCAAATCTGGGAGAACTGGAGCAGTTTGCACAAGAAGAGTGGGCCAAACTGCCAGTAGAGAGGTGGAGGAAGCTCATTCATGGCTACAGGAAGTGCTTGACTGCAGTTATTTTGTCCAAAGTCTGTGCTACCAAATATTAAGTCTTGGGTGTCAATAATTTTGTCAATGCCATTTATTTTTATTTTAGGATTTAAAAGGATATATTAAGTTCTGAATCAAAAACAAAAGGTTCTGTAATATTAACAGTGAAATAAAGAATGGTAGAGACCAAACACTTTTGTCAATTTCAACTGATTTTTAGAAAAAGTGTAAGTTATTTGAAAATATACACATATATATGTACATATACACACACACATATACACACACACACACACACACACACACACACACACACACACACACACACACACACACACACACACACACACACACACACATATATATACGTACATACTAGCTTGGCTCGGCTCGCTACTCTCGACTCACCACGCGTCGTTACAGAACGGGCTTGTTTCACCTGAGGATAATGACTGTACCTGAGTTGCTGTGTTGTCATGATTTACACCAATCATAATACAAACAATTATTTTGCACAAATTTATTTGTCGTGTTTGTGATATTACATTTTTATAACAAACTAGACGACCCATGACCCGTTGGGTCAATGTCAGTTTGAATAGATATGAGAATAGAACTAAAGCGAACGCTGGACATCATCAGGGAGATTATTTGGGCCAGCAAGCCATAAGGCTCACCTCTCCAGCGTTCTAAATCACTTACCTGTGACACGTGATTTCGGCCCTTATCTCCGATCACGTTTTTTTTTTTTTTTTTTTTTAGAAAAAACACGCGACTCGTGGACTACCACGATTTTGTTGTCAGAGGACACTTCTGATGACGATGTTCTTTGTCGACGATCCTCCATTTACATAAACTCGCACGTTCTCTTTCCTCTTCCCTCGACTGAGCGCCACATACAGCTGACCATGCCGGAAGACCGGTTTCTCCAGGTAGACCAGCACATTCTCCATAGTTTGCCCTTGCGCCTTATGGATCGTCATTGCGAAGCAGGATTGTATGGGGAACTGGCAGCGCTGCAAAGGGATATCCTCAGCTTCCGACAGATTTAGTCGGATCCGAGGGAGCATTACAGTTTCGCCTTCAAACGTTGAACTTATGATCCTCGCAACTATAATATTTCGAAGCATGTCCTCAACAATCATGCGCGTCCCGTTGCAAAGTTTCGGAGGGTCCAAGTTCCACATCAAAATGATAGGAGATCCTTTTTTGAGCTCGAGGTTGTGCGGCGGCAATCCCGAGACTTCAACGGAATCTAGGAATTCCGTTGGGAAGTGCATCGCATCAGTACCCTCAGTCACACTGTTGAACGCAGCATACTCCTTGCTAGCACCAGGGAACCTTGTGATGCATCTTGAATTGATGTTTCGCATCATATCGTTGAGGGGCACTAATATAGACCTTGCTGAAAAAACCTCCATCGGATTGGCGAATGATGGATATATGGTATCGATGCACTCATCGAGCCCACTCGCTGTCAGCAGTATATCCTCTGGCAAATCTATCTCATCATCCGCATTTTTCTCGATTCTATCCTCGCCGATGTCGAGCAAAAATCTTGAAAACTGCCCACTTCCGTCGGTCAGTCGCATATTAGTTCTCAAGTGAAACATTCCAAAGCTCTGCCATACGTAGGACTTCTTTATGCACGCATTCTCAACGTCAGCATCACACCCTCTTTTCACCACGGGCAGAAGTTGACGGAAATCACCACAGCATATCGTCAAGATCCCTCCAAAAGGCTCGTCTTTGTCAAATACATCACGCAACGTGCGATCCACAGCCTCGAAACTCTCTCTCCTGATCATAGGACACTCATCCCACACGATGAGTTTTGTACTTCGAAAGAGGTCTGCGATAGTGGAATTTTTATCGATGTTGCATACGCCATCTTCCCTCGGTGTCAGAGGGATTTGGAACCTTGAGTGCGCTGTTCTTCCACCAGGCATGAGGGTAGCAGCTATGCCAGATGAGGCCACCGCAAGGGCAACTTCTCCACTCGCTCTCACTTTAGAGAGAATCAGGTTAATAAGAAACGTCTTCCCTGTGCCTCCAGGCGCGTCAATGAAAATCATTGCTGACTGATTCGTGCGGATGTTGCTATTCGCGTCCATAGACGTGAGGTGTGATTCGTTGTCCGCGTCCGTAGCGCCGTCGGAGGGTTGATACGACATTCTTCCTGCAAATAGTATTGTGTTTGTGCTATCGTTTTGCCGATCATCAAATGACAAATAAATTACATTGTGAAAATTAAAGATTTCAAATAAACCTATTTAAAGTGTATGCGCATATAAATAATAAAAAAAATCGAAGAAATATCTCGGTAATTTCCTGAAACATATTTTACTTCCGGGTAATAATGTTGAATGAAATAACGAAGATATACACTGTATGCCTGTTATTTTAGGCGGTGTATTTTCGTATATCAACGTGGCGCGATTTTTAAAATATATCTCTGCAATTTCCCGTGTGTGCGTGAATGTTCTCAATTATTTCTTTTACCGAGTCTAAAACCATCGATAAAAATGAAATCAGATGGCGACTTAGATTGAAGATAAAGGCGTGAGACAGAGTCAATGGCCTTGAAGATACAAGCCTTTCAGAATTCATTTCGTTCTATAAACGGAAACTTTCATCGGATTTTCTTCCCGTTTTTTTTCAACCGAGTTTAAAACTATGTTAGCGACTGTGAAAAATGAAATGATATATCGAATTTGATTTGAAATAAAACTGAGAGAGAGAGCAAGACACCACGGGCCTACAAAACAGGCCTCAAAGCTATGCGAGTTAATAAAATGGTGGATATGACTACTCTGTCAAAGGGGTAAGCCACGCCCCCGGACCGATCAAATGTTACACACAAACACGCAAGATTTCAATTTTATAATTATATAATATATAATATATATATATATATATAGATATATATATAGATATAGATTTAGGTTGAAGAATTAAGTTGAAAAAATAAAAAAACATTTTAAAAAAGAACCCCCCAGGACATACATACTGGAGGGGTAGGTGCAGATTGGAAGTTTGGGCCAATTACCACGTAATTCAAAACACCTCACCACCACGTAATTCAAAACACCTCACCACCACATAATAAAAAACACCTCACCACCATGTAATTCAAAACACCTCACCACCACATGATTCAAAACACCTCACCACCATGTAATGCAAAACACCTCACCACCACGTGATTCAAAACACCTCACCACCATGTGATTCAAAACACCTCACCACCACGTAATTCAAAACACCTCACCACCACGTAATTCAAAACACCTCACCACCACGTGATTCAAAACACCTCACCACCACGTAATTCAAAACATCTCACCACCACATAATTCAAAACACCTCACCACCACATAATTCAAAACACCTCACCACCACGTGATTCAAAACACCTCAACACCACGTAATTCAAAACACCTCACCACCACGTGATTCAAAACACCTCACCACCACGTAATTCAAAACACCTCACCACCACATAATTCAAAACACCTCACCACCACGTGATTCAAAACACCTCACCACCACATAATTCAAAACACCTCACCACCACGTGATTCAAAACACCTCACCACCACGTCATTCAAAACACCTCACCACCATGTAATTCAAAACATCTCACCACCACGTAATTCAAAACATCTCACCACCACGTAATTCAAAACATCTCACCACCACGTAATGAAAAATACCTCACCACCACGTAATTCAAAACATCTCACCACCATGTGATTCAAAACACCTCACCACCACATGATTCAAAACACCTCACTACTACATAATAAGAACACCTCACCACCACGTGATTCAAAACACCTCACCACCACGTGATTCAAAACACCTCACCACCATGTGATTCAAAACACCTCACCACCACGTGATTCAAAACATCTCACCACCATGTGATTCAAAACACCTCACCACCACGTGATTCAAAACACTTCACCACTACGTAATTAAAAACACCTCACCACCACGTAATTCAAAACACCTCACCACCACGTAATTCAAAACACCTCACCCCCACGTAATTCAAAACATCTCACCACCACGTAATTCAAAACACCTCACCACCACCTGATTCAAAACACCTCACCACCATGTTATTAAAAACACCTCACCATCACGGAAACAAAAGTTTGAGAGAGTAGTTCAGTGACAACACAGATACTGCCCACATATGTGAATATATAGATAGATGACTGTACCTGAGTTGATGTGTTGTCATTGTTTACACCAATCATAATACAAACAATTATTTTGCACAACGTATTTGTAATATACATATTACATTTTACCAAAAAATTTAAGTTGAAGATGTAAGCGATTTTTTTTGTTTTTTTTCAAAAAAAATGCAAAAAAAACAATGAAAATATTTTTTCCAATTTTTTTTAATGAAATACCCCTAGGACATACACACGGGAGAGGTAGGTGCATACCACAAGTTTGGTGGGATTTCACAAAAGTTTGAGGGAGTAGTTCAGTGACAAGACAAGACAACACAGACACTGCACAGATATACAGACTTGGCATTTAATATGGAATTTTTTTTTTTCTTGACGGGTTTACTTTCTTAACTCAGTATATCAACCTGGTGAGTTTCTTTTAAACTTTGGTGATATATTTGTTAAAAGAACCATGTCACTGATTGTCTGTCGCAGCAAGAAGTCAACAACAGGATTATATCACAGGTGGCGTGGCAAAATGTATGGACAGGTGCATTTGATGATTGGCATCACAGTCGGGTATACAAGGGTTGTTGCGTTCTGTATTAGTGGAAAACAACTGCTGCACATCTCCAAAAGTTATTGCCGCTTCCTCTGGAGATGGTCCGTCAACTCGACAATGCTGTTTGTCATGGAGTGGTGGCTTTACGAAATTCCGGCATGAAACAGCGTGCTATTGCTCGGCAGTATGGCATCACTCAAGGTCAGGTGTCAAAGATCCTGAAACGAAATGCTCAGAGGGGTGTCCCTACTCCAATACCGAGGCCAGGACGTCCCCGCAGAACCACAAGGAGGGATGATTGCCAGCTGCACCGGCTAGTCCGCAATGGCCGTACCAAGTCAGCTAATCGGCTTAGGGCTGAGTGGCAGCAACTGACAAATGTGCCTGTATCCAGAAGGCTAGTCAACCAACGACTGGTTCAAGCAGGCTATCGTGCCAGGCGTCCCCTCAGAAAGCCACGCCTGACCAGACAACACCACCAGCGCCGATTGCAGTGGGCCAGAGAGCACCGTCAATGGCAGCCAGGACACTGGAATCACGTGATCTTCAGTGACGAGTCTAGATTTATGGTCTATCGTCAAGATGGCCGCATCCGAGTGCGCAGACAAGTGCATGAAGCCTACAACAAAGATTCTAGAGTGCCAAGAGTCCAAGCTGGAGGTGGTGGGGTGACCGTTTGGGCTGCTTTTCATGCAGGGGGCAAAACTGACCTGCTTGTTCTGAATGGAAACCTGAACCAGTTCAAGTACAGGGCCATTCTGGAAGAAATATTGCTTCCGTTTGCTCGTGCAGCCTTTCGAGGAAACTGTCTTCCAAGATGACAATGCACGGACTCATCGTGCCCGCATGATCCAACACTTTCTTGCTGACCATGGTGTGGAGCATATGGAGTGGCCTGCCATGTCCCCGGATATGAATCCGATAGAGAACTTGTGGGCAGAATTAACGCATCAAATCGACCACTTGGTCCAGCAGCCGACCTCTGTGCGTGAATTGTATCAAGCTATCGTCACTGCATGGCAAGCGATTCCTGTCCAAACCTTGGCAAATCTCATGAACAGCATGCCTCAACGTGTACGTGCTCTCCTGAATGCTCGTGGGGGTTACACGAAGTACTGAACTGTAATTTTACTGTCCGTAATCCCAGTCGTGATTTAACTTTTGTTTTTGTTAAAAAGATTTTTGGCTAATGTGCAAAATAAAGAGATACTTCTGGAAAACGTACAGAAGTTTAACACAGTACTGTCCACGAATTGAGTTCGATATCAGTTTACATCACTTTCAAGGATAAATTTATTTGTTTCAAAATGTCAAATGTGGTTTTTGTTTCTTTTAAAGGTCACATTAACAAAATCTAGAATAATTTCAACATAATTCCAATGAACTTTTGGTTCCAAGTCATCTTGAAAAGTAAGTTCACCCCCACAAAAAAAATATTCCATATTAAATGCCAAGTCTGTATATAATTATACAGTCACGTGAAAAAGTAAGTACACCCCATGTAAAGTTTTGACTTTTTCCACACATTTCAACATACAGCTATTTGATCTTCATTTCAACAATATTGATAGATAAAGGTGATATAATAGAACAAATATCATGAAACATTTACATTTTGTAGTCCATTGTATAATTTAAATAAACATAAATGCAAATTTCGCATGTGGAAAAAGTAAGTACACCCTTGGCTCTAATCGGTGGTATTGCCCACTTTGGCAAAAACAACCTCAAGTAGGCGTTTCTTATAACTGTCTACCAGTCTCTGACATCGACTGGGAGAAATTTTTGCCCACTCCTCCATGCAGAATTCTTTCAGCTGTGCGATGTTTGAGGGGTTTCTTGCATGCACAGCTCGTTTCAAATCTCCCCACAACATCTCAATGGGATTTAGATCCGGGCTTTGACTTGGCCATTCCAGAACCCTCCATTTCTTTCTTTTCAGCCATTCCTTGGTGAATTTACTGGTATATTTAGGGTCATTGTCATGTTGCAAGGTCCACCTTCGGTTGAGCTTCAAATTTCCGACAGATGGCCTCACATTATCCTCAAGCACCCTCTGGTACAATGAAGAATTCACAGTGGATTCTATGATTGTGAGATGCCCAGGCCCTGATGCAGCAAAGCTGCTGCAAACCATAATATTTCCACCACCATGCTTTACAGTTGGTATCAGGTTCTTCTGGTCAAATGGTGTCTTTGGTTTTCGCCAAACATGTCTTTTGGTACTGTGGCCAAATAGCTCTACCTTTGACTCATCTGTCCAGAGCACATTGTTCCAGAAGTGCTGGTCTTTCTCTAGGTGTTAATTGGCAAACTTTAGTCTTGCCTTGATGTTCTTTCTGGACAGCAAAGGTTTCCTCCTGGCACACCTCCCATGTAGATCAAATTTCTGCATCCTCTTTCTCATGGTAGACTCATGCACTTTGACATCAACAGTGGCAAGAGCTACCTGTAGGTCCCGTGATGACATTCTGGGGTTCTTAGAGACTTCTTTCAGCATCTTGCGGTCTGCTCTCAGGCTGAACTTGCTGGGGCGGCCTGGCCTGAACAAGTTGGCAGTTGTTTGGAATATTCTCCACTTGTAGATGATCTTCCGGACAGTCGAATGATTGATTTCAAATTGTTTGGAGATCTTTTTAAATCCCTTCCCAGACTCGTAGGCATCTATAACCTTCTTTCGGAAGGCCTCAGAGAGCTCTTTTGATCTAGACATGGTGACGCCGCACACTTCAACAACACAGAGCAAACCAAACTAAATGTGTGACGTTTAAATGAGACAGGTTCCTCCAAGATCCTCTCTGACGATGTTCTAATCATTTGCACCTGAGTTGGTGCACCTGATTCTAATTTTAGGTGTTTGAAGTAATGATAAATGTAGGGGTATACTTACTTTTTCCACATGCGAAATTTGCATTTATGTTTGTTTAAATTATACAATGGACGACAAAATGTAAATGTTTCATGATATTTGTTATATTATATCACCTTTATCTGTCAATATTGTTGAAATGAAGATCAAATAGCTGTATGTTGAAATATGTTGAAAAAGTCAAAACTTTACATGGGGTGTCCTTACTTTTTCACGTGACTGTATATATTATGGTCGAGGTTTTGATACATGGTGCATCAATTTCATCAAGACACCCTGGATATACTCAAGCACGTACGCATGCATACCTAGAACTGTGATGCATGTTTCAGAATGAAATACGTACCAATTGGCAGGAACTCCAACATTAGTTCCACCATCCCAAATATGCCACTGTCAACATTGTAGAGGTTGAATTCGATAAAAAGCACTTTGGTATTGGAATCGATCCAGGAGCTGTTCTGCACTGACTGAAGCACTTCTTTCAGCAGGACATGTGATGGCGTATTCACAATATAGCCTTTTGCATCGTAGGTATCCAATCTACCTGCAAAGAGCCACAAAGGTAGAAAGTAACAACTGCCATAATGGAAATTGAACTGTCAGTGCTGATAATTCACTCTTACTCAATATGTACTGCACATAATGCTTTTTCAACATCAATAACAACCATTTTGCAGGACACCCATCCGTCGTTAATTCTCAGATCTTCTTCACAAAGTTGGGCACAAACGATTTTTCTTTTGTAAAGTTCGATTTTTGTAACCTTTTATAAAGATTTTGTAAAGTCTTTTTCATTTTTTTTACCCTGCGCTCGTGAAGTGAAAAGCAGGTTTCGGCATTCGTTTACGTACGTGTGGAGAACTTACGTGTCTGCATTTTAAAAATTCATTTTCTCGGCAACCGTTGGTCCGATTGACACGAAATTTTACCATCGGCGCACCTCTTCATGTAGAATCTTTGTTCATATTCATGACGTCATAGATCAAGAGGTACGAACACCATCTTGGAAAAACGTTACACCTCTATATCTCCAAAACTGCGCAATGGAAAAAATTGAATCATGGCTCATTGTCAAGTGCAACTACTGTACTTGCAACTGGACCAGACGGCATCAGCCCACGCGTCCTAAAATCCTGCTCTGCGGCTCTATCTCACCCTCTCTCTCTTCTCTTCACCCTCTCTTTTGCTCAAGGTCATCTACCATCTTCTTGGAAATCAGCCAACATCACCTCTTCACACAGAAACGGTGCAAAAACGGATCATTGCAACTACAGACCAATCAGCCTACTCCCAATTATCAGCAAGGTCATGGAATCGATAATCGCTTCTGACATAAAATCCTTCCTCTTCTCCAATGGCTTGATCTCTGATCATCAATTTGGTTTCAAACCAGGTCACTCTACTCTGGACATGTTGCTTCTTCTGTCTCAACAATGGATGGAATGCCAAACAGGAAATCAGAGATGTCTCCCTTGACATATCACATGCCTTCGATACGGTCTGGCACCCCGCTCTGCTCACCACACTCTCCTCTTTTGGTATCCATGGAAATCTCCACGCATGTCTGGCGGACTTCCTCTCTAGTTGTAGTCAACGTGTGGCCCTGAATGGAATTCTCTCATCTCCCCTTCCTGTTCAGGCTGGAGTTCCTCAAGGTAGTGTTCTGGGCCCTGTGCTTTTTCTGGTCTTCATCAATAATCTCTCTGACTCATGAAAATCCTCTCTATCTCTTTGCTGATGACTCCACTCTCTGCCGCTCCATTCCTCATCCCTCAGATCGGCAGTCTGCGGCCTCCTCACTCTCTGCAGACCTGAACAAAATCACAAACTGGTTAAACAAGTGGAGCATGTCTTTCAATCCTGACAAATCTCACACTCTCACTTTGTCTCTCCGAAAAGACCGACTGGACAACCCTCCCATCCACTTTCTCAACAATCAACTCCAAGAAGTTCTGTCACTCAAGCTTTTGGGTCTCACTGTCTATCTGCCAGGATCTTTCCTGAAAACCACATTTCAAATCTGGCCTCCAAAGCCAGTCGCCGATTGGGCATCCTCCGTCGTGCGAAGTCCTTCCTTGGCACATCTGAGCTCCCCACCACATACAAGGCTTTCAGCCGCAGCTCAATTGAATACTGTTCCCCCCTCTGGGCCGGTGCTCCTGCCTCACACCTAGCTCGGCTTCACGCTGTTGAAACCAAAGCGTTCAGAATCATTGGAATCTCCCGTGATGAAGCTACCTTCGAGGGCCTTTTACTTACTCACCGCAGGCAGGTTGGTGGTCTTTGTCTTCTACCGACTCCTCTCCGGCCTTGCTCCCCCAGATCTGTTTCTGCTCTGTCCTCCAAATATTCCTACAGGTCACACAAGATCTGCCTGCAACCCTCTTCTGGTGAAACTGCCAAAATCTAGGCTCTCTGCTCACCTTCACTCTTTCATTCCTCTCTTTCCCACCTCTGGAACAAACTCCCTCACTCTCTTCAATCCCTCTCCTCCCTCCAGGTCTTCAAAACAGCTGGTCACCACCATCTCTTATTGGTGGTGGTTATTGGTGGTTATTCCCCATCCAAAACCTTGTCTTTTCTTCCCCGCTAATACACCCCAAACCCACCTCCTTCAATCTCCGACTTGATTCCTGAAATTCCTTGCAGTGTCCATTTGTTTTATACCATGTAACACCCCCCCCGGGCCCCCCCCCCCCGTCCCCACTCCCACCCCTCTCCCTTTCACAGATCTCCCAAAGTCCCTGCTCTGTACTGTTGTTGTGCTTTTGTGCTTCCCTCTCTATCTCTCCCCTTCTTGTCTCTTGCTCCCTTTATTATGTGTTTTATGTGACCGTTTTTGTTTTTTGTGTTTAATGTGGTCGTTCTTACATGATCCTCGACTTTGTATACAAAAAAAAGATCCAGTGCAGCAATCTGTGTGAGCTGAAGAACAGAAGATGACCACAGTAAACAGTTTGGGATACAGGTAAAAAGGTGTACCACTTACCCTGACTCGTAAGTCCATGACTGTGTGGCTGGGCGTCGAACAACCACCAAGATTCGGTTCCGTGACTTTGTGATCCAGTTGTAGCGTTCATTTCAAATTCCAACATTGGTACCCAGTTTGGTTTGTACATTCGTTCGTCATCACCATAAAAGTCCCCATGCTTCAAGCAAATTGTCAGGTTCTTTATTCTCTTGCATACCACTTTGTCTGGAAGGTGAAAAACAACAAGGTGACCAATGGAAACATCAAGGTGATACTGCAGCACGTTTTTTATATTACCTGTGACGATTTTAGGTGCAATTGGTATTTGGGAAATTACAATATTTTGGATACAAATTTGAAATAGTTTTAAACACGACAATCGTATCCATATGGTAACTGAGGGGTTGTTGTTGTCAATCATCACCACAAACACTGCTTAATGCTGGCAATCACTTATCCATTTGGCCATTGCGCCAGCACATTAGATTTTTGTAATTATATTAAAGGGGTATAAAGTACTGTATGTATATGTTATATATACTAGCAACGGTACCCGCCCTACGGACAGGCCTTCAATTGGGAAGCCGACATGAAAAGGCAAAATATCAGAAATTGAAGGCAGAATTTTTTTTTACTTTAAACGATTCATAAAAACATCCATCAAATCATATCGCACGTAAATCATCAAAATCAAAACAGTATCTTTAGAATTTCAATAAAAGCCACATCACTGTTCATATCGGTAAATATTATTCCATCGTGTTTCAAATCGTGATATCAACTGTACGCTTTTCTTTAGGGAAAATAATTGAATTATTTTGTACCTCTTCTTCAGCTTAGAACTTCAGGATCGACGAAATTGCTCATAAAAGTTCCTTTTCTCAAATTGCACGAATATGTGAATTGTGATTGTGTTTCATTGTGATGTTTGTGCGGCGACGGGCGGTGTGTACAAAGGGCAGGGACTTGATCAACGCGAGCTGATGACTCGCGCTTACTGGGAATTCCTCGTTCGTGGGACACTGTCTCAAGCCCAGGTCCAGACGGAAGCCAAACAGTTCAATCTTGGTTTCATCAGACCACAGAATCTTGTTTCTCACAGTCTGAGAGTCCTTTAGGTGCTTTTTTGCAAACTCCAAGTGGGCTTTCATGTGTCTTTCACTGGGGAGAGGCTTCCGTCTGGCCACTTTGTCATAAAGCCCAGATCGGTGGAGTGTTGCAGTGATGGTTGTCCTTCTGGAAGTTTCTCCCATCTCCACACAGGATCTCTGGAGCTCATCCAGAGTGACCGTCGGGTTCTTGGTCACCTCTCTTACCAAGGCCATTCTCCCCCCGATTGCTCAGTTTGGCCGGGCGGCCAGCTCTAGGAAGAGTCCTGGTTGTTCCAAACTTCTTCCATTTAAGAATTATGGAGGCCACTGTGCTCTTGTGAACCTTCAATGCAGCAGAGATTTTTTTGTAGGCTTCCCCAGATCTGCGCCTCGACACAATCCTGTCTCTGAGCTCTGCAGGCAGTTCCTTCGACCTCATGGCTTGGTTTTTGCTCTGATATGCATTGTCAGCTATGAGACCTCATATAGACAGGTGTGTGCCTTTCCAAATCATGTCCAATCAATTGAATTTACCACAGGTGGACTCCAATCAAGGTGAAGAAACATCTCATTTACCACAGGAGGACTCCAATGAAGGTGTAGAACATCTCAAGGATGATCAAGAGAAATGGGAGGCACCTGAGCTAAATTTAAAGTGTCATAGCAAAGGGTCTGAATACTTATGTAAATGTGATATTTTAATTTGTTCTTTTTAATAAATTTGCAACAATTTCTAAAATCCTGTTTTCTCTGTCATTTTGGGGTATTGAGTGTAGATTGATGAGGGAAAAATGAATTTGAACGATTTCAGCAAAAGGCTGCAACATAACAAAATGTGAAAAAAGTGAAGGGGTCTGAATACTTTCTGAATGGACTGTAGTTAAACGCCGCCAGTCAGCCATCTTTGGTTGGATTAAAAAACAAAATCTTCTGCTTATGCATACCATCGTGTATAACCATCATAACATCCAATATAACCAGTATACCATCATAAAAATATAACAATATATACATAACAATATAACCAATATACCATCATAACAGAGGAAATAGCAACTTTCAGTCTCTCAAAATCCATACTTAGTCCCAATTTATCGCATGTTAACATATAATTTCTCAAACAGTACATTACAAAGTTTCAAAAAATATAGTTTCGTTGATTGGTGGGGGGGGGGGGGGGGGGGCGGGGGGTTGCTCGGTGGGCCCCTCTAGCTAATGGACTACAAGCACTCCACAAGTCTTGCCTGTACAATAGGGTTTCTTTTTTTGTTTACAGAATCGAGGCTCGTGTAAGAGCTACCACATTGAACATGAAAACATGCAATGAAGGGAGCGAGAGGCAAGAGGGGGAGAGAAAGGGAAGCACACAAGCACATCAACAGAAGAGAACAGGGACGTCGGTAGATTTGTGGAAGGGGGAGGGCTGGGGGAGGAGGGAGGGGTACACGGTATAAAGCAAATGAACACTTGTAGGTATTTCAGGAAAGAAGTTGGGGATTGAAATTTGGATTTGGATTTGGGGTGTTTTAACAGGGGTAGAAAAGATCAAGGTTTTGGATCGGGGAAGACAAGAGATGGTGGTGAACAGCTGTTTTGAAGACCTGGAGGGAGGAGAGGAATGAAAGACTGAAGGTGAGCAGAGAGTCTTGATTTTGGCAGTTTCACCAGAAGAGGGATGCTGGCAGATCTTGTGCGTCCTGCAGGAATATTTGGGGGATAGAGCACAGACAGAGCAGGGGGAGCAAGGCCGGAGAGGAGTCGGTAGAAGACAGAAAGACCACCAACCTGCCTGCGGGGAGAGAGAAAAAGTCCCTCAGATTCAGCTTCATCGCGGGAGATTCCAATGATTCTGAAAGCTTTGGTTTCAACCGCATGAAGCCGAGCTAGGTGTGAGGCAGGAGCACCGGCCCAGAGGGGGGAACAGTATTCCATTGAGCTGCGGGTGAAAGCTTTGTTTGTGGTGAGGAGCTCAGGTGTGCCAAGGAAGGACTTCGCACGACGGAGGATGCCCAGTCATCAACTGGCTTTGGAGGCCAGCTTGGAAATGTGGTTTTCCAGGGAAAGATCATGTCAGATAGGGAGACCCAAAAGCTTGAGTGACAGAATTTCTTCAAGAGGATTGTTCAGAAAGTAGATGGGAGGGTTGTCCAGATGGCCTTTTCGGAGAGACATCGTAAGAGTGTGTGATTTGTCAGGATTGAAAGACATGTTCCACTTGTTTGCTCAGTCTGTGATTTTGTCCAGGTCTGCAGAGAGTGAGGAGGCTGCAGACTGCCGATCTGAGGGTTGAGATATGGAGCGGCAGAGAGTGGAGTCATCAGCAAAGAGATAGAGAGGATTTTCCAGAGAGTCAAAGAGATCATGAATGAAGACCAGAAAAAGCACAGGGCCCAGAACACTGCCTTGAGGAACTCCAGCCTGAATAGGAAGGGGAGATGAGGGAAATCCATTCAGGGCCACACGTGGACTGCGATCAGAAAGCAAGTCTGCAAGCCATGCGTAGAGGTTTCCATGGATACCATACGAGGAGAGTTTGGTGAGCATGGCGGGGTGCCAGACCATATCGAAGGCATGTGATTGGTCAAGGGAGACAGCTCTGATTTCCTGTTTGACATTGAAGACCTCCATCCATTGTTGAGACAGCAGAAGCAGCATGTCCAGAGTCGATTGACCTGGTCTGAATCCAAATTGATGATCCGAAATCAAACCATTGGAGAAGATGAAGGATTTGATGTCAGAAGCGATGATCGATTCCATGACTTTGCTGCTGATTGGGAGCAGGCTGATTGGTCTGGAGTTGCAAGGATCTGTTTTTGCACCTTTTTTGTGTACAGCGGTAATTTTGGTTGATTTCCAAGCTGAAGGCAGATGACCTTGAGCAAAAGAGTGGATGAAGAGAACAGAGAGAGGGTGTGAAAGAGTGGCAGAGCAGGATTTAAGGAACCGTGGGCTGATGCCGTCTCATCCAGTTGCAAAACTCGAGTCGAGGTTTGACAGAAACTTCTCTACCTTGTCAGGAGAGAAGTACACAGAGTCCAGGAGCAGCTGGTTTCGTCTAGGTACGTTGGGTGCAGATTGAGATGGGTTTGGGACACAAGATTTTGAGGCAAACACAGAGTTGAGGCATTCGGCTTTGTCACGTGTGGTGTTACCTGTGAAGCCATTTGAGGTAAGGGAGGGGATGGATGGGGAACAAACACCAGAAACAGATTTGACCAGACGCCACCAGGATTTGGAGGAGGGAGACAGGTTTGAGAGTTCATTCTTGAGAGTAGAGAGATATTGTTTCCTGGCTCTTCTGAGGGTAGACACACACTTGTTCCGAGCTTGGTGGAAGGAACTGAGATTGCTTTCATTTGGATTCGCTTTCCAAGAGGCAAAGGCAAGTTGTTTAAGAAGATGGGTGGCAAGAAGGAAGCAATTACTCAAAAAAGCTCACATTGAGTCCCGTTTGAGGTATGCAAAAAAAGCCACTCCGGAGATTCTGAAGCCATGTCAAAAGGTTTTGTGGTCTGACAAAACCAAGATGGGACGTTTTGGCGCAAACCCAACACAGCACATCACCCAAAGAACACCTTCCCTACTGTGAAGCATGGTGATTGCAGCATCATGTTATGGGGATGTTTCTTATCAGCAGGGACTGGGACACTTGTCAGGATAGAAGGGAAAATGGATGGAGCAAAATACAGAAAAACCCGAGAGAAAAACCTGCTGCCCTCTGCACAAAAACTGAAATTGTGACAGAAGTTTACCTTTCAGCATGACAATGAGAGGAAGCACACAGCCAAAGCTGCACTGGAGTAGCTTAGGAACAAAAACATAAATGTCATTGAGTGGAGTAGTTGGAACCCCGACCTAAATCCAACGGAAAATCTGTGGCATGACTTGAAGATTGCTGTCCATCAACGCTTCCCACGCAACTTGACTGAGGTTGAACAGTTTTGTCCAGAAGAATGGGCAAATATTGCCCAAAGAAGGGCAATCCCAACAGACTTACAGCTTTAATTGCTGTCAAAAGTGCTTCCACCAAGTATTAACTCGGAGGGGGAGGGGTGGAGTTGGGTGGACACTTATCCAATGTAGATAATCTAGTTTCGTATTTTTAATTAATTTTCTGAAATTTGTCGAATTTTTTTCACTTGACAATTATTGTGAGTTGTGATGATTAAATATAGATGGAAAAAGTCTGATTTAATGCATTTGAATTCCAGGTTATAAGGTAACAAAAGGTGAAATTTTGAAAGGGGGTGCAGACTTTCTCTCGGAACTGTATACATGTATATAATAATTCATAAAATTGGGTTGGGGGGAATTTAACCATTCTACCCACACCTTTTTTCTGGTACATAGATGATAGAACCAAGAAATTACCAACCAAAATAGTGGAGAAAATCACAGCCTTGGTATTTAAATGGAAAACATAACTAATTAATGTGGTAAATATCAAAATGGTCTTCCCAAAGAGATAACCAAGCCAAGTGTAAATAAAGCATGCGGACTGATGAGTTTTAAAATATTTAATGGATGTCAAGAAATCAATAGAAAAATAATTTACTACAATCTCAAAATGATATGTGGGTCGGGAGGCGCTCAGACCAGAACGTCGAAGGGGGTTTATCATTTCATCTCTACTCAACAATGATATTTACACCAAGAACCAAGTTCTAACATATTGTTTGTCAATATTCTTGATGGTGATGAGTATCACAAGAAAATTAAGCCCTAACATAGAACATAGTTCATAGTTCATGAACATAGTTCATAGTTCATAAGCCCTAACATAGTTCCCTAACATAGAACATAAACATAATTCATTGGCTCTCTTTGTGTTTAATGTAAAGATACCAGTATGATACAGAATAATGAGGTTAGAGGATGGTGTGTCTCTCTCTCTAACACACAAATAGTAATAGAATGTTGATTGTGAGATTAAAGCTCGGCAGGGAGCGACCGCGAGTGAGCGGCAACGAGTGTCAGCGAATGTCTGATGAGTGGTTGTCTCAGAACCAACATTCCATTCTACTTATGTATCTTTAAAGTATATGTACCGTTAATTATCCTTTGTTGACGAAGGCGAACTGATCCCAAAATGAGGGCTTTAAATAGTGGAATGAAACATGGAGATTTCTTATTCCCAGACAGCAGCAATGGCACAAGTTTTTCGTTCATCCACTGCCAGTAATTTTCAATCGTTTTCACCTGTACAGGCAGAAGAAGAAATGATAAGTTCCTGTATATATGGACTCTCCACCATAAAAAACGAACATGTGATTGTTGTCAATGCGATTTATTTAATAAAACTACATGCTATTCATAGAATACTGTTGAAGATATGTTAGACCTTATGTAATAGATGAATCAAGAATTCAATGTCGAAAAACTTTTGTCAGAAGAAGAATCACAAATTTTAATTCCCGAGGAGGAAAACACTTTCTGTTTACAAGGAAATACACAGCAAGAAAACAATAACCCTTATCAAACCAAGAAGAATGTACTGTAATTCACGAAAAGCACATTGCAAGATACACAACAAAATCCGAGATCAAAGTTCTAAGTGAAAATACTGGTACAATAGAGATGTACAAAGGAATTGTCATACCAAATCACCAACATGCATAGTATACAGTCAACATACAGTGTAAACATACAGAATCGACCAACCAAGTGAAACATCCTAAGTACAAAATCAACATAGAGAATAAGTGAAAATCCTAAGTCCAACATCAACATTCAGTATTTACAAAACCAAGTGAATCCTAAGCACAATATCAACATACAAAATACGTGAAAACCCTAATATTTGACGTCAGTCCTGACCTTTATACTAGTTTAAAGTGGCAGGAGAAAGTGGAGAGGGAGGAGCGAAGATGGGATTGGTCGCATGAAGAAAAGGGGAGGAGAGCAGTAGGATTGGTTGAGCAAAGTGTAGGTAGGAGGGATGAGGGAGGTGGAGATTGGTGGAATGAAATATTGGGGAGGAAGGGGGCAAGGATCGAGGGATACAATGTGATTGGTCGAGTGAAATGTTCGAGTGAGAGGGATATCCGGCTGAGTGAGGAGAGATTGAGAAATGCATATTAAAATATACTGAATGAGGAAGATATGTCCTTCCTTTGTTCGCACCAGGCTCTGCGGCGCCAAGATTCTCCCAATTCTGCTTGGAGATTTTCAAGGACATGTAAACGTCATTCATTGACTATCTTCAAATGTGAAGCAGTTGAGAGAAATAAGTGGATATATCTTTACTTCCCTTATACTATGTAAATGTAAACTACAAAAACTTTATATATTTACTTATTAAACTTCTAAATATTATCTTAGAAACGAGCACGCCAAATCCATCTTTGTCAACCGCAAAACTCGTTTTTTTTTTAACATTATTAAGTCAAATATTATATAACATTACATTACAAAACCTACATATATTTTGCAGTGCAAGAAAAATAAATATATATCTATATATATACCGTTACAAAAGATTTTTACTGAGAAAATATTGGATCAGAGAGCCGGAGATAGCTATCCGGATGGAGTAAACCTACATGCAATTGTATGAATTACAGGTATATTATCTCCGAACAGTTGTTCAGTTTAGTTTTGTTTTAAAACTCAAGACTGGACGCAATTTTTATACTTCTATACACAAATTTTCAAAACTAGTTATTAGATTAATTTGTAAGTGGAAATAATGAAAAGTGCACTGGGCCCAAACCCCATAGGCCAGCGCAGAGTAAATCATCCACTTCTATTGTATCAGGGAACCCTTTGTCTAACTCTGCAAATAATTACCAAGTATTTTGCATTTACCTATCAAAACAATGTTAGCTTAGACCTCGCACTGAGTCGACCACCACAGCCACAATGGAAATTGTAAACCAGTGAAGTGAATTCTAATTACTTCAGATAACCTGGTTAGATAATGTGGCACCAGCTGCCAGCTGTATTATTTAACAAGAAAACAATATCTTTCTATAACATATTAATTGAACTCAGTACAAAACATTTTTTTAAACATAACGCAATAATGATTTTCTGAATCATTATAATAGATACAGACTTGGCATTTAATATGGAATATTTTTTTGTGGGGGTGAACTTACATTTCAAGATGTCTTAGAACCAAAAGTTCATTGGAATTATGTTGAAATTATTCTAGATTTTGTTAATGTGACCTTTAAAAGAAACAAAAACCACATTTGACATTTCGAAGCAAATAAATTGATCCTTGAAAGTGATGTAAACTGATATCGAACTCAATTCACGGACAGTACTGTGTTAAACTTCTGTATGTTTTCCAGAAGTATCTCTTTATTTTGCACATTAGCCCAATTTTTTTTTACCAAAAACAAAAGTTAAATTACGACTGCGATTACGGACAGTAAAATTACAGTTCAGTACTTCGTGTAACCCCCACGAGCATTCAGGAGAGCACGTACACGTTGAGGCATGCTGTTCACGAGATTTGCCAAGGTTTGGACAGGAATCGCTTGCCATGCAGTGACAATAGCCTGCTGCAATTCACGCACAGAGGTAGGCTGCTGGTCCAAGTTGTCGATTTGACCCGTTAATTCTGCCCACAAGTTCTCTATCGGATTCATATCCGGGGACATGGCAGGCCACTCCATATGCTCCACACCACGGTCAGCAAGAAAGTGTTGAATCATGCGAGCACGATGAGGCCATGCATTGTCATCTTGGAAGACAAAGTTTCCTCGAAAGGCTGCACGAGCAAATTGAAGCAATGTTTCTTCCAGAATGGCCCTGTACTTGAACTGGTTCAGGTTTCCATTCAGAACAACCAGGTCAGTTTTGCCCCTGCATGAAAAGCAGCCCAAATGGTCACCCCACCACCTCCAGCTTGGACTCTTGGCACTATACAATCTTCAGTGTAGGCTTCATGCACTTGTCTGTGCACTCGGACGCGGCCATCTTGACGATAGACCAGAAATCTAGACTCGTCACTGAAGATCACGTGATTCCAGTGTCCTGGCTGGCATTGACGGTGCTCTCTGGCCCACTGCAATCAGCGCTGGCGGTGCTGTCTGGTCAGGCGTGGCTTTCTCAGGGGACGCCTGGCACGATAGCCTGCTTGAACCAGCCATTGGTTGACTAGCCTTCTGGATACAGGCACATTTGTCAGTTGCTGCCACTCAGCCCTAAGCCGATTAGCTGACTTGGAACGGCCATTGCGGACTAACCGGTGCAGCTGGCGATCATCCCTCCTTGTGGTTCTGTGGGGACGTCCTGGCCTCCGTATTGGAGTAGGGACACCCCTCTGAGCATTTCGTTTCAAGATCTTTGACACCTGACCTTGAGTGATGCCATACTGCCGAGCAATAGCACGCTGTTTCATGCCAGAATTTCGTAAAGCCACCACTCCATGACAAATATCATTGTCGAGTTGACGGACCATCTCCAGAGGAAGCGGCAATAACTTTTGTAGACGTGCAGCAGTTGTTTTCCACTAATACAGAACGCAACAACCCTTATATACCCAATTGTGAAGTCAATAGTCAAATGTACCTGTCCGTACATTTTGCCACGCCACCTGTGATATAATCCTGTTAATGACTTCTTGCTGCGACAGACAATCAGTGACATGGTTCTTTTACCAAATAAATCACCAAAGCGTAAAAGAAACTCACCAGATTGATATACGTACTGAGTTAAGAAAGTAAACCCAAGTCAAGAAAAAAAAATATTCCATATTAAATGCCAAGTCTGTACATACATACATACATATATATATATATATATATATATATTGTCTGTTATGAACAATGTTAAAACAAGCATTCTGAGTATTGTGCTGCAATACATGTCCCCCTACCGGCAGTCTGTCGTCCGGAAAACTGTTGGGGAAATTACCAAGGGTTATTTACCCACAGGTTCTGAATCGTTCCCAATCGCTAATTACCTCAGGACGGGCTCACCTTTGATTCGCACTCGGGACTTCGATTTATACACCTTGCAAACAGGTCTGCAGAAGCACCAGAAAATACGTTGTTGATAAAGAACCTTTCGAGTCGCTAAATATCAGTAATTTATTATATTTTCCGGTTCACAATCAATGATCGATGTGTATATATATATTGCTCGGCTTGGATCCGCCCCTCCCGAAAGCGCACGCATAAAATATGTCACGTGACCTGTGTCGCGCTTTTGACGTTCGCGAGACGAGGCTGAGGGTGCGCGGTGCGGCTTGAGGAGAACTCGAGAATAAACAAGAGATATCCATTTTAAAAATATTTTCGTTTAATTAACGATATCTGCCAAACCACGTGCCCTATCGCAAATTCCAAAAGGACATTTTAGTAGACTGACATGCTGAACAGATTTGTGAAGTTTCCCCTCGATTGGATCAAAAATGAGGGAGGAGCTCGGTTTTAAAGGTTCATGCTTAAAAACGTCATAACTCTGAAACCATGTGATGCATGACGTCATGCTCGCTGACTTTTTTGTTCGTCATGGGTATGCGATCCTGCCTGCAAAGTTTGGCCTCGATCTGTTCAGCCGTTGCAGAGAAAAAGGGGTTTTCGTGTTTTCACGAAAAACAATATGGCGGCCGAACCACGTGACCTGTGACGTCATAATTACCATTAAAATATTCTACAGACCGAGTCCCCCCTACGGTGAAAACTTGATCTCAATCGGTCCTATTATTGCAGAGAAATTCCTTTTTAAAGGAAATTAAAACTTAAAATGGCACTGAGTTAAGGATCATCAGAATTATCAGAATTCCCAAACTTCAAAGTGCCATAACTTTGTCAAAAATGATCGAAACGTCGTGAAGTTCGAACTTGATCTGTAACTTATCATGAGGAAACCATGTGCCAAGTTTGAAATCATTAGCATTAAGAGTTTAGAAAAAATGTCCGGAAAACTGTTCTTTGCATGACGGACTGATGGACTGACAGACGGACAGACTGACGGATTGACAGACAGACAGACAGACAGACAGACTGACGGACTGACGGACAGACAGACTGACGGACTGATGGACTGACAGGCTGACGGACGGAGGGATGGTGTGCAAACCTATAGTCCCCTCCGGTGTACACCGGTAGGGGACTAATAATAGTCAACTTCATGGATCACACGTGCAGTCTTAATCTCATATAAAATAATAATAATAATAATTCATTTATTTTGTATAGCGCTTTTCCAGAAGCCCAAAGGCGCTTTGACAGAGTGGCAAACATAATGCATAACAATACATGAAAACAACAATTGCAAAAAGACAAGAATCAATAGGGAAATATTTAAAGCAAAAGGAGGGAGAAGGAGAAGAGATAGTCAGGGGTTAAATGCTGTGGGTTGAATGTTGAATGCAGTGTTGAACAGGTGGGTCTTTAGTGATGTTTTGAATGTGGTGAGTGAGGAGGAGTCTCTGATGGTGTGAGGTAGTGAGTTCCAGAGGGTGGGAGCAGCGATGGAGAAGGCCCTGTCCCCCCAGGATCTGAATTTGGTCCGGATGGAGGGGGTCAGGAGGTTGGTACCAGCAGAGCGGAGGTTGCGGGTGGGAGTGTGTCTGGAGAGGAGGTCAGCCAGGTAGGATGGGGCCAGGTTATGGAGGGCTTTGTATGTCAAGAGGAGGATTTTGTACTGGATTCTCTGGGGGATGGGGAGCCAGTGAAGCTTGTAAAGGACGGGGGTGATGTGGTCACGGGTCCGGGAATGGGTGAGTAGACGGGCAGCGGAGTTCTGAATGTATTGGAGTTTATTGGTGATTTTTGAGGGTGAACCATAGAGGAGGCTATTGCAGTAGTCCAGACGGGAGGTGATGAAGGCGTGGATGAGGGTTTCTGCAGCCGTGGAGGAGAGGGATGAGCGGAGACGGGCAATGTTTTTCAGGTGAAAGAAGGCTGACTTTGTGATCTGTTTAGTGTATTTGTCGAAGGAAAGGGTTTGGTCAAAGATGACGCCAAGATTCCGGATGTGAGGGGAGGTGGATACTGGGATACCGTCGATGTTGAGGGCAAAGTTATGGGTGGATTTTGTGAGCGTTTTTGGGCCAATGATGATTATTTCAGATTTATCACAGTTAAGCTTGAGGAAGTTGATTTGAAGCCAGGATTTTATTTCAGTGATGCAGTTTGTCAGGATAGAGTGGGTGTCGGTGGAGACGGACTTGGTGGAGATGAAAAGCTGGATGTCATCGGCGAAGCAGTGGAATTGGAGACCATGACGGCGGATTAAGTGACCGAGCGGGGACAGGTAAAGGATGAAGAGGAGGGGGCCAAGAACTGAACCTTGGGGGACACCTTGGGGGAGGGGAGCAGTGGGGGATTTGCAGTTATTGATGGAGATGAACTGGCATCTGTCAGAGAGGTATGATTTAATCCAAGAGAGGGCAGTGCCAGTAACGTTAAAGGTGGATTCAAGTCGGGTGAGGAGGATAGTGTGATCGATGGTGTCAAAGGCAGCGCTGAGGTCGAGGAGGACGAGAATGTTGAGGTTGCCAGCGTCAGAGGAGAGGAGAAGGTCGTTGGTGATTTTGAGGAGAGCAGTTTCAGTACTGTGGTTGGAGCGGAATCCGGATTGGAATGTTTCATACAGGTTATTGGCAGAGAGATGATGTTTGAGTTGAGTGGCTACAGCGCGTTCCAAAACTTTTGACAGAAAGGGTAGGTTGGAGATGGGTCTGAAGTTGTTTAGGGTGTCGGGGTTTAGACCAGGTTTTTTTAGAATGGGGGTAACAGCAGCAATTTTGAGGGAAGGTGGGACGATGCCTGTAGACAGGGAGGAGTTTATTGTTGCAATGATAAGTGGAGAGAGAGCAGGGAGGGAGGCTTTGACAAAGCTGGAGGGGATGGGGTCAAGAGTGCAGGTGGCAGTTTTCATTCCTATGAGGAGTTCAGAGAGGTCAGTAGGGGAGATTGGGGAGAACCGAGACGGGGGATGGCAGGACAAGGGGGGGCAGGTGGTTGGAGGGGGAGCGGGTGCGGCGGTGGTCAAGCTGTTGTAGATGTTGTCAATTTTGCGTTGGAAGAAAGAGAGGAAGGAGATGCAGTTGTCTACTGTGAATGACTGGGTGGTGGTGTTCAGGGGGCGGAGGAGTTTGTTTATTGTCGAGAAGAGTGCTTTTGGGTTTCCGGAGCCAGAGTGGATAATTTGAGAGTAGTAGGCAGAGCGGGCGCGGGAGAGGGCATCTTTGTAGTGTTGTATGTGGTCCTTGTAGGCTTGGGAGTGAACTGTGAGACCCGTTTTATTGCGGAGTCTTTCAAGTTGGCGAGCACGAGTTTTCATCAGGTGGAGT
The DNA here is from genome assembly GCF_964187855.1 of Myxine glutinosa. Taxonomy (NCBI): domain Eukaryota; kingdom Metazoa; phylum Chordata; class Myxini; order Myxiniformes; family Myxinidae; genus Myxine; species Myxine glutinosa. The sequence continues at coordinate 54,988,397 of NC_136272.1, forward strand.
TCAAGGGTAAACCAGGGAGCAGAATGGGTGAAAGAAACTGTTTTGGTTTTTACAGGTGCAAGCTGGTCAAGGCAGGAGGAGAGAGTGTGGTTGTAGTAGTCAGTGAGGTCGGAAGGGGTGTGGAGGTCAATGAAGGGAGAAGTGGACATTTTTTCAGAGAGGGTGGATGAGAATGAGGTAGGTGAAAGAGCGTTTAGCTTACGGAAGTTGATTGTGCGATAATGCCTTGGTGTTGGGGCGGGGATGTTGATGGTCAGAGTGATGGCTAAGTGGTCAGAGAGGGTGAGGTCGGAGCCATAGAGATGGTGCAAACTTAATCCAGTGGAGCAGACAAGGTCCAAAATGTGACCACGGATATGGGTAGGAAAGTCGACATGTTGAGTGAGGTTAAAGCAGGTGAGTAAATCAGTGAAGTCAGTGGTTATTGTGGAGTCAGTGGAGTCCATGTGGATATTGAAATCACCAAGGAGGAGGATTGAGGGGGAGAGGGAACATAGCTGGGTCAGAAAGTAGGAGAAGTCAGACAGGAATGATGGGTGTGGTTTGGGAGGGCGGTAGACGACAGCCATGACTGACTGCGTGTGACCAGAGAGTTTTAAAGCCAGGTGTTCAAATGATGGAGCAGATGAGATGGAGATGAGGTTGGTCTTGATGTCTTGACGGTGGATAACGGCAATTCCACCACCTCGGCCCTCCGAGCCACACCCAAACCATTAAAATGCACGCAGCATTTGCATTTCATGACCTAGGGCACCCTGCGTCCTGTCCAGGTCGTGAAAACTGCAGACCCTATTAGTTTGCCATATAAAACTCTATAGTTTACATACAAGCACCCGCTATTTGACCATAAATCAAAGATTTATTATATAGAACATCTGGATATATTGTGTAGGATATAAGAATGTATAAACTTCTATATATCATAAAAAAAACTTGTGCACAAGATAAGTAGGTTCTAAACACACGATTTTGACAGGTTGTGGCTCATAAAAATCACTCGATTCATAGATAAATTTTACACTTCCACAATACTTATCCTGCACAGTCAACTTTGTGTGAGCCAACTCTTCTGTTTTTGAACGGTTTCTTTTCTTTGATTCAATATGACTGTCAAACCACGTGAGCGATGACATCATACATTTATATTCTCTAATAGAATTGTTGCATAGATCATGCTCAATAAATTTCAAACAGATTCAAACTGATCAGACTAAACGTTGTCCCTGTCAAATTATGACATCATAATTACGGCACCAATGACGTCATCGTTAACAGCACCTATTCCCCATATGGAGTTCTTTACAATGAGCCATGTTTCAATTTTTTCCATGGAGCAGTTTTGGAGATAGAGGTGCAACGTTTTTCGGTTTTTCCAGGATGGCGCCTGTACTACATGACCTATGACGTCATGATCATCATTAAAATATTCCACATGAAGAGCCGTGTTCGTGCCCATCAGACTAACAGTTGCTGAGAAAAAAATTGATAATGATCGATCGGATAGGTGTTGTACTTGTCCAATTATGACATCATAACGAAGGTCCTGATGACATCGTCATTAACATATCTTGATCCCCAAGGGGAGTACTTGACAATTAACCATGTTTCAATTTTTCCCATGGAGCTGTTTCGGAGATATAGAGGTGCAATTTTTTTTCGATTTTTCCAAGATGGAGCCTGCACCAAGTGACTTATGACGTCAGAATTATCATTTTATAAATTCTATATGAGGAGCCGCTCATATTCTGAAAATGTTGTGACAATCGGACCAAGAATTGCAGAGAAAAAAAATTCATGCTGATCGAATCGAGCGTTGTACTTGTCGAATTATGACGTCATAATTAAGGTACCGATGACATCATCATTAACATATCTTATTCCCAATGGGGAGTACTTGACAATGAGCCAGGTTTAAAATTTTACCATTGAACAGTTTGGGAGATATAGAGGTGTTACGTTGGTCCAAGATGGCGTCTGTACCACGTAACATATGACGTCGTAATTATGAGAAAAAAAAATTATAGAGGTGGAGGCTCTCTTATGGTAAAGTTTCGTGTCAATCGGACCAACGGTTGCCGAGAAAATGAATTTTAAAAATGCAGACAAGCCACACTTACGCCGCACATACACCACACGTACGCCGCACAGACACCACACGTACACACGTACGCACCTGAATGCCTAACCCTGCTTTTCGCTTCGTGAGCACAGGGTAATAATGTGGCATTAATGAACACTGGTGTGGTGCATACCTCTGATAGATAAAACGCTGAATATTTACCTGTCCATTCATTGTGACCAAATCACGTGAAAATGCGTTGTGGCAAATTATTTTGCATGCGGATCCAAGGCGGAAGTAAAGACCTCAATAGCGGGTCTCCATCTATGTCTACCTCCAACAGAAATCACTGCATTGCACCAAATGAGCACCCAAACCTGAGCCTGGACAAGTCTTTCCACACCCGAACCCGAGCCTGGACAATGTCCTTCCACACCCGAACCTGAGCCTGGACAATGTCCTTCCACACCCAAACCTGACCCTGGACACTGTCCTTCCACACCCAAGCCTGAGCCTGGACAATGTCCCTCCACACCCGAACCTGAGCCTGGTCAATGTCCTTTCACACCCGAAACTGAGGCTGGGCAATGTCCCTCCACACCTGAACCTGAGGCTGGACAATGTCCTTCACACCCGAACCTGAGGCTGGACAATGTCCCTCCACACCAAAACCTGAGGCTAGACAATGTCCCTCCACACCCGAACCTGAGCCTGGACAATATCCTTCCACACCCGAACCTGAGCCTGGACAATGTCCTTCCACACCCAAATCTGAGCCTGGACAATGTCCTTCCACACCCGAGCCTGAGCCTGGACAATGTCCTTCCACACCCAAACCTGAGCCTGGACAATGTCCTTCCACACCCGAACCTGAGGCTGGACAATGTCTTTCCACACCCGAACTTGAGGCTGGACAATGTCCTTCCACACCCGAACCTGAGCCTGGACAATGTCCTTCCACACCCGAACCTGAGGCTGGACAATGTACTTCCACACGCGAACCTGAGCCTGGACAATGTCCCTCCACACCCGAACCTGAGCCTGGACAATGACCTTCCACACCCGAACCTAAGCCTGGACAATGTCCCTCCACACCCGAACCTGAGCCTGGACAATGTCCTTCCACACACAATCCTGACCCTGGACAATGTCCTTTCACACCCCCAAACCTGAGCCTGGACAATGTCCTTCCACACCCGAACCTGAGGCTGGACAATGTACTTCCACACCCGAACTTGAGGCTGGACAATGTCCTTCCACACCCGAACCTGAGCCTGGACAATGTCCTTCCACACACAATCCTGACCCTGGACAATGTCCTTCCACACCCAAACCTGAGCCTGGACAATGTCCTTCCACACCCGAACCTGAGGCTGGACAATGACCTTCCACACCCGAACCTAAGCCTGGACAATGTCCCTCCACACCCGAACCTGAGCCTGGACAATGTCCTTCCACACCCGAACCTGAGCCTGGACAATGTCCTTCCACACACAATCCTGACCCTGGACAATGTCTTTCCACACCCAAACCTGAGGCTGGACAATGTCCTTCCACACCCGAACCTGAGGCTGGACAATGTCCTTCCACACCCGAACTTGAGGCTGGACAATGTCCTTCCACACCCGAACCTGAGCCTGGACAATGTCCTTCCTCGCCCGAACCTGAGCCTGGACAATGTCCCTCCACACCCAAACCTGAGCCTGGACAATGTCCTTCCACACCCGAACCTGACCATGGTAATGTCCTTCCACACCCGAACCTAAGCCTGGACAATGTCCCTCCACAGCCGAACCTGAGCCTGGACAGTGTCCTTCCACACCCGAACCTGAGCCTGGACAATGTCCTTCCACACCCAATCCTGACCCTGGACAATGTCCTTCCACACCGAAACCTGAGCCTGGACAATGTCCCTCCACACCCGAACCTGAACCTGGACAATGTCCCTCCACACCCCCAACCTGAGCCTGGACAATGTCCCTCCACACCCAAACCTGAGCCTGGACAATGTCCTTCCACACCCAAACCTGAGGCTGGACAATGTCCTTCCACACCAAAACCTGACCCTGGACAATATCCTTCCACACCCAAACCTGAGCCTGGACAATGTCCCTCCACACCCGAACATGAGCCTGGACAATGTCCCTCCACACCTGAACCTGAGCCTGGACAATGTCCCTCCACACCCAAACCTGAGCCTGGACAATGTCCTTCCACACCCGAACCTGAGCCTGGACAATGTCCTTCCACACCCGAACCTGAGGCTGGACAATGTACTTCCACATCCGAACCTGAGCCTGGACAATGTCCCTCCACACCTGAACCTGAGCCTGGACAATGACCTTCCACACCCAAACCTGAGCCTGGACAATGTCCTTCCACACCCAAATCTGAGCCTGGACAATGTCCTTCCACACCCAAACCTGAGCCTGGACAATGTCCTTCCACACCCAAACCTGAGCCTGGACAATGTCCTTCCACACCCGAACCTGAGGCTGGACAATGTCCTTCCACACCCGAACCTGAGGCTGGACAATGTCCTTCCACACCCAAACCTGAGCCTGGACAATGTCCTTCCACACCCGAACCTGAGGCTGGACAATGTCCTTCCACACCCAAATCTGAGCCTGGACAATGTCCTTCCACACCCGAACCTGAGCCTGGACAATGTCCTTCCACACCCAAACCTGAGCCTGGACAATGTCCTTCCACACCCGAACCTGAGGCTGGACAATGTCCTTCCACACCCGAACCTGAGGCTGGACAATGTCCTTCCACACCCGAACCTGAGGCTGGACAATGTCCTTCCACACCCGAACCTGAGGCTGGACAATGTCCTTCCACACCCGAACCTGAGCCTGGACAATGTCCTTCCACACCCGAACCTGAGGCTGGACAATGTACTTCCACACGCGAACCTGAGCCTGGACAATGTCACCCCCACCCCTGAACCTGAGCCTGGACAATGACCTTCCACACCCAAACCTGAGCCTGGACAATGTCCTTCCTCACCCGAACCTGAGCCTGGACAATGTCCCTCCACACCCGAACCTGAGCCTGGACAATGTCCTTCCACACCCGAACCTGACCCTGGTAATGTCCTTCCACACCCGAACCTAAGCCTGGACAATGTCCCTCCACACCCGAACCTGAGCCTGGAAATGTCCTTCCACACCCGAACCTGAGCCTGGACAATGTCCTTCCACACCCAATCCTGACCCTGGACAATGTCCTTCCACACCGAAACCTGAGCCTGGACAATGTCCCTCCACACCCGAACCTGAGCCTGGACAATGTCCCTCCACACCCGAACCTGAGCCTGGACAATGTCCCTCCACACCCAAACCTGAGCCTGGACAATGTCCTTCCACACCCAAACCTGATGCTGGACAATGTCCTTCCACACCAAAACCTGACCCTGGACAATGTCCTTCCACACCCATACCTGAGCCTGGACAATGTCCCTCCACACCCAAACCTGAGCCTGGACAATGTCCCTCCACACCTGAACCTGAGCCTGGACAATGATCCTCCACACCCAAACCTGAGCCTGGACAATGTCCTTCCACACCCGAACCTGAGGCTGGACAATGTCCTTCCACACCCGAACCTGAGGCTGGACAATGTACTTCCACACCCGAACCTGAGCCTGGACAATGTCCCTCCACACCTGAACCTGAGCCTGGACAATGACCTTCCACACCCAAACCTGAGCCTGGACAATGTCCTTCCACACCCAAATCTGAGCCTGGACAATGTCCTTCCACACCCGAACCTGAGCCTGGACAATGTCCTTCCACACCCAAACCTGAGCCTGGACAATGTCCTTCCACACCCGAACCTGAGGCTGGACAATGTCCTTCCACACCCGAACCTGAGGCTGGACAATGTCCCTCCACACCAAAACCTGAGGCTAGACAATGTCCCTCCACACCCGAACCTGAGCCTGGACAATGTCCTTCCACACCCGAACCTGAGCCTGGACAATGTCCTTCCACACCCAAATCTGAGCCTGGACAATGTCCTTCCACACCCGAGCCTGAGCCTGGACAATGTCCTTCCACACCCAAACCTGAGCCTGGACAATGTCCTTCCACACCCGAACCTGAGGCTGGACAATGACCTTCCACACCCGAACTTGAGGCTGGACAATGTCCTTCCACACCCGAACCTGAGCCTGGACAATGTCCTTCCACACCCGAACCTGAGGCTGGACAATGTACTTCCACACGCGAACCTGAGCCTGGACAATGTCCCTCCACACCCGAACCTGAGCCTGGACAATGACCTTCCACACCCGAACCTAAGCCTGGACAATGTCCCTCCACACCCGAACCTGAGCCTGGACAATGTCCTTCCACACACAATCCTGACCCTGGACAATGTCCTTTCACACCCCCAAACCTGAGCCTGGACAATGTCCTTCCACACCCGAACCTGAGGCTGGACAATGTCCTTCCACACCCGAACTTGAGGCTGGACAATGTCCTTCCACACCCGAACCTGAGCCTGGACAATGTCCTTCCACACACAATCCTGACCCTGGACAATGTCCTTCCACACCCAAACCTGAGCCTGGACAATGTCCTTCCACACCCGAACCTGAGGCTGGACAATGACCTTCCACACCCGAACCTAAGCCTGGACAATGTCCCTCCACACCCGAACCTGAGCCTGGACAATGTCCTTCCACACCCGAACCTGAGCCTGGACAATGTCCTTCCACACACAATCCTGACCCTGGACAATGTCCTTCCACACCCAAACCTGAGGCTGGACAATGTCCTTCCACACCCGAACCTGAGGCTGGACAATGTCCTTCCACACCCGAACTTGAGGCTGGACAATGTCCTTCCACACCCAAACCTGAGCCTGGACAATGTCCTTCCTCGCCCGAACCTGAGCCTGGACAATGTCCCTCCACACCCAAACCTGAGCCTGGACAATGTCCTTCCACACCCGAACCTGACCGTGGTAATGTCCTTCCACACCCGAACCTAAGCCTGGACAATGTCCCTCCACAGCCGAACCTGAGCCTGGACAGTGTCCTTCGACACCCGAACCTGAGCCTGGACAATGTCCTTCCACACCCAATCCTGACCCTGGACAATGTCCTTCCACACCGAAACCTGAGCCTGGACAATGTCCCTCCACACCCGAACCTGAACCTGGACAATGTCCCTCCACACCCCCAACCTGAGCCTGGACAATGTCCCTCACACCCAAACCTGAGCCTGGACAATGTCCTTCCACACCCAAACCTGAGGCTGGACAATGTCCTTCCACACCAAAACCTGACCCTGGACAATATCCTTCCACACCCAAACCTGAGCCTGGACAATGTCCCTCCACACCCGAACCTGAGCCTGGACAATGTCCCTCCACACCTGAACCTGAGCCTGGACAATGTCCTTCCACACCCAAACCTGAGCCTGGACAATGTCCTTCCACACCCGAACCTGAGCCTGGACAATGTCCTTCCACACCCGAACCTGAGGCTGGACAATGTACTTCCACATCCGAACCTGAGCCTGGACAATGTCCCTCCACACCTGAACCTGAGCCTGGACAATGACCTTCCACACCCAAAACTGAGCCTGGACAATGTCCTTCCACACCCAAATCTGAGCCTGGACAATGTCCTTCCACACCCGAACCTGAGCCTGGACAATGTCCTTCCACAACCAAACCTGAGCCTGGACAATGTCCTTCCACACCCGAACCTGAGGCTGGACAATGTCCTTCCACACCCGAACCTGAGGCTGGACAATGTCCTTCCACACCCGAACCTGAGCCTGGACAATGTCCTTCCACACCTGAACCTGAGGCTGGACAATGTACTTCCACATGCGAACCTGAGCCTGGACAATGTCCTTCCACACCCAAACCTGAGCCTGGACAATGTCCTTCCACACCCGAACCTGAGGCTGGACAATGTCCTTCCACACCCAAATCTGAGCCTGGACAATGTCCTTCCACACCCGAACCTGAGCCTGGACAATGTCCTTCCACACCCAAACCTGAGCCTGGACAATGTCCTTCCACACCCGAACCTGAGGCTGGACAATGTCCTTCCACACCCGAACCTGAGGCTGGACAATGTCCTTCCACACCCGAACCTGAGGCTGGACAATGTCCTTCCACACCCGAACCTGAGGCTGGACAATGTCCTTCCACACCCGAACCTGAGCCTGGACAATGTCCTTCCACACCCGAACCTGAGGCTGGACAATGTACTTCCACACGCGAACCTGAGCCTGGACAATGTCCCCCCACCCCTGAACCTGAGCCTGGACAATGACCTTCCACACCCAAACCTGAGCCTGGACAATGTCCTTCCTCACCCGAACCTGAGCCTGGACAATGTCCCTCCACACCCAAACCTGAGCCTGGACAATGTCCTTCCACACCCGAACCTGACCCTGGTAATGTCCTTCCACACCCGAACCTAAGCCTGGACAATGTCCCTCCACACCCGAACCTGAGCCTGGACAATGTCCTTCCACACCCGAACCTGAGCCTGGACAATGTCCTTCCACACCCAATCCTGACCCTGGACAATGTCCTTCCACACCGAAACCTGAGCCTGGACAATGTCCCTCCACACCCGAACCTGAGCCTGGACAATGTCCCTCCACACCCGAACCTTAGCCTGGACAATGTCCCTCCACACCCAAACCTGAGCCTGGACAATGTCCCTCCACACCCAAACCTGAGCCTGGACAATGTCCTTCCACACCCAAACCTGATGCTGGACAATGTCCTTCCACACCCAAACCTGAGCCTGGACAATGTCCCTCCACACCCAAACCTGAGCCTGGACAATGTCCCTCCACACCTGAACCTGAGCCTGGACAATGTCCCTCCACACCCAAACCTGAGCCTGGACAATGTCCTTCCACACCCGAACCTGAGCCTGGACAATGTCCTTCCACACCCGAACCTGAGGCTGGACAATGTACTTCCACACCCGAACCTGAGCCTGGACAATGTCCCTCCACACCTGAACCTGAGCCTGGACAATGACCTTCCACACCCAAATCTGAGCCTGGACAATGTCCTTCCACACCCAAATCTGAGCCTGGACAATGTCCTTCCACACCCGAACCTGAGCCTGGACAATGTCCTTCCACACCCAAACCTGAGGCTGGACAATGTACTTCCACACGCGAACCTGAGCCTGGACAATGTCCTTCCACACCCAAACCTGAGCCTGGACAATGTCCTTCCACACCCGAACCTGAGGCTGGACAATGTCCTTCCACACCCGAACCTGAGCCTGGACAATGTCCATCCACACCCAAACCTGAGCCTGGACAATGTCCCTCCACACCCGAACCTGAGCCTGGACAATGTCCCTCCACACCTGAACCTGAGCCTGGACAATGTCCCTCCACACCCAAACCTGAGCCTGGACAATGTCCTTCCACACCCGAACCTGAGCCTGGACAATGACCTTCCACACCCGAACCTGAGGCTGGACAATGTACTTCCACACCCGAACCTGAGCCTGGACAATGTCCCTCCACACCTGAACCTGAGCCTGGACAATGACCTTCCACACCCAAACCTGAGCCTGGACAATGTCCTTCCACACCCAAATCTGAGCCTGGACAATGTCCTTCCACACCCGAACCTGAGCCTGGACAATGTCCTTCCACACCCAAACCTGAGCCTGGACAATGTCCTTCCACACCCGAACCTGAGGCTGGACAATGTCCTTCCACACCCGAACCTGAGGCTGGACAATGTCCCTCCACACCAAAACCTGAGGCTAGACAATGTCCCTCCACACCCGAACCTGAGCCTGGACAATGTCCTTCCACACCCGAACCTGAGCCTGGACAATGTCCTTCCACACCCAAATCTGAGCCTGGACAATGTCCTTCCACACCCGAGCCTGAGCCTGGACAATGTCCTTCCACACCCAAACCTGAGCCTGGACAATGTCCTTCCACACCCGAACCTGAGGCTGGACAATGTCCTTCCACACCCGAACTTGAGGCTGGACAATGTCCTTCCACACCCGAACCTGAGCCTGGACAATGTCCTTCCACACCCGAACCTGAGGCTGGACAATGTACTTCCACACGCGAACCTGAGCCTGGACAATGTCCCTCCACACCCGAACCTGAGCCTGGACAATGACCTTCCACACCCGAACCTAAGCCTGGACAATGTCCCTCCACACCCGAACCTGAGCCTGGACAATGTCCTTCCACACACAATCCTGACCCTGGACAATGTCCTTTCACACCCCCAAACCTGAGCCTGGACAATGTCCTTCCACACCCGAACCTGAGGCTGGACAATGTCCTTCCACACCCGAACTTGAGGCTGGACAATGTCCTTCCACACCCGAACCTGAGCCTGGACAATGTCCTTCCACACACAATCCTGACCCTGGACAATGTCCTTCCACACCCAAACCTGAGCCTGGACAATGTCCTTCCACACCCGAACCTGAGGCTGGACAATGACCTTCCACACCCGAACCTAAGCCTGGACAATGTCCCTCCACACCCGAACCTGAGCCTGGACAATGTCCTTCCACACCCGAACCTGAGCCTGGACAATGTCCTTCCACACACAATCCTGACCCTGGACAATGTCCTTCCACACCCAAACCTGAGGCTGGACAATGTCCTTCCACACCCGAACCTGAGGCTGGACAATGTCCTTCCACACCCGAACTTGAGGCTGGACAATGTCCTTCCACACCCAAACCTGAGCCTGGACAATGTCCTTCCTCGCCCGAACCTGAGCCTGGACAATGTCCCTCCACACCCAAACCTGAGCCTGGACAATGTCCTTCCACACCCGAACCTGACCGTGGTAATGTCCTTCCACACCCGAACCTAAGCCTGGACAATGTCCCTCCACAGCCGAACCTGAGCCTGGACAGTGTCCTTCGACACCCGAACCTGAGCCTGGACAATGTCCTTCCACACCCAATCCTGACCCTGGACAATGTCCTTCCACACCGAAACCTGAGCCTGGACAATGTCCCTCCACACCCGAACCTGAACCTGGACAATGTCCCTCCACACCCCCAACCTGAGCCTGGACAATGTCCCTCACACCCAAACCTGAGCCTGGACAATGTCCTTCCACACCCAAACCTGAGGCTGGACAATGTCCTTCCACACCAAAACCTGACCCTGGACAATATCCTTCCACACCCAAACCTGAGCCTGGACAATGTCCCTCCACACCCGAACCTGAGCCTGGACAATGTCCCTCCACACCTGAACCTGAGCCTGGACAATGTCCTTCCACACCCAAACCTGAGCCTGGACAATGTCCTTCCACACCCGAACCTGAGCCTGGACAATGTCCTTCCACACCCGAACCTGAGGCTGGACAATGTACTTCCACATCCGAACCTGAGCCTGGACAATGTCCCTCCACACCTGAACCTGAGCCTGGACAATGACCTTCCACACCCAAACCTGAGCCTGGACAATGTCCTTCCACACCCAAATCTGAGCCTGGACAATGTCCTTCCACACCCGAACCTGAGCCTGGACAATGTCCTTCCACAACCAAACCTGAGCCTGGACAATGTCCTTCCACACCCGAACCTGAGGCTGGACAATGTACTTCCACACGCGAACCTGAGCCTGGACAATGTCCCCCCACCCCTGAACCTGAGCCTGGACAATGACCTTCCACACCCAAACCTGAGCCTGGACAATGTCCTTCCTCACCCGAACCTGAGCCTGGACAATGTCCCTCCACACCCGAACCTGAGCCTGGACAATGTCCTTCCACACCCGAACCTGACCCTGGTAATGTCCTTCCACACCCGAACCTAAGCCTGGACAATGTCCCTCCACACCCGAACCTGAGCCTGGAAATGTCCTTCCACACCCGAACCTGAGCCTGGACAATGTCCTTCCACACCCAATCCTGACCCTGGACAATGTCCTTCCACACCGAAACCTGAGCCTGGACAATGTCCCTCCACACCCGAACCTGAGCCTGGACAATGTCCCTCCACACCCGAACCTGAGCCTGGACAATGTCCCTCCACACCCAAACCTGAGCCTGGACAATGTCCTTCCACACCCAAACCTGATGCTGGACAATGTCCTTCCACACCAAAACCTGACCCTGGACAATGTCCTTCCACACCCATACCTGAGCCTGGACAATGTCCCTCCACACCCAAACCTGAGCCTGGACAATGTCCCTCCACACCTGAACCTGAGCCTGGACAATGATCCTCCACACCCAAACCTGAGCCTGGACAATGTCCTTCCACACCCGAACCTGAGGCTGGACAATGTCCTTCCACACCCGAACCTGAGGCTGGACAATGTACTTCCACACCCGAACCTGAGCCTGGACAATGTCCCTCCACACCTGAACCTGAGCCTGGACAATGACCTTCCACACCCAAACCTGAGCCTGGACAATGTCCTTCCACACCCAAATCTGAGCCTGGACAATGTCCTTCCACACCCGAACCTGAGCCTGGACAATGTCCTTCCACACCCAAACCTGAGCCTGGACAATGTCCTTCCACACCCGAACCTGAGGCTGGACAATGTCCTTCCACACCCGAACCTGAGGCTGGACAATGTCCCTCCACACCAAAACCTGAGGCTAGACAATGTCCCTCCACACCCGAACCTGAGCCTGGACAATGTCCTTCCACACCCGAACCTGAGCCTGGACAATGTCCTTCCACACCCAAATCTGAGCCTGGACAATGTCCTTCCACACCCGAGCCTGAGCCTGGACAATGTCCTTCCACACCCAAACCTGAGCCTGGACAATGTCCTTCCACACCTGAACCTGAGGCTGGACAATGACCTTCCACACCCGAACTTGAGGCTGGACAATGTCCTTCCACACCCGAACCTGAGCCTGGACAATGTCCTTCCACACCCGAACCTGAGGCTGGACAATGTACTTCCACACGCGAACCTGAGCCTGGACAATGTCCCTCCACACCCGAACCTGAGCCTGGACAATGACCTTCCACACCCGAACCTAAGCCTGGACAATGTCCCTCCACACCCGAACCTGAGCCTGGACAATGTCCTTCCACACACAATCCTGACCCTGGACAATGTCCTTTCACACCCCCAAACCTGAGCCTGGACAATGTCCTTCCACACCCGAACCTGAGGCTGGACAATGTCCTTCCACACCCGAACTTGAGGCTGGACAATGTCCTTCCACACCCGAACCTGAGCCTGGACAATGTCCTTCCACACACAATCCTGACCCTGGACAATGTCCTTCCACACCCAAACCTGAGCCTGGACAATGTCCTTCCACACCCGAACCTGAGGCTGGACAATGACCTTCCACACCCGAACCTAAGCCTGGACAATGTCCCTCCACACCCGAACCTGAGCCTGGACAATGTCCTTCCACACCCGAACCTGAGCCTGGACAATGTCCTTCCACACACAATCCTGACCCTGGACAATGTCCTTCCACACCCAAACCTGAGGCTGGACAATGTCCTTCCACACCCGAACCTGAGGCTGGACAATGTCCTTCCACACCCGAACTTGAGGCTGGACAATGTCCTTCCACACCCAAACCTGAGCCTGGACAATGTCCTTCCTCGCCCGAACCTGAGCCTGGACAATGTCCCTCCACACCCAAACCTGAGCCTGGACAATGTCCTTCCACACCCGAACCTGACCGTGGTAATGTCCTTCCACACCCGAACCTAAGCCTGGACAATGTCCCTCCACAGCCGAACCTGAGCCTGGACAGTGTCCTTCGACACCCGAACCTGAGCCTGGACAATGTCCTTCCACACCCAATCCTGACCCTGGACAATGTCCTTCCACACCGAAACCTGAGCCTGGACAATGTCCCTCCACACCCGAACCTGAACCTGGACAATGTCCCTCCACACCCCCAACCTGAGCCTGGACAATGTCCCTCACACCCAAACCTGAGCCTGGACAATGTCCTTCCACACCCAAACCTGAGGCTGGACAATGTCCTTCCACACCAAAACCTGACCCTGGACAATATCCTTCCACACCCAAACCTGAGCCTGGACAATGTCCCTCCACACCCGAACCTGAGCCTGGACAATGTCCCTCCACACCTGAACCTGAGCCTGGACAATGTCCTTCCACACCCAAACCTGAGCCTGGACAATGTCCTTCCACACCCGAACCTGAGCCTGGACAATGTCCTTCCACACCCGAACCTGAGGCTGGACAATGTACTTCCACATCCGAACCTGAGCCTGGACAATGTCCCTCCACACCTGAACCTGAGCCTGGACAATGACCTTCCACACCCAAAACTGAGCCTGGACAATGTCCTTCCACACCCAAATCTGAGCCTGGACAATGTCCTTCCACACCCGAACCTGAGCCTGGACAATGTCCTTCCACAACCAAACCTGAGCCTGGACAATGTCCTTCCACACCCGAACCTGAGGCTGGACAATGTCCTTCCACACCCGAACCTGAGGCTGGACAATGTCCTTCCACACCCGAACCTGAGCCTGGACAATGTCCTTCCACACCTGAACCTGAGGCTGGACAATGTACTTCCACATGCGAACCTGAGCCTGGACAATGTCCTTCCACACCCAAACCTGAGCCTGGACAATGTCCTTCCACACCCGAACCTGAGGCTGGACAATGTCCTTCCACACCCAAATCTGAGCCTGGACAATGTCCTTCCACACCCGAACCTGAGCCTGGACAATGTCCTTCCACACCCAAACCTGAGCCTGGACAATGTCCTTCCACACCCGAACCTGAGGCTGGACAATGTCCTTCCACACCCGAACCTGAGGCTGGACAATGTCCTTCCACACCCGAACCTGAGGCTGGACAATGTCCTTCCACACCCGAACCTGAGGCTGGACAATGTCCTTCCACACCCGAACCTGAGCCTGGACAATGTCCTTCCACACCCGAACCTGAGGCTGGACAATGTACTTCCACACGCGAACCTGAGCCTGGACAATGTCCCCCCACCCCTGAACCTGAGCCTGGACAATGACCTTCCACACCCAAACCTGAGCCTGGACAATGTCCTTCCTCACCCGAACCTGAGCCTGGACAATGTCCCTCCACACCCAAACCTGAGCCTGGACAATGTCCTTCCACACCCGAACCTGACCCTGGTAATGTCCTTCCACACCCGAACCTAAGCCTGGACAATGTCCCTCCACACCCGAACCTGAGCCTGGACAATGTCCTTCCACACCCGAACCTGAGCCTGGACAATGTCCTTCCACACCCAATCCTGACCCTGGACAATGTCCTTCCACACCGAAACCTGAGCCTGGACAATGTCCCTCCACACCCGAACCTGAGCCTGGACAATGTCCCTCCACACCCGAACCTTAGCCTGGACAATGTCCCTCCACACCCAAACCTGAGCCTGGACAATGTCCCTCCACACCCAAACCTGAGCCTGGACAATGTCCTTCCACACCCAAACCTGATGCTGGACAATGTCCTTCCACACCCAAACCTGAGCCTGGACAATGTCCCTCCACACCCAAACCTGAGCCTGGACAATGTCCCTCCACACCTGAACCTGAGCCTGGACAATGTCCCTCCACACCCAAACCTGAGCCTGGACAATGTCCTTCCACACCCGAACCTGAGCCTGGACAATGTCCTTCCACACCCGAACCTGAGGCTGGACAATGTACTTCCACACCCGAACCTGAGCCTGGACAATGTCCCTCCACACCTGAACCTGAGCCTGGACAATGACCTTCCACACCCAAAGCTGAGCCTGGACAATGTCCTTCCACACCCAAATCTGAGCCTGGACAATGTCCTTCCACACCCGAACCTGAGCCTGGACAATGTCCTTCCACACCCAAACCTGAGGCTGGACAATGTACTTCCACACGCGAACCTGAGCCTGGACAATGTCCTTCCACACCCAAACCTGAGCCTGGACAATGTCCTTCCACACCCGAACCTGAGGCTGGACAATGTCCTTCCACACCCGAACCTGAGCCTGGACAATGTCCATCCACACCCAAACCTGAGCCTGGACAATGTCCCTCCACACCCGAACCTGAGCCTGGACAATGTCCCTCCACACCTGAACCTGAGCCTGGACAATGTCCCTCCACACCCAAACCTGAGCCTGGACAATGTCCTTCCACACCCGAACCTGAGCCTGGACAATGACCTTCCACACCCGAACCTGAGGCTGGACAATGTACTTCCACACCCGAACCTGAGCCTGGACAATGTCCCTCCACACCTGAACCTGAGCCTGGACAATGACCTTCCACACCCAAACCTGAGCCTGGACAATGTCCTTCCACACCCAAATCTGAGCCTGGACAATGTCCTTCCACACCCGAACCTGAGCCTGGACAATGTCCTTCCACACCCAAACCTGAGCCTGGACAATGTCCTTCCACACCCGAACCTGAGGCTGGACAATGTCCTTCCACACCCGAACCTGAGGCTGGACAATGTCCCTCCACACCAAAACCTGAGGCTAGACAATGTCCCTCCACACCCGAACCTGAGCCTGGACAATGTCCTTCCACACCCGAACCTGAGCCTGGACAATGTCCTTCCACACCCAAATCTGAGCCTGGACAATGTCCTTCCACACCCGAGCCTGAGCCTGGACAATGTCCTTCCACACCCAAACCTGAGCCTGGACAATGTCCTTCCACACCCGAACCTGAGGCTGGACAATGTCCTTCCACACCCGAACTTGAGGCTGGACAATGTCCTTCCACACCCGAACCTGAGCCTGGACAATGTCCTTCCACACCCGAACCTGAGGCTGGACAATGTACTTCCACACGCGAACCTGAGCCTGGACAATGTCCCTCCACACCCGAACCTGAGCCTGGACAATGACCTTCCACACCCGAACCTAAGCCTGGACAATGTCCCTCCACACCCGAACCTGAGCCTGGACAATGTCCTTCCACACACAATCCTGACCCTGGACAATGTCCTTTCACACCCCCAAACCTGAGCCTGGACAATGTCCTTCCACACCCGAACCTGAGGCTGGACAATGTCCTTCCACACCCGAACTTGAGGCTGGACAATGTCCTTCCACACCCGAACCTGAGCCTGGACAATGTCCTTCCACACACAATCCTGACCCTGGACAATGTCCTTCCACACCCAAACCTGAGCCTGGACAATGTCCTTCCACACCCGAACCTGAGGCTGGACAATGACCTTCCACACCCGAACCTAAGCCTGGACAATGTCCCTCCACACCCGAACCTGAGCCTGGACAATGTCCTTCCACACCCGAACCTGAGCCTGGACAATGTCCTTCCACACACAATCCTGACCCTGGACAATGTCCTTCCACACCCAAACCTGAGGCTGGACAATGTCCTTCCACACCCGAACCTGAGGCTGGACAATGTCCTTCCACACCCGAACTTGAGGCTGGACAATGTCCTTCCACACCCAAACCTGAGCCTGGACAATGTCCTTCCTCGCCCGAACCTGAGCCTGGACAATGTCCCTCCACACCCAAACCTGAGCCTGGACAATGTCCTTCCACACCCGAACCTGACCGTGGTAATGTCCTTCCACACCCGAACCTAAGCCTGGACAATGTCCCTCCACAGCCGAACCTGAGCCTGGACAGTGTCCTTCGACACCCGAACCTGAGCCTGGACAATGTCCTTCCACACCCAATCCTGACCCTGGACAATGTCCTTCCACACCGAAACCTGAGCCTGGACAATGTCCCTCCACACCCGAACCTGAACCTGGACAATGTCCCTCCACACCCCCAACCTGAGCCTGGACAATGTCCCTCACACCCAAACCTGAGCCTGGACAATGTCCTTCCACACCCAAACCTGAGGCTGGACAATGTCCTTCCACACCAAAACCTGACCCTGGACAATATCCTTCCACACCCAAACCTGAGCCTGGACAATGTCCCTCCACACCCGAACCTGAGCCTGGACAATGTCCCTCCACACCTGAACCTGAGCCTGGACAATGTCCTTCCACACCCAAACCTGAGCCTGGACAATGTCCTTCCACACCCGAACCTGAGCCTGGACAATGTCCTTCCACACCCGAACCTGAGGCTGGACAATGTACTTCCACATCCGAACCTGAGCCTGGACAATGTCCCTCCACACCTGAACCTGAGCCTGGACAATGACCTTCCACACCCAAACCTGAGCCTGGACAATGTCCTTCCACACCCAAATCTGAGCCTGGACAATGTCCTTCCACACCCGAACCTGAGCCTGGACAATGTCCTTCCACAACCAAACCTGAGCCTGGACAATGTCCTTCCACACCCGAACCTGAGGCTGGACAATGTCCTTCCACACCCGAACCTGAGGCTGGACAATGTCCTTCCACACCCGAACCTGAGCCTGGACAATGTCCTTCCACACCTGAACCTGAGGCTGGACAATGTACTTCCACATGCGAACCTGAGCCTGGACAATGTCCTTCCACACCCAAACCTGAGCCTGGACAATGTCCTTCCACACCCGAACCTGAGGCTGGACAATGTCCTTCCACACCCAAATCTGAGCCTGGACAATGTCCTTCCACACCCGAACCTGAGCCTGGACAATGTCCTTCCACACCCAAACCTGAGCCTGGACAATGTCCTTCCACACCCGAACCTGAGGCTGGACAATGTCCTTCCACACCCGAACCTGAGGCTGGACAATGTCCTTCCACACCCGAACCTGAGGCTGGACAATGTCCTTCCACACCCGAACCTGAGGCTGGACAATGTCCTTCCACACCCGAACCTGAGCCTGGACAATGTCCTTCCACACCCGAACCTGAGGCTGGACAATGTACTTCCACACGCGAACCTGAGCCTGGACAATGTCCCCCCACCCCTGAACCTGAGCCTGGACAATGACCTTCCACACCCAAACCTGAGCCTGGACAATGTCCTTCCTCACCCGAACCTGAGCCTGGACAATGTCCCTCCACACCCAAACCTGAGCCTGGACAATGTCCTTCCACACCCGAACCTGACCCTGGTAATGTCCTTCCACACCCGAACCTAAGCCTGGTCAATGTCCCTCCACACCCGAACCTGAGCCTGGACAATGTCCTTCCACACCCGAACCTGAGCCTGGACAATGTCCTTCCACACCCAATCCTGACCCTGGACAATGTCCTTCCACACCGAAACCTGAGCCTGGACAATGTCCCTCCACACCCGAACCTGAGCCTGGACAATGTCCCTCCACACCCGAACCTTAGCCTGGACAATGTCCCTCCACACCCAAACCTGAGCCTGGACAATGTCCCTCCACACCCAAACCTGAGCCTGGACAATGTCCTTCCACACCCAAACCTGATGCTGGACAATGTCCTTCCACACCCAAACCTGAGCCTGGACAATGTCCCTCCACACCCAAACCTGAGCCTGGACAATGTCCCTCCACACCTGAACCTGAGCCTGGACAATGTCCCTCCACACCCAAACCTGAGCCTGGACAATGTCCTTCCACACCCGAACCTGAGCCTGGACAATGTCCTTCCACACCCGAACCTGAGGCTGGACAATGTACTTCCACACCCGAACCTGAGCCTGGACAATGTCCCTCCACACCTGAACCTGAGCCTGGACAATGACCTTCCACACCCAAACCTGAGCCTGGACAATGTCCTTCCACACCCAAATCTGAGCCTGGACAATGTCCTTCCACACCCGAACCTGAGCCTGGACAATGTCCTTCCACACCCAAACCTGAGGCTGGACAATGTACTTCCACACGCGAACCTGAGCCTGGACAATGTCCTTCCACACCCAAACCTGAGCCTGGACAATGTCCTTCCACACCCGAACCTGAGGCTGGACAATGTCCTTCCACACCCGAACCTGAGCCTGGACAATGTCCCTCCACACCCAAACCTGAGCCTGGACAATGTCCCTCCACACCTGAACCTGAGCCTGGACAATGTCCCTCCACACCCAAACCTGAGCCTGGACAATGTCCTTCCACACCCGAACCTGAGCCTGGACAATGTCCTTCCACACCCGAACCTGAGGCTGGACAATGTACTTCCACACCCGAACCTGAGCCTGGACAATGTCCCTCCACACCTGAACCTGAGCCTGGACAATGACCTTCCACACCCAAACCTGAGCCTGGACAATGTCCTTCCACACCCAAATCTGAGCCTGGACAATGTCCTTCCACACCCGAACCTGAGCCTGGACAATGTCCTTCCACACCCAAACCTGAGGCTGGACAATGTACTTCCACACGCGAACCTGAGCCTGGACAATGTCCTTCCACACCCAAACCTGAGCCTGGACAATGTCCTTCCACACCCGAACCTGAGGCTGGACAATGTCCTTCCACACCCGAACCTGAGCCTGGACAATGTCCATCCACACCCAAACCTGAGCCTGGACAATGTCCCTCCACACCCGAACCTGAGCCTGGACAATGTCCCTCCACACCTGAACCTGAGCCTGGACAATGTCCCTCCACACCCAAACCTGAGCCTGGACAATGTCCTTCCACACCCAAACCTGAGGCTGGACAATGTACTTCCACACGCGAACCTGAGCCTGGACAATGTCCTTCCACACCCAAACCTGAGCCTGGACAATGTCCTTCCACACCCGAACCTGAGGCTGGACAATGTCCTTCCACACCCGAACCTGAGCCTGGACAATGTCCATCCACACCCAAACCTGAGCCTGGACAATGTCCCTCCACACCCGAACCTGAGCCTGGACAATGTCCCTCCACACCTGAACCTGAGCCTGGACAATGTCCCTCCACACCCAAACCTGAGCCTGGACAATGTCCTTCCACACCCGAACCTGAGCCTGGACAATGACCTTCCACACCCGAACCTGAGGCTGGACAATGTACTTCCACACCCGAACCTGAGCCTGGACAATGTCCCTCCACACCTGAACCTGAGCCTGGACAATGACCTTCCACACCCAAACCTGAGCCTGGACAATGTCCTTCCACACCCAAATCTGAGCCTGGACAATGTCCTTCCACACCCGAACCTGAGCCTGGACAATGTCCTTCCACACCCAAACCTGAGCCTGGACAATGTCCTTCCACACCCGAACCTGAGGCTGGACAATGTCCTTCCACACCCGAACCTGAGGCTGGACAATGTCCCTCCACACCAAAACCTGAGGCTAGACAATGTCCCTCCACACCCGAACCTGAGCCTGGACAATGTCCTTCCACACCCGAACCTGAGCCTGGACAATGTCCTTCCACACCCAAATCTGAGCCTGGACAATGTCCTTCCACACCCGAGCCTGAGCCTGGACAATGTCCTTCCACACCCAAACCTGAGCCTGGACAATGTCCTTCCACACCCGAACCTGAGGCTGGACAATGTCCTTCCACACCCGAACTTGAGGCTGGACAATGTCCTTCCACACCCGAACCTGAGCCTGGACAATGTCCTTCCACACCCGAACCTGAGGCTGGACAATGTACTTCCACACGCGAACCTGAGCCTGGACAATGTCCCTCCACACCCGAACCTGAGCCTGGACAATGACCTTCCACACCCGAACCTAAGCCTGGACAATGTCCCTCCACACCCGAACCTGAGCCTGGACAATGTCCTTCCACACACAATCCTGACCCTGGACAATGTCCTTTCACACCCCCAAACCTGAGCCTGGACAATGTCCTTCCACACCCGAACCTGAGGCTGGACAATGTCCTTCCACACCCGAACTTGAGGCTGGACAATGTCCTTCCACACCCGAACCTGAGCCTGGACAATGTCCTTCCACACACAATCCTGACCCTGGACAATGTCCTTCCACACCCAAACCTGAGCCTGGACAATGTCCTTCCACACCCGAACCTGAGGCTGGACAATGACCTTCCACACCCGAACCTAAGCCTGGACAATGTCCCTCCACACCCGAACCTGAGCCTGGACAATGTCCTTCCACACCCGAACCTGAGCCTGGACAATGTCCTTCCACACACAATCCTGACCCTGGACAATGTCCTTCCACACCCAAACCTGAGGCTGGACAATGTCCTTCCACACCCGAACCTGAGGCTGGACAATGTCCTTCCACACCCGAACTTGAGGCTGGACAATGTCCTTCCACACCCAAACCTGAGCCTGGACAATGTCCTTCCTCGCCCGAACCTGAGCCTGGACAATGTCCCTCCACACCCAAACCTGAGCCTGGACAATGTCCTTCCACACCCGAACCTGACCGTGGTAATGTCCTTCCACACCCGAACCTAAGCCTGGACAATGTCCCTCCACAGCCGAACCTGAGCCTGGACAGTGTCCTTCGACACCCGAACCTGAGCCTGGACAATGTCCTTCCACACCCAATCCTGACCCTGGACAATGTCCTTCCACACCGAAACCTGAGCCTGGACAATGTCCCTCCACACCCGAACCTGAACCTGGACAATGTCCCTCCACACCCCCAACCTGAGCCTGGACAATGTCCCTCACACCCAAACCTGAGCCTGGACAATGTCCTTCCACACCCAAACCTGAGGCTGGACAATGTCCTTCCACACCAAAACCTGACCCTGGACAATATCCTTCCACACCCAAACCTGAGCCTGGACAATGTCCCTCCACACCCGAACCTGAGCCTGGACAATGTCCCTCCACACCTGAACCTGAGCCTGGACAATGTCCTTCCACACCCAAACCTGAGCCTGGACAATGTCCTTCCACACCCGAACCTGAGCCTGGACAATGTCCTTCCACACCCGAACCTGAGGCTGGACAATGTACTTCCACATCCGAACCTGAGCCTGGACAATGTCCCTCCACACCTGAACCTGAGCCTGGACAATGACCTTCCACACCCAAACCTGAGCCTGGACAATGTCCTTCCACACCCAAATCTGAGCCTGGACAATGTCCTTCCACACCCGAACCTGAGCCTGGACAATGTCCTTCCACAACCAAACCTGAGCCTGGACAATGTCCTTCCACACCCGAACCTGAGGCTGGACAATGTCCTTCCACACCCGAACCTGAGGCTGGACAATGTCCTTCCACACCCGAACCTGAGCCTGGACAATGTCCTTCCACACCTGAACCTGAGGCTGGACAATGTACTTCCACATGCGAACCTGAGCCTGGACAATGTCCTTCCACACCCAAACCTGAGCCTGGACAATGTCCTTCCACACCCGAACCTGAGGCTGGACAATGTCCTTCCACACCCAAATCTGAGCCTGGACAATGTCCTTCCACACCCGAACCTGAGCCTGGACAATGTCCTTCCACACCCAAACCTGAGCCTGGACAATGTCCTTCCACACCCGAACCTGAGGCTGGACAATGTCCTTCCACACCCGAACCTGAGGCTGGACAATGTCCTTCCACACCCGAACCTGAGGCTGGACAATGTCCTTCCACACCCGAACCTGAGGCTGGACAATGTCCTTCCACACCCGAACCTGAGCCTGGACAATGTCCTTCCACACCCGAACCTGAGGCTGGACAATGTACTTCCACACGCGAACCTGAGCCTGGACAATGTCCCCCCACCCCTGAACCTGAGCCTGGACAATGACCTTCCACACCCAAACCTGAGCCTGGACAATGTCCTTCCTCACCCGAACCTGAGCCTGGACAATGTCCCTCCACACCCAAACCTGAGCCTGGACAATGTCCTTCCACACCCGAACCTGACCCTGGTAATGTCCTTCCACACCCGAACCTAAGCCTGGTCAATGTCCCTCCACACCCGAACCTGAGCCTGGACAATGTCCTTCCACACCCGAACCTGAGCCTGGACAATGTCCTTCCACACCCAATCCTGACCCTGGACAATGTCCTTCCACACCGAAACCTGAGCCTGGACAATGTCCCTCCACACCCGAACCTGAGCCTGGACAATGTCCCTCCACACCCGAACCTTAGCCTGGACAATGTCCCTCCACACCCAAACCTGAGCCTGGACAATGTCCCTCCACACCCAAACCTGAGCCTGGACAATGTCCTTCCACACCCAAACCTGATGCTGGACAATGTCCTTCCACACCCAAACCTGAGCCTGGACAATGTCCCTCCACACCCAAACCTGAGCCTGGACAATGTCCCTCCACACCTGAACCTGAGCCTGGACAATGTCCCTCCACACCCAAACCTGAGCCTGGACAATGTCCTTCCACACCCGAACCTGAGCCTGGACAATGTCCTTCCACACCCGAACCTGAGGCTGGACAATGTACTTCCACACCCGAACCTGAGCCTGGACAATGTCCCTCCACACCTGAACCTGAGCCTGGACAATGACCTTCCACACCCAAACCTGAGCCTGGACAATGTCCTTCCACACCCAAATCTGAGCCTGGACAATGTCCTTCCACACCCGAACCTGAGCCTGGACAATGTCCTTCCACACCCAAACCTGAGGCTGGACAATGTACTTCCACACGCGAACCTGAGCCTGGACAATGTCCTTCCACACCCAAACCTGAGCCTGGACAATGTCCTTCCACACCCGAACCTGAGGCTGGACAATGTCCTTCCACACCCGAACCTGAGCCTGGACAATGTCCATCCACACCCAAACCTGAGCCTGGACAATGTCCCTCCACACCCGAACCTGAGCCTGGACAATGTCCCTCCACACCTGAACCTGAGCCTGGACAATGTCCCTCCACACCCAAACCTGAGCCTGGACAATGTCCTTCCACACCCGAACCTGAGCCTGGACAATGACCTTCCACACCCGAACCTGAGGCTGGACAATGTACTTCCACACCCGAACCTGAGCCTGGACAATGTCCCTCCACACCTGAACCTGAGCCTGGACAATGACCTTCCACACCCAAACCTGAGCCTGGACAATGTCCTTCCATACCCAAATCTGAGCCTGGACAATGTCCTTCCACACCCGAACCTGAGCCTGGACAATGTCCTTCCACACCCAAACCTGAGCCTGGACAATGTCCTTCCACACCCGAACCTGAGGCTGGACAATGTCCTTCCACACCCGAACCTGAGGTTGGACAATGTCCTTCCACACCCAAACCTGAGCCTGGACAATGTCCCTCCACACCCGAACCTGAGCCTGGACAATGTCCCTCCACACCTGAACCTGAGCCTGGACAATGTCCCTCCACACCCAAACCTGATCCTGGACAATGTCCTTCCACACCCGAACCTGAGCCTGGACAATGTCCTTCCACACCCAAACCTGAGCCTGGACAATGTCCTTCCACACCCGAACCTGAGGCTGGACAATGTCCTTCCACAACCGAACCTGAGGCTGGACAATGTCCTTCCACACCCGAACCTGAGGCTGGACAATGTCCTTCCACACCCGAACCTGAGGCTGGACAATGTCCTTCCACACCCGAACCTGAGCCTGGACAATGTCCTTCCACACCCGAACCTGAGGCTGGACAATGTACTTCCACACGCAAACCTGAGCCTGGACAATGTCCCTCCACACCTGAACCTGAGCCTGGACATTGACCTTCCACACCCAAACCTGAGCCTGGACAATGTCCTTCCTCACCCGAACCTGAGCCTGGACAATGTCCCTCCACACCCAAACCTGAGCCCTGACAATGTCCTTCCACACCCAAACCTGAGCCTGGACAATGTCCTTCCACACCCAAAATCTGAGCCTGGACAATGTCCTTCCACACCCGAACCTGAGCCTGGACAATGTCCTTCCACACCCGAACCTGAGGCTGGACAATGTCCTTCCACACCCGAACTTGAGGCTGGACAATGTCCTTCCACACCCGAACCTGAGCCTGGACAATGTCCTTCCACACCCGAACCTGAGGCTGGACAATGTACTTCCACACGCGAACCTGAGCCTGGACAATGTCCCTCCACACCCGAACCTGAGCCTGGACAATGACCTTCCACACCCGAACCTAAGCCTGGACAATGTCCCTCCACACCCGAACCTGAGCCTGGACAATGTCCCTCCACACACAATCCTGACCCTGGACAATGTCCTTTCGCACCCCCAAACCTGAGCCTGGACAATGTCCTTCCACACCCGAACCTGAGGCTGGACAATGTCCTTCCACACCCGAACTTGAGGCTGGACAATGTCCTTCCACACCCGAACCTGAGCCTGGACAATGTCCTTCCACACACAATCCTGACCCTGGACAATGTCCTTCCACACCCAAACCTGAGCCTGGACAATGTCCTTCCACACCCAAACCTGAGGCTGGACAATGACCTTCCACACCCGAACCTAAGCCTGGACAATGTCCCTCCACACCCGAACCTGAGCCTGGACAATGTCCTTCCACACCCGAACCTGAGCCTGGACAATGTCCTTCCACACACAATCCTGACCCTGGACAATGTCCTTCCACACCCAAACCTGAGGCTGGACAATGTCCTTCCACACCTGAACCTGAGGCTGGACAATGTCCTTCCACACCCGAACTTGAGGCTGGACAATGTCCTTCCACACCCGAACCTGAGCCTGGACAATGTCCTTCCTCGCCCGAACCTGAGCCTGGACAATGTCCCTCCACACCCAAACCTGAGCCTGGACAATGTCCTTCCACACCCGAACCTGACCGTGGTAATGTCCTTCCACACCCGAACCTAAGCCTGGACAATGTCCCTCCACAGCCGAACCTGAGCCTGGACAATGTCCTTCCACACCCAATCCTGACCCTGGACAATGTCCTTCCACACCGAAACCTGAGCCTGGACAATGTCCCTCCACACCCGAACCTGAACCTGGACAATGTCCCTCCACACCCCCAACCTGAGCCTGGACAATGTCCCTCCACACCCAAACCTGAGCCTGGACAATGTCCTTCCACACCCAAACCTGAGGCTGGACAATGTCCTTCCACACCAAAACCTGACCCTGGACAATATCCTTCCACACCCAAACCTGAGCCAGGACAATGTCCCTCCACACCCGAACCTGAGCCTGGACAATGTCCCTCCACACCTGAACCTGAGCCTGGACAATGTCCCTCCACACCCAAACCTGAGCCTGGACAATGTCCTTCCACACCCGAACCTGAGCCTGGACAATGTCCTTCCACACCCGAACCTGAGGCTGGACAATGTACTTCCACATCCGAACCTGAGCCTGGACAATGTCCCTCCACACCTGAACCTGAGCCTGGACAATGACCTTCCACACCCAAACCTGAGCCTGGACAATGTCCTTCCACACCCAAATCTGAGCCTGGACAATGTCCTTCCACACCCGAACCTGAGCCTGGACAATGTCCTTCCACACCCAAACCTGAGCCTGGACAATGTCCTTCCACACCCGAACCTGAGGCTGGACAATGTCCTTCCACACCCGAACCTGAGGCTGGACAATGTCCTTCCACACCCGAACCTGAGCCTGGACAATGTCCTTCCACACCCGAACCTGAGGCTGGACAATGTACTTCCACATGCGAACCTGAGCCTGGACAATGTCCTTCCACACCCAAACCTGAGCCTGGACAATGTCCTTCCACACCCGAACCTGAGGCTGGACAATGTCCTTCCACACCCAAATCTGAGGCTGGACAATGTCCTTCCACACCCGAACCTGAGCCTGGACAATGTCCTTCCACACCCAAACCTGAGCCTGGACAATGTCCTTCCACACCCGAACCTGAGGCTGGACAATGTCCTTCCACACCCAAACCTGAGCCTGGACAATGTCCTTCCACACCCGAACCTGAGGCTGGACAATGTCCTTCCACACCCGAACCTGAGGCTGGACAATGTCCTTCCACACCCGAACCTGAGGCTGGACAATGTCCTTCCACACCCGAACCTGAGGCTGGACAATGTCCTTCCACACCCGAACCTGAGCCTGGACAATGTCCTTCCACACCCGAACCTGAGGCTGGACAATGTACTTCCACACGCGAACCTGAGCCTGGACAATGTCCCCCCACCCCTGAACCTGAGCCTGGACAATGACCTTCCACACCCAAACCTGAGCCTGGACAATGTCCTTCCTCACCCGAACCTGAGCCTGGACAATGTCCCTCCACACCCAAACCTGAGCCTGGACAATGTCCTTCCACACCCGAACCTGACCCTGGTAATGTCCTTCCACACCCGAACCTAAGCCTGGACAATGTCCCTCCACACCCGAACCTGAGCCTGGACAATGTCCTTCCACACCCGAACCTGAGCCTGGACAATGTCCTTCCACACCCAATCCTGACCCTGGACAATGTCCTTCCACACCGAAACCTGAGCCTGGACAATGTCCCTCCACACCCGAACCTGAGCCTGGACAATGTCCCTCCACACCCGAACCTGAGCCTGGACAATGTCCCTCCACACCCAAACCTGAGCCTGGACAATGTCCTTCCACACCCAAACCTGATGCTGGACAATGTCCTTCCACACCAAAACCTGACCCTGGACAATGTCCTTCCACACCCAAATCTGAGCCTGGACAATGTCCTTCCACACCCAAACCTGAGCCTGGACAATGTCCTTCCACACCCGAACCTGAGGCTGGACAATGTCCTTCCACACCTGAACCTGAGGCTGGACAATGTCCTTCCACACCCGAACCTGAGCCTGGACAATGTCCTTCCACACCCGAACCTGAGCCTGGACAATGTCCTTCCACACCCGAACCTGAGGCTGGACAATGTCCTTCCACACCCGAGCCTGAGCCTGGACAATGTCCTTCCACACCCAAACCTGAGCCTGGACAATGTCCTTCCACACCCGAACCTGAGGCTGGACAATGTCCTTCCACACCCGAACTTGAGGCTGGACAATGTCCTTCCACACCCGAACCTGAGCCTGGACAATGTCCTTCCACACCCGAACCTGAGGCTGGACAATGTACTTCCACACGCGAACCTGAGCCTGGACAATGTCCCTCCACACCCGAACCTGAGCCTGGACAATGACCTTCCACACCCGAACCTAAGCCTGGACAATGTCCCTCCACACCCGAACCTGAGCCTGGACAATGTCCTTCCACACACAATCCTGACCCTGGACAATGTCCTTTCACACCCCCAAACCTGAGCCTGGACAATGTCCTTCCACACCCGAACCTGAGGCTGGACAATGTCCTTCCACACCCGAACTTGAGGCTGGACAATGTCCTTCCACACCCGAACCTGAGCCTGGACAATGTCCTTCCACACACAATCCTGACCCTGGACAATGTCCTTCCACACCCAAACCTGAGCCTGGACAATGTCCTTCCACACCCGAACCTGAGGCTGGACAATGATCTTCCACACCCGAACCTAAGCCTGGACAATGTCCCTCCACACCCGAACCTGAGCCTGGACAATGTCCTTCCACACCCGAACCTGAGCCTGGACAATGTCCTTCCACACACAATCCTGACCCTGGACAATGTCCTTCCACACCCAAACCTGAGGCTGGACAATGTCCTTCCACACCCGAACCTGAGGCTGGACAATGTCCTTCCACACCCGAACTTGAGGCTGGACAATGTCCTTCCACACCCAAACCTGAGCCTGGACAATGTCCTTCCTCGCCCGAACCTGACCGTGGTAATGTCCTTCCACACCCGAACTTGAGCCTGGACAATGTCCCTCCACACCCAAACCTGAGCCTGGACAATGTCCTTCCACACCCGAACCTGACCGTGGTAATGTCCTTCCACACCCGAACCTAAGCCTGGACAATGTCCCTCCACAGCCGAACCTGAGCCTGGACAGTGTCCTTCGACACCCGAACCTGAGCCTGGACAATGTCCTTCCACACCCAATCCTGACCCTGGACAATGTCCTTCCACACCGAAACCTGAGCCTGGACAATGTCCCTCCACACCCGAACCTGAACCTGGACAATGTCCCTCCACACCCCCAACCTGAGCCTGGACAATGTCCCTCACACCCAAACCTGAGCCTGGACAATGTCCTTCCACACCCAAACCTGAGGCTGGACAATGTCCTTCCACACCAAAACCTGACCCTGGACAATATCCTTCCACACCCAAACCTGAGCCTGGACAATGTCCCTCCACACCCGAACCTGAGCCTGGACAATGTCCCTCCACACCTGAACCTGAGCCTGGACAATGTCCTTCCACACCCAAACCTGAGCCTGGACAATGTCCTTCCACACCCGAACCTGAGCCTGGACAATGTCCTTCCACACCCGAACCTGAGGCTGGACAATGTACTTCCACATCCGAACCTGAGCCTGGACAATGTCCCTCCACACCTGAACCTGAGCCTGGACAATGACCTTCCACACCCAAACCTGAGCCTGGACAATGTCCTTCCACACCCAAATCTGAGCCTGGACAATGTCCTTCCACACCCGAACCTGAGCCTGGACAATGTCCTTCCACAACCAAACCTGAGCCTGGACAATGTCCTTCCACACCCGAACCTGAGGCTGGACAATGTCCTTCCACACCCGAACCTGAGGCTGGACAATGTCCTTCCACACCCGAACCTGAGCCTGGACAATGTCCTTCCACACCTGAACCTGAGGCTGGACAATGTACTTCCACATGCGAACCTGAGCCTGGACAATGTCCTTCCACACCCAAACCTGAGCCTGGACAATGTCCTTCCACACCCAAATCTGAGCCTGGACAATGTCCTTCCACACCCGAACCTGAGCCTGGACAATGTCCTTCCACACCCAAACCTGAGCCTGGACAATGTCCTTCCACACCCGAACCTGAGGCTGGACATTGTCCTTCCACACCCGAACCTGAGGCTGGACAATGTCCTTCCACACCCGAACCTGAGGCTGGACAATGTCCTTCCACACCCGAACCTGAGGCTGGACAATGTCCTTCCACACCCGAACCTGAGCCTGGACAATGTCCTTCCACACCCGAACCTGAGGCTGGACAATGTACTTCCACACGCGAACCTGAGCCTGGACAATGTCCCCCCACCCCTGAACCTGAGCCTGGACAATGATCTTCCACACCCAAACCTGAGCCTGGACAATGTCCTTCCTCACCCGAACCTGAGCCTGGACAATGTCCCTCCACACCCAAACCTGAGCCTGGACAATGTCCTTCCACACCCGAACCTGACCCTGGTAATGTCCTTCCACACCCGAACCTAAGCCTGGACAATGTCCCTCCACACCCGAACCTGAGCCTGGACAATGTCCTTCCACACCCGAACCTGAGCCTGGACAATGTCCTTCCACACCCAATCCTGACCCTGGACAATGTCCTTCCACACCGAAACCTGAGCCTGGACAATGTCCCTCCACACCCGAACCTGAGCCTGGACAATGTCCCTCCACACCCGAACCTTAGCCTGGACAATGTCCCTCCACACCCAAACCTGAGCCTGGACAATGTCCCTCCACACCCAAACCTGAGCCTGGACAATGTCCTTCCACACCCAAACCTGATGCTGGACAATGTCCTTCCACACCCAAACCTGAGCCTGGACAATGTCCCTCCACACCCAAACCTGAGCCTGGACAATGTCCCTCCACACCTGAACCTGAGCCTGGACAATGTCCCTCCACACCCAAACCTGAGCCTGGACAATGTCCTTCCACACCCGAACCTGAGCCTGGACAATGTCCTTCCACACCCGAACCTGAGGCTGGACAATGTACTTCCACACCCGAACCTGAGCCTGGACAATGTCCCTCCACACCTGAACCTGAGCCTGGACAATGACCTTCCACACCCAAACCTGAGCCTGGACAATGTCCTTCCACACCCAAATCTGAGCCTGGACAATGTCCTTCCACACCCGAACCTGAGCCTGGACAATGTCCTTCCACACCCAAACCTGAGGCTGGACAATGTACTTCCACACGCGAACCTGAGCCTGGACAATGTCCTTCCACACCCAAACCTGAGCCTGGACAATGTCCTTCCACACCCGAACCTGAGGCTGGACAATGTCCTTCCACACCCGAACCTGAGCCTGGACAATGTCCATCCACACCCAAACCTGAGCCTGGACAATGTCCCTCCACACCCGAACCTGAGCCTGGACAATGTCCCTCCACACCTGAACCTGAGCCTGGACAATGTCCCTCCACACCCAAACCTGAGCCTGGACAATGTCCTTCCACACCCGAACCTGAGCCTGGACAATGACCTTCCACACCCGAACCTGAGGCTGGACAATGTACTTCCACACCCGAACCTGAGCCTGGACAATGTCCCTCCACACCTGAACCTGAGCCTGGACAATGACCTTCCACACCCAAACCTGAGCCTGGACAATGTCCTTCCATACCCAAATCTGAGCCTGGACAATGTCCTTCCACACCCGAACCTGAGCCTGGACAATGTCCTTCCACACCCAAACCTGAGCCTGGACAATGTCCTTCCACACCCGAACCTGAGGCTGGACAATGTCCTTCCACACCCGAACCTGAGGTTGGACAATGTCCTTCCACACCCAAACCTGAGCCTGGACAATGTCCCTCCACACCCGAACCTGAGCCTGGACAATGTCCCTCCACACCTGAACCTGAGCCTGGACAATGTCCCTCCACACCCAAACCTGATCCTGGACAATGTCCTTCCACACCCGAACCTGAGCCTGGACAATGTCCTTCCACACCCAAACCTGAGCCTGGACAATGTCCTTCCACACCCGAACCTGAGGCTGGACAATGTCCTTCCACAACCGAACCTGAGGCTGGACAATGTCCTTCCACACCCAAACCTGAGGCTGGACAATGTCCTTCCACACCCGAACCTGAGGCTGGACAATGTCCTTCCACACCCGAACCTGAGCCTGGACAATGTCCTTCCACACCCGAACCTGAGGCTGGACAATGTACTTCCACACGCAAACCTGAGCCTGGACAATGTCCCTCCACACCTGAACCTGAGCCTGGACATTGACCTTCCACACCCAAACCTGAGCCTGGACAATGTCCTTCCTCACCCGAACCTGAGCCTGGACAATGTCCCTCCACACCCAAACCTGAGCCCTGACAATGTCCTTCCACACCCAAACCTGAGCCTGGACAATGTCCTTCCACACCCAAATCTGAGCCTGGACAATGTCCTTCCACACCCGAACCTGAGCCTGGACAATGTCCTTCCACACCCGAACCTGAGGCTGGACAATGTCCTTCCACACCCGAACTTGAGGCTGGACAATGTCCTTCCACACCCGAACCTGAGCCTGGACAATGTCCTTCCACACCCGAACCTGAGGCTGGACAATGTACTTCCACACGCGAACCTGAGCCTGGACAATGTCCCTCCACACCCGAACCTGAGCCTGGACAATGACCTTCCACACCCGAACCTAAGCCTGGACAATGTCCCTCCACACCCGAACCTGAGCCTGGACAATGTCCCTCCACACACAATCCTGACCCTGGACAATGTCCTTTCGCACCCCCAAACCTGAGCCTGGACAATGTCCTTCCACACCCGAACCTGAGGCTGGACAATGTCCTTCCACACCCGAACTTGAGGCTGGACAATGTCCTTCCACACCCGAACCTGAGCCTGGACAATGTCCTTCCACACACAATCCTGACCCTGGACAATGTTTTTCCACACCCAAACCTGAGCCTGGACAATGTCCTTCCACACCCAAACCTGAGGCTGGACAATGACCTTCCACACCCGAACCTAAGCCTGGACAATGTCCCTCCACACCCGAACCTGAGCCTGGACAATGTCCTTCCACACCCGAACCTGAGCCTGGACAATGTCCTTCCACACACAATCCTGACCCTGGACAATGTCCTTCCACACCCAAACCTGAGGCTGGACAATGTCCTTCCACACCTGAACCTGAGGCTGGACAATGTCCTTCCACACCCGAACTTGAGGCTGGACAATGTCCTTCCACACCCGAACCTGAGCCTGGACAATGTCCTTCCTCGCCCGAACCTGAGCCTGGACAATGTCCCTCCACACCCAAACCTGAGCCTGGACAATGTCCTTCCACACCCGAACCTGACCGTGGTAATGTCCTTCCACACCCGAACCTAAGCCTGGACAATGTCCCTCCACAGCCGAACCTGAGCCTGGACAATGTCCTTCCACACCCAATCCTGACCCTGGACAATGTCCTTCCACACCGAAACCTGAGCCTGGACAATGTCCCTCCACACCCGAACCTGAACCTGGACAATGTCCCTCCACACCCCCAACCTGAGCCTGGACAATGTCCCTCCACACCCAAACCTGAGCCTGGACAATGTCCTTCCACACCCAAACCTGAGGCTGGACAATGTCCTTCCACACCAAAACCTGACCCTGGACAATATCCTTCCACACCCAAACCTGAGCCAGGACAATGTCCCTCCACACCCGAACCTGAGCCTGGACAATGTCCCTCCACACCTGAACCTGAGCCTGGACAATGTCCCTCCACACCCAAACCCGAGCCTGGACAATGTCCTTCCACACCCGAACCTGAGCCTGGACAATGTCCTTCCACACCCGAACCTGAGGCTGGACAATGTACTTCCACATCCGAACCTGAGCCTGGACAATGTCCCTCCACACCTGAACCTGAGCCTGGACAATGACCTTCCACACCCAAACCTGAGCCTGGACAATGTCCTTCCACACCCAAATCTGAGCCTGGACAATGTCCTTCCACACCCGAACCTGAGCCTGGACAATGTCCTTCCACACCCAAACCTGAGCCTGGACAATGTCCTTCCACACCCGAACCTGAGGCTGGACAATGTCCTTCCACACCCGAACCTGAGGCTGGACAATGTCCTTCCACACCCGAACCTGAGCCTGGACAATGTCCTTCCACACCCGAACCTGAGGCTGGACAATGTACTTCCACATGCGAACCTGAGCCTGGACAATGTCCTTCCACACCCAAACCTGAGCCTGGACAATGTCCTTCCACACCCGAACCTGAGGCTGGACAATGTCCTTCCACACCCAAATCTGAGGCTGGACAATGTCCTTCCACACCCGAACCTGAGCCTGGACAATGTCCTTCCACACCCAAACCTGAGCCTGGACAATGTCCTTCCACACCCGAACCTGAGGCTGGACAATGTCCTTCCACACCCAAACCTGAGCCTGGACAATGTCCTTCCACACCCGAACCTGAGGCTGGACAATGTCCTTCCACACCCGAACCTGAGGCTGGACAATGTCCTTCCACACCCGAACCTGAGGCTGGACAATGTCCTTCCACACCCGAACCTGAGGCTGGACAATGTCCTTCCACACCCGAACCTGAGCCTGGACAATGTCCTTCCACACCCGAACCTGAGGCTGGACAATGTACTTCCACACGCGAACCTGAGCCTGGACAATGTCCCCCCACCCCTGAACCTGAGCCTGGACAATGACCTTCCACACCCAAACCTGAGCCTGGACAATGTCCTTCCTCACCCGAACCTGAGCCTGGACAATGTCCCTTCACACCCAAACCTGAGCCTGGACAATGTCCTTCCACACCCGAACCTGACCCTGGTAATGTCCTTCCACACCCGAACCTAAGCCTGGACAATGTCCCTCCACACCCGAACCTGAGCCTGGACAATGTCCTTCCACACCCGAACCTGAGCCTGGACAATGTCCTTCCACACCCAATCCTGACCCTGGACAATGTCCTTCCACACCGAAACCTGAGCCTGGACAATGTCCCTCCACACCCGAACCTGAGCCTGGACAATGTCCCTCCACACCCGAACCTGAGCCTGGACAATGTCCCTCCACACCCAAACCTGAGCCTGGACAATGTCCTTCCACACCCAAACCTGATGCTGGACAATGTCCTTCCACACCAAAACCTGACCCTGGACAATGTCCTTCCACACCCAAATCTGAGCCTGGACAATGTCCTTCCACACCCAAACCTGAGCCTGGACAATGTCCTTCCACACCCGAACCTGAGGCTGGACAATGTCCTTCCACACCCGAACCTGAGGCTGGACAATGTCCTTCCACACCCGAACCTGAGCCTGGACAATGTCCTTCCACACCCGAACCTGAGGCTGGACAATGTACTTCCACATGCGAACCTGAGCCTGGACAATGTCCTTCCACACCCAAACCTGAGCCTGGACAATGTCCTTCCACACCCGAACCTGAGGCTGGACAATGTCCTTCCACACCCGAACCTGAGGCTGGACAATGTCCTTCCACACCCGAACCTGAGGCTGGACAATGTCCTTCCACACCCGAACCTGAGGCTGGACAATGTCCTTCCACACCCGAACCTGAGGCTGGACAATGTCCTTCCACACCCGAACCTGAGGCTGGACAATGTCCTTCCACACCCGAACCTGAGCCTGGACAATGTCCTTCCACACCCGAACCTGAGCCTGGACAATGTCCTTCCACACCCGAACCTGAGGCTGGACAATGTACTTCCACACGCGAACCTGAGCCTGGACAATGTCCCCCCACCCCTGAACCTGAGCCTGGACAATGACCTTCCACACCCAAACCTGAGCCTGGACAATGTCCTTCCTCACCCGAACCTGAGCCTGGACAATGTCCCTCCACACCCGAACCTGAGCCTGGACAATGTCCTTCCACACCCGAACCTGACCCTGGTAATGTCCTTCCACACCCGAACCTAAGCCTGGACAATGTCCCTCCACACCCGAACCTGAGCCTGGACAATGTCCTTCCACACCCGAACCTGAGCCTGGACAATGTCCTTCCACACCTGAACCTGACCGTGGTAATGTCCTTCCACACCCGAACCTAAGCCTGGACAATGTCCCTCCACAGCCGAACCTGAGCCTGGACAGTGTCCTTCGACACCCGAACCTGAGCCTGGACAATGTCCTTCCACACCCAATCCTGACCCTGGACAATGTCCTTCCACACCGAAACCTGAGCCTGGACAATGTCCCTCCACACCCGAACCTGAACCTGGACAATGTCCCTCCACACCCCCAACCTGAGCCTGGACAATGTCCCTCCACACCCAAACCTGAGCCTGGACAATGTCCTTCCACACCCAAACCTGAGGCTGGACAATGTCCTTCCACACCAAAACCTGACCCTGGACAATATCCTTCCACACCCAAACCTGAGCCTGGACAATGTCCCTCCACACCCGAACCTGAGCCTGGACAATGTCCCTCCACACCTGAACCTGGACAATGTCCCTCCACACCCAAACCTGAGCCTGGACAATGTCCTTCCACACCCGAACCTGAGCCTGGACAATGTCCTTCCACACCCGAACCTGAGGCTGGACAATGTACTTCCACATCCGAACCTGAGCCTGGACAATGTCCCTCCACACCTGAACCTGAGCCTGGACAATGACCTTCCACACCCAAACCTGAGCCTGGACAATGTCCTTCCACACCCAAATCTGAGCCTGGACAATGTCCTTCCCCACCCGAACCTGAGCCTGGACAATGTCCTTCCACACCCAAACCTGAGCCTGGACAATGTCCTTCCACACCCGAACCTGAGGCTGGACAATGTCCTTCCACACCCGAACCTGAGGCTGGACAATGTCCTTCCACACCCGAACCTGAGCCTGGACAATGTCCTTCCACACCCGAACCTGAGGCTGGACAATGTACTTCCACATGCGAACCTGAGCCTGGACAATGTCCTTCCACACCCAAACCTGAGCCTGGACAATGTCCTTCCACACCCGAACCTGAGGCTGGACAATGTCCTTCCACACCCAAATCTGAGCCTGGACAATGTCCTTCCACACCCGAACCTGAGCCTGGACAATGTCCTTCCACACCCAAACCTGAGCCTGGACAATGTCCTTCCACACCCGAACCTGAGGCTGGACAATGTCCTTCCACACCCGAACCTGAGGCTGGACAATGTCCTTCCACACCCGAACCTGAGGCTGGACAATGTCCTTCCACACCCGAACCTGAGGCTGGGCAATGTCCTTCCACACCCGAACCTGAGGCTGGACAATGTCCTTCCACACCCGAACCTGAGCCTGGACAATGTCCTTCCACACCCGAACCTGAGGCTGGACAATGTACTTCCACACGCGAACCTGAGCCTGGACAATGTCCCCCCACCCCTGAACCTGAGCCTGGACAATGACCTTCCACACCCAAACCTGAGCCTGGACAATGTACTTCCACACCCGAACCTGAGCCTGGACAATGTCCCTCCACACCTGAACCTGAGCCTGGACAATGACCTTCCACACCCAAACCTGAGCCTGGACAATGTCCTTCCACACCCAAATCTGAGCCTGGACAATGTCCTTCCACACCCGAACCTGAGCCTGGACAATGTCCTTCCACACCCAAACCTGAGGCTGGACAATGTACTTCCACACGCGAACCTGAGCCTGGACAATGTCCTTCCACACCCAAACCTGAGCCTGGACAATGTCCTTCCACACCCGAACCTGAGGCTGGACAATGTCCTTCCACACCCGAACCTGAGCCTGGACAATGTCCCTCCACACCCAAACCTGAGCCTGGACAATGTCCCTCCACACCTGAACCTGAGCCTGGACAATGTCCCTCCACACCCAAACCTGAGCCTGGACAATGTCCTTCCACACCCGAACCTGAGCCTGGACAATGTCCTTCCACACCCGAACCTGAGGCTGGACAATGTACTTCCACACCCGAACCTGAGCCTGGACAATGTCCCTCCACACCTGAACCTGAGCCTGGACAATGACCTTCCACACCCAAACCTGAGCCTGGACAATGTCCTTCCACACCCAAATCTGAGCCTGGACAATGTCCTTCCACACCCGAACCTGAGCCTGGACAATGTCCTTCCACACCCAAACCTGAGGCTGGACAATGTACTTCCACACGCGAACCTGAGCCTGGACAATGTCCTTCCACACCCAAACCTGAGCCTGGACAATGTCCTTCCACACCCGAACCTGAGGCTGGACAATGTCCTTCCACACCCGAACCTGAGCCTGGACAATGTCCATCCACACCCAAACCTGAGCCTGGACAATGTCCCTCCACACCCGAACCTGAGCCTGGACAATGTCCCTCCACACCTGAACCTGAGCCTGGACAATGTCCCTCCACACCCAAACCTGAGCCTGGACAATGTCCTTCCACACCCAAACCTGAGGCTGGACAATGTACTTCCACACGCGAACCTGAGCCTGGACAATGTCCTTCCACACCCAAACCTGAGCCTGGACAATGTCCTTCCACACCCGAACCTGAGGCTGGACAATGTCCTTCCACACCCGAACCTGAGCCTGGACAATGTCCATCCACACCCAAACCTGAGCCTGGACAATGTCCCTCCACACCCGAACCTGAGCCTGGACAATGTCCCTCCACACCTGAACCTGAGCCTGGACAATGTCCCTCCACACCCAAACCTGAGCCTGGACAATGTCCTTCCACACCCGAACCTGAGCCTGGACAATGACCTTCCACACCCGAACCTGAGGCTGGACAATGTACTTCCACACCCGAACCTGAGCCTGGACAATGTCCCTCCACACCTGAACCTGAGCCTGGACAATGACCTTCCACACCCAAACCTGAGCCTGGACAATGTCCTTCCACACCCAAATCTGAGCCTGGACAATGTCCTTCCACACCCGAACCTGAGCCTGGACAATGTCCTTCCACACCCAAACCTGAGCCTGGACAATGTCCTTCCACACCCGAACCTGAGGCTGGACAATGTCCTTCCACACCCGAACCTGAGGCTGGACAATGTCCCTCCACACCAAAACCTGAGGCTAGACAATGTCCCTCCACACCCGAACCTGAGCCTGGACAATGTCCTTCCACACCCGAACCTGAGCCTGGACAATGTCCTTCCACACCCAAATCTGAGCCTGGACAATGTCCTTCCACACCCGAGCCTGAGCCTGGACAATGTCCTTCCACACCCAAACCTGAGCCTGGACAATGTCCTTCCACACCCGAACCTGAGGCTGGACAATGTCCTTCCACACCCGAACTTGAGGCTGGACAATGTCCTTCCACACCCGAACCTGAGCCTGGACAATGTCCTTCCACACCCGAACCTGAGGCTGGACAATGTACTTCCACACGCGAACCTGAGCCTGGACAATGTCCCTCCACACCCGAACCTGAGCCTGGACAATGACCTTCCACACCCGAACCTAAGCCTGGACAATGTCCCTCCACACCCGAACCTGAGCCTGGACAATGTCCTTCCACACACAATCCTGACCCTGGACAATGTCCTTTCACACCCCCAAACCTGAGCCTGGACAATGTCCTTCCACACCCGAACCTGAGGCTGGACAATGTCCTTCCACACCCGAACTTGAGGCTGGACAATGTCCTTCCACACCCGAACCTGAGCCTGGACAATGTCCTTCCACACACAATCCTGACCCTGGACAATGTCCTTCCACACCCAAACCTGAGCCTGGACAATGTCCTTCCACACCCGAACCTGAGGCTGGACAATGACCTTCCACACCCGAACCTAAGCCTGGACAATGTCCCTCCACACCCGAACCTGAGCCTGGACAATGTCCTTCCACACCCGAACCTGAGCCTGGACAATGTCCTTCCACACACAATCCTGACCCTGGACAATGTCCTTCCACA
The DNA here is from genome assembly GCF_964187855.1 of Myxine glutinosa. Taxonomy (NCBI): domain Eukaryota; kingdom Metazoa; phylum Chordata; class Myxini; order Myxiniformes; family Myxinidae; genus Myxine; species Myxine glutinosa. The sequence goes on from NC_136272.1 coordinate 55,028,837, forward strand.
CCCAAACCTGAGGCTGGACAATGTCCTTCCACACCCGAACCTGAGGCTGGACAATGTCCTTCCACACCCGAACTTGAGGCTGGACAATGTCCTTCCACACCCAAACCTGAGCCTGGACAATGTCCTTCCTCGCCCGAACCTGAGCCTGGACAATGTCCCTCCACACCCAAACCTGAGCCTGGACAATGTCCTTCCACACCCGAACCTGACCGTGGTAATGTCCTTCCACACCCGAACCTAAGCCTGGACAATGTCCCTCCACAGCCGAACCTGAGCCTGGACAGTGTCCTTCGACACCCGAACCTGAGCCTGGACAATGTCCTTCCACACCCAATCCTGACCCTGGACAATGTCCTTCCACACCGAAACCTGAGCCTGGACAATGTCCCTCCACACCCGAACCTGAACCTGGACAATGTCCCTCCACACCCCCAACCTGAGCCTGGACAATGTCCCTCACACCCAAACCTGAGCCTGGACAATGTCCTTCCACACCCAAACCTGAGGCTGGACAATGTCCTTCCACACCAAAACCTGACCCTGGACAATATCCTTCCACACCCAAACCTGAGCCTGGACAATGTCCCTCCACACCCGAACCTGAGCCTGGACAATGTCCCTCCACACCTGAACCTGAGCCTGGACAATGTCCTTCCACACCCAAACCTGAGCCTGGACAATGTCCTTCCACACCCGAACCTGAGCCTGGACAATGTCCTTCCACACCCGAACCTGAGGCTGGACAATGTACTTCCACATCCGAACCTGAGCCTGGACAATGTCCCTCCACACCTGAACCTGAGCCTGGACAATGACCTTCCACACCCAAACCTGAGCCTGGACAATGTCCTTCCACACCCAAATCTGAGCCTGGACAATGTCCTTCCACACCCGAACCTGAGCCTGGACAATGTCCTTCCACAACCAAACCTGAGCCTGGACAATGTCCTTCCACACCCGAACCTGAGGCTGGACAATGTCCTTCCACACCCGAACCTGAGGCTGGACAATGTCCTTCCACACCCGAACCTGAGCCTGGACAATGTCCTTCCACACCTGAACCTGAGGCTGGACAATGTACTTCCACATGCGAACCTGAGCCTGGACAATGTCCTTCCACACCCAAACCTGAGCCTGGACAATGTCCTTCCACACCCGAACCTGAGGCTGGACAATGTCCTTCCACACCCAAATCTGAGCCTGGACAATGTCCTTCCACACCCGAACCTGAGCCTGGACAATGTCCTTCCACACCCAAACCTGAGCCTGGACAATGTCCTTCCACACCCGAACCTGAGGCTGGACAATGTCCTTCCACACCCGAACCTGAGGCTGGACAATGTCCTTCCACACCCGAACCTGAGGCTGGACAATGTCCTTCCACACCCGAACCTGAGGCTGGACAATGTCCTTCCACACCCGAACCTGAGCCTGGACAATGTCCTTCCACACCCGAACCTGAGGCTGGACAATGTACTTCCACACGCGAACCTGAGCCTGGACAATGTCCCCCCACCCCTGAACCTGAGCCTGGACAATGACCTTCCACACCCAAACCTGAGCCTGGACAATGTCCTTCCTCACCCGAACCTGAGCCTGGACAATGTCCCTCCACACCCAAACCTGAGCCTGGACAATGTCCTTCCACACCCGAACCTGACCCTGGTAATGTCCTTCCACACCCGAACCTAAGCCTGGTCAATGTCCCTCCACACCCGAACCTGAGCCTGGACAATGTCCTTCCACACCCGAACCTGAGCCTGGACAATGTCCTTCCACACCCAATCCTGACCCTGGACAATGTCCTTCCACACCGAAACCTGAGCCTGGACAATGTCCCTCCACACCCGAACCTGAGCCTGGACAATGTCCCTCCACACCCGAACCTTAGCCTGGACAATGTCCCTCCACACCCAAACCTGAGCCTGGACAATGTCCCTCCACACCCAAACCTGAGCCTGGACAATGTCCTTCCACACCCAAACCTGATGCTGGACAATGTCCTTCCACACCCAAACCTGAGCCTGGACAATGTCCCTCCACACCCAAACCTGAGCCTGGACAATGTCCCTCCACACCTGAACCTGAGCCTGGACAATGTCCCTCCACACCCAAACCTGAGCCTGGACAATGTCCTTCCACACCCGAACCTGAGCCTGGACAATGTCCTTCCACACCCGAACCTGAGGCTGGACAATGTACTTCCACACCCGAACCTGAGCCTGGACAATGTCCCTCCACACCTGAACCTGAGCCTGGACAATGACCTTCCACACCCAAACCTGAGCCTGGACAATGTCCTTCCACACCCAAATCTGAGCCTGGACAATGTCCTTCCACACCCGAACCTGAGCCTGGACAATGTCCTTCCACACCCAAACCTGAGGCTGGACAATGTACTTCCACACGCGAACCTGAGCCTGGACAATGTCCTTCCACACCCAAACCTGAGCCTGGACAATGTCCTTCCACACCCGAACCTGAGGCTGGACAATGTCCTTCCACACCCGAACCTGAGCCTGGACAATGTCCATCCACACCCAAACCTGAGCCTGGACAATGTCCCTCCACACCCGAACCTGAGCCTGGACAATGTCCCTCCACACCTGAACCTGAGCCTGGACAATGTCCCTCCACACCCAAACCTGAGCCTGGACAATGTCCTTCCACACCCGAACCTGAGCCTGGACAATGACCTTCCACACCCGAACCTGAGGCTGGACAATGTACTTCCACACCCGAACCTGAGCCTGGACAATGTCCCTCCACACCTGAACCTGAGCCTGGACAATGACCTTCCACACCCAAACCTGAGCCTGGACAATGTCCTTCCATACCCAAATCTGAGCCTGGACAATGTCCTTCCACACCCGAACCTGAGCCTGGACAATGTCCTTCCACACCCAAACCTGAGCCTGGACAATGTCCTTCCACACCCGAACCTGAGGCTGGACAATGTCCTTCCACACCCGAACCTGAGGTTGGACAATGTCCTTCCACACCCAAACCTGAGCCTGGACAATGTCCCTCCACACCCGAACCTGAGCCTGGACAATGTCCCTCCACACCTGAACCTGAGCCTGGACAATGTCCCTCCACACCCAAACCTGATCCTGGACAATGTCCTTCCACACCCGAACCTGAGCCTGGACAATGTCCTTCCACACCCAAACCTGAGCCTGGACAATGTCCTTCCACACCCGAACCTGAGGCTGGACAATGTCCTTCCACAACCGAACCTGAGGCTGGACAATGTCCTTCCACACCCGAACCTGAGGCTGGACAATGTCCTTCCACACCCGAACCTGAGGCTGGACAATGTCCTTCCACACCCGAACCTGAGCCTGGACAATGTCCTTCCACACCCGAACCTGAGGCTGGACAATGTACTTCCACACGCAAACCTGAGCCTGGACAATGTCCCTCCACACCTGAACCTGAGCCTGGACATTGACCTTCCACACCCAAACCTGAGCCTGGACAATGTCCTTCCTCACCCGAACCTGAGCCTGGACAATGTCCCTCCACACCCAAACCTGAGCCCTGACAATGTCCTTCCACACCCAAACCTGAGCCTGGACAATGTCCTTCCACACCCAAAATCTGAGCCTGGACAATGTCCTTCCACACCCGAACCTGAGCCTGGACAATGTCCTTCCACACCCGAACCTGAGGCTGGACAATGTCCTTCCACACCCGAACTTGAGGCTGGACAATGTCCTTCCACACCCGAACCTGAGCCTGGACAATGTCCTTCCACACCCGAACCTGAGGCTGGACAATGTACTTCCACACGCGAACCTGAGCCTGGACAATGTCCCTCCACACCCGAACCTGAGCCTGGACAATGACCTTCCACACCCGAACCTAAGCCTGGACAATGTCCCTCCACACCCGAACCTGAGCCTGGACAATGTCCCTCCACACACAATCCTGACCCTGGACAATGTCCTTTCGCACCCCCAAACCTGAGCCTGGACAATGTCCTTCCACACCCGAACCTGAGGCTGGACAATGTCCTTCCACACCCGAACTTGAGGCTGGACAATGTCCTTCCACACCCGAACCTGAGCCTGGACAATGTCCTTCCACACACAATCCTGACCCTGGACAATGTCCTTCCACACCCAAACCTGAGCCTGGACAATGTCCTTCCACACCCAAACCTGAGGCTGGACAATGACCTTCCACACCCGAACCTAAGCCTGGACAATGTCCCTCCACACCCGAACCTGAGCCTGGACAATGTCCTTCCACACCCGAACCTGAGCCTGGACAATGTCCTTCCACACACAATCCTGACCCTGGACAATGTCCTTCCACACCCAAACCTGAGGCTGGACAATGTCCTTCCACACCTGAACCTGAGGCTGGACAATGTCCTTCCACACCCGAACTTGAGGCTGGACAATGTCCTTCCACACCCGAACCTGAGCCTGGACAATGTCCTTCCTCGCCCGAACCTGAGCCTGGACAATGTCCCTCCACACCCAAACCTGAGCCTGGACAATGTCCTTCCACACCCGAACCTGACCGTGGTAATGTCCTTCCACACCCGAACCTAAGCCTGGACAATGTCCCTCCACAGCCGAACCTGAGCCTGGACAATGTCCTTCCACACCCAATCCTGACCCTGGACAATGTCCTTCCACACCGAAACCTGAGCCTGGACAATGTCCCTCCACACCCGAACCTGAACCTGGACAATGTCCCTCCACACCCCCAACCTGAGCCTGGACAATGTCCCTCCACACCCAAACCTGAGCCTGGACAATGTCCTTCCACACCCAAACCTGAGGCTGGACAATGTCCTTCCACACCAAAACCTGACCCTGGACAATATCCTTCCACACCCAAACCTGAGCCAGGACAATGTCCCTCCACACCCGAACCTGAGCCTGGACAATGTCCCTCCACACCTGAACCTGAGCCTGGACAATGTCCCTCCACACCCAAACCTGAGCCTGGACAATGTCCTTCCACACCCGAACCTGAGCCTGGACAATGTCCTTCCACACCCGAACCTGAGGCTGGACAATGTACTTCCACATCCGAACCTGAGCCTGGACAATGTCCCTCCACACCTGAACCTGAGCCTGGACAATGACCTTCCACACCCAAACCTGAGCCTGGACAATGTCCTTCCACACCCAAATCTGAGCCTGGACAATGTCCTTCCACACCCGAACCTGAGCCTGGACAATGTCCTTCCACACCCAAACCTGAGCCTGGACAATGTCCTTCCACACCCGAACCTGAGGCTGGACAATGTCCTTCCACACCCGAACCTGAGGCTGGACAATGTCCTTCCACACCCGAACCTGAGCCTGGACAATGTCCTTCCACACCCGAACCTGAGGCTGGACAATGTACTTCCACATGCGAACCTGAGCCTGGACAATGTCCTTCCACACCCAAACCTGAGCCTGGACAATGTCCTTCCACACCCGAACCTGAGGCTGGACAATGTCCTTCCACACCCAAATCTGAGGCTGGACAATGTCCTTCCACACCCGAACCTGAGCCTGGACAATGTCCTTCCACACCCAAACCTGAGCCTGGACAATGTCCTTCCACACCCGAACCTGAGGCTGGACAATGTCCTTCCACACCCAAACCTGAGCCTGGACAATGTCCTTCCACACCCGAACCTGAGGCTGGACAATGTCCTTCCACACCCGAACCTGAGGCTGGACAATGTCCTTCCACACCCGAACCTGAGGCTGGACAATGTCCTTCCACACCCGAACCTGAGGCTGGACAATGTCCTTCCACACCCGAACCTGAGCCTGGACAATGTCCTTCCACACCCGAACCTGAGGCTGGACAATGTACTTCCACACGCGAACCTGAGCCTGGACAATGTCCCCCCACCCCTGAACCTGAGCCTGGACAATGACCTTCCACACCCAAACCTGAGCCTGGACAATGTCCTTCCTCACCCGAACCTGAGCCTGGACAATGTCCCTCCACACCCAAACCTGAGCCTGGACAATGTCCTTCCACACCCGAACCTGACCCTGGTAATGTCCTTCCACACCCGAACCTAAGCCTGGACAATGTCCCTCCACACCCGAACCTGAGCCTGGACAATGTCCTTCCACACCCGAACCTGAGCCTGGACAATGTCCTTCCACACCCAATCCTGACCCTGGACAATGTCCTTCCACACCGAAACCTGAGCCTGGACAATGTCCCTCCACACCCGAACCTGAGCCTGGACAATGTCCCTCCACACCCGAACCTGAGCCTGGACAATGTCCCTCCACACCCAAACCTGAGCCTGGACAATGTCCTTCCACACCCAAACCTGATGCTGGACAATGTCCTTCCACACCAAAACCTGACCCTGGACAATGTCCTTCCACACCCAAATCTGAGCCTGGACAATGTCCTTCCACACCCAAACCTGAGCCTGGACAATGTCCTTCCACACCCGAACCTGAGGCTGGACAATGTCCTTCCACACCTGAACCTGAGGCTGGACAATGTCCTTCCACACCCGAACCTGAGCCTGGACAATGTCCTTCCACACCCGAACCTGAGCCTGGACAATGTCCTTCCACACCCGAACCTGAGGCTGGACAATGTCCTTCCACACCCGAGCCTGAGCCTGGACAATGTCCTTCCACACCCAAACCTGAGCCTGGACAATGTCCTTCCACACCCGAACCTGAGGCTGGACAATGTCCTTCCACACCCGAACTTGAGGCTGGACAATGTCCTTCCACACCCGAACCTGAGCCTGGACAATGTCCTTCCACACCCGAACCTGAGGCTGGACAATGTACTTCCACACGCGAACCTGAGCCTGGACAATGTCCCTCCACACCCGAACCTGAGCCTGGACAATGACCTTCCACACCCGAACCTAAGCCTGGACAATGTCCCTCCACACCCGAACCTGAGCCTGGACAATGTCCTTCCACACACAATCCTGACCCTGGACAATGTCCTTTCACACCCCCAAACCTGAGCCTGGACAATGTCCTTCCACACCCGAACCTGAGGCTGGACAATGTCCTTCCACACCCGAACTTGAGGCTGGACAATGTCCTTCCACACCCGAACCTGAGCCTGGACAATGTCCTTCCACACACAATCCTGACCCTGGACAATGTCCTTCCACACCCAAACCTGAGCCTGGACAATGTCCTTCCACACCCGAACCTGAGGCTGGACAATGATCTTCCACACCCGAACCTAAGCCTGGACAATGTCCCTCCACACCCGAACCTGAGCCTGGACAATGTCCTTCCACACCCGAACCTGAGCCTGGACAATGTCCTTCCACACACAATCCTGACCCTGGACAATGTCCTTCCACACCCAAACCTGAGGCTGGACAATGTCCTTCCACACCCGAACCTGAGGCTGGACAATGTCCTTCCACACCCGAACTTGAGGCTGGACAATGTCCTTCCACACCCAAACCTGAGCCTGGACAATGTCCTTCCTCGCCCGAACCTGACCGTGGTAATGTCCTTCCACACCCGAACTTGAGCCTGGACAATGTCCCTCCACACCCAAACCTGAGCCTGGACAATGTCCTTCCACACCCGAACCTGACCGTGGTAATGTCCTTCCACACCCGAACCTAAGCCTGGACAATGTCCCTCCACAGCCGAACCTGAGCCTGGACAGTGTCCTTCGACACCCGAACCTGAGCCTGGACAATGTCCTTCCACACCCAATCCTGACCCTGGACAATGTCCTTCCACACCGAAACCTGAGCCTGGACAATGTCCCTCCACACCCGAACCTGAACCTGGACAATGTCCCTCCACACCCCCAACCTGAGCCTGGACAATGTCCCTCACACCCAAACCTGAGCCTGGACAATGTCCTTCCACACCCAAACCTGAGGCTGGACAATGTCCTTCCACACCAAAACCTGACCCTGGACAATATCCTTCCACACCCAAACCTGAGCCTGGACAATGTCCCTCCACACCCGAACCTGAGCCTGGACAATGTCCCTCCACACCTGAACCTGAGCCTGGACAATGTCCTTCCACACCCAAACCTGAGCCTGGACAATGTCCTTCCACACCCGAACCTGAGCCTGGACAATGTCCTTCCACACCCGAACCTGAGGCTGGACAATGTACTTCCACATCCGAACCTGAGCCTGGACAATGTCCCTCCACACCTGAACCTGAGCCTGGACAATGACCTTCCACACCCAAACCTGAGCCTGGACAATGTCCTTCCACACCCAAATCTGAGCCTGGACAATGTCCTTCCACACCCGAACCTGAGCCTGGACAATGTCCTTCCACAACCAAACCTGAGCCTGGACAATGTCCTTCCACACCCGAACCTGAGGCTGGACAATGTCCTTCCACACCCGAACCTGAGGCTGGACAATGTCCTTCCACACCCGAACCTGAGCCTGGACAATGTCCTTCCACACCTGAACCTGAGGCTGGACAATGTACTTCCACATGCGAACCTGAGCCTGGACAATGTCCTTCCACACCCAAACCTGAGCCTGGACAATGTCCTTCCACACCCAAATCTGAGCCTGGACAATGTCCTTCCACACCCGAACCTGAGCCTGGACAATGTCCTTCCACACCCAAACCTGAGCCTGGACAATGTCCTTCCACACCCGAACCTGAGGCTGGACATTGTCCTTCCACACCCGAACCTGAGGCTGGACAATGTCCTTCCACACCCGAACCTGAGGCTGGACAATGTCCTTCCACACCCGAACCTGAGGCTGGACAATGTCCTTCCACACCCGAACCTGAGCCTGGACAATGTCCTTCCACACCCGAACCTGAGGCTGGACAATGTACTTCCACACGCGAACCTGAGCCTGGACAATGTCCCCCCACCCCTGAACCTGAGCCTGGACAATGATCTTCCACACCCAAACCTGAGCCTGGACAATGTCCTTCCTCACCCGAACCTGAGCCTGGACAATGTCCCTCCACACCCAAACCTGAGCCTGGACAATGTCCTTCCACACCCGAACCTGACCCTGGTAATGTCCTTCCACACCCGAACCTAAGCCTGGACAATGTCCCTCCACACCCGAACCTGAGCCTGGACAATGTCCTTCCACACCCGAACCTGAGCCTGGACAATGTCCTTCCACACCCAATCCTGACCCTGGACAATGTCCTTCCACACCGAAACCTGAGCCTGGACAATGTCCCTCCACACCCGAACCTGAGCCTGGACAATGTCCCTCCACACCCGAACCTTAGCCTGGACAATGTCCCTCCACACCCAAACCTGAGCCTGGACAATGTCCCTCCACACCCAAACCTGAGCCTGGACAATGTCCTTCCACACCCAAACCTGATGCTGGACAATGTCCTTCCACACCCAAACCTGAGCCTGGACAATGTCCCTCCACACCCAAACCTGAGCCTGGACAATGTCCCTCCACACCTGAACCTGAGCCTGGACAATGTCCCTCCACACCCAAACCTGAGCCTGGACAATGTCCTTCCACACCCGAACCTGAGCCTGGACAATGTCCTTCCACACCCGAACCTGAGGCTGGACAATGTACTTCCACACCCGAACCTGAGCCTGGACAATGTCCCTCCACACCTGAACCTGAGCCTGGACAATGACCTTCCACACCCAAACCTGAGCCTGGACAATGTCCTTCCACACCCAAATCTGAGCCTGGACAATGTCCTTCCACACCCGAACCTGAGCCTGGACAATGTCCTTCCACACCCAAACCTGAGGCTGGACAATGTACTTCCACACGCGAACCTGAGCCTGGACAATGTCCTTCCACACCCAAACCTGAGCCTGGACAATGTCCTTCCACACCCGAACCTGAGGCTGGACAATGTCCTTCCACACCCGAACCTGAGCCTGGACAATGTCCATCCACACCCAAACCTGAGCCTGGACAATGTCCCTCCACACCCGAACCTGAGCCTGGACAATGTCCCTCCACACCTGAACCTGAGCCTGGACAATGTCCCTCCACACCCAAACCTGAGCCTGGACAATGTCCTTCCACACCCGAACCTGAGCCTGGACAATGACCTTCCACACCCGAACCTGAGGCTGGACAATGTACTTCCACACCCGAACCTGAGCCTGGACAATGTCCCTCCACACCTGAACCTGAGCCTGGACAATGACCTTCCACACCCAAACCTGAGCCTGGACAATGTCCTTCCATACCCAAATCTGAGCCTGGACAATGTCCTTCCACACCCGAACCTGAGCCTGGACAATGTCCTTCCACACCCAAACCTGAGCCTGGACAATGTCCTTCCACACCCGAACCTGAGGCTGGACAATGTCCTTCCACACCCGAACCTGAGGTTGGACAATGTCCTTCCACACCCAAACCTGAGCCTGGACAATGTCCCTCCACACCCGAACCTGAGCCTGGACAATGTCCCTCCACACCTGAACCTGAGCCTGGACAATGTCCCTCCACACCCAAACCTGATCCTGGACAATGTCCTTCCACACCCGAACCTGAGCCTGGACAATGTCCTTCCACACCCAAACCTGAGCCTGGACAATGTCCTTCCACACCCGAACCTGAGGCTGGACAATGTCCTTCCACAACCGAACCTGAGGCTGGACAATGTCCTTCCACACCCAAACCTGAGGCTGGACAATGTCCTTCCACACCCGAACCTGAGGCTGGACAATGTCCTTCCACACCCGAACCTGAGCCTGGACAATGTCCTTCCACACCCGAACCTGAGGCTGGACAATGTACTTCCACACGCAAACCTGAGCCTGGACAATGTCCCTCCACACCTGAACCTGAGCCTGGACATTGACCTTCCACACCCAAACCTGAGCCTGGACAATGTCCTTCCTCACCCGAACCTGAGCCTGGACAATGTCCCTCCACACCCAAACCTGAGCCCTGACAATGTCCTTCCACACCCAAACCTGAGCCTGGACAATGTCCTTCCACACCCAAATCTGAGCCTGGACAATGTCCTTCCACACCCGAACCTGAGCCTGGACAATGTCCTTCCACACCCGAACCTGAGGCTGGACAATGTCCTTCCACACCCGAACTTGAGGCTGGACAATGTCCTTCCACACCCGAACCTGAGCCTGGACAATGTCCTTCCACACCCGAACCTGAGGCTGGACAATGTACTTCCACACGCGAACCTGAGCCTGGACAATGTCCCTCCACACCCGAACCTGAGCCTGGACAATGACCTTCCACACCCGAACCTAAGCCTGGACAATGTCCCTCCACACCCGAACCTGAGCCTGGACAATGTCCCTCCACACACAATCCTGACCCTGGACAATGTCCTTTCGCACCCCCAAACCTGAGCCTGGACAATGTCCTTCCACACCCGAACCTGAGGCTGGACAATGTCCTTCCACACCCGAACTTGAGGCTGGACAATGTCCTTCCACACCCGAACCTGAGCCTGGACAATGTCCTTCCACACACAATCCTGACCCTGGACAATGTTTTTCCACACCCAAACCTGAGCCTGGACAATGTCCTTCCACACCCAAACCTGAGGCTGGACAATGACCTTCCACACCCGAACCTAAGCCTGGACAATGTCCCTCCACACCCGAACCTGAGCCTGGACAATGTCCTTCCACACCCGAACCTGAGCCTGGACAATGTCCTTCCACACACAATCCTGACCCTGGACAATGTCCTTCCACACCCAAACCTGAGGCTGGACAATGTCCTTCCACACCTGAACCTGAGGCTGGACAATGTCCTTCCACACCCGAACTTGAGGCTGGACAATGTCCTTCCACACCCGAACCTGAGCCTGGACAATGTCCTTCCTCGCCCGAACCTGAGCCTGGACAATGTCCCTCCACACCCAAACCTGAGCCTGGACAATGTCCTTCCACACCCGAACCTGACCGTGGTAATGTCCTTCCACACCCGAACCTAAGCCTGGACAATGTCCCTCCACAGCCGAACCTGAGCCTGGACAATGTCCTTCCACACCCAATCCTGACCCTGGACAATGTCCTTCCACACCGAAACCTGAGCCTGGACAATGTCCCTCCACACCCGAACCTGAACCTGGACAATGTCCCTCCACACCCCCAACCTGAGCCTGGACAATGTCCCTCCACACCCAAACCTGAGCCTGGACAATGTCCTTCCACACCCAAACCTGAGGCTGGACAATGTCCTTCCACACCAAAACCTGACCCTGGACAATATCCTTCCACACCCAAACCTGAGCCAGGACAATGTCCCTCCACACCCGAACCTGAGCCTGGACAATGTCCCTCCACACCTGAACCTGAGCCTGGACAATGTCCCTCCACACCCAAACCCGAGCCTGGACAATGTCCTTCCACACCCGAACCTGAGCCTGGACAATGTCCTTCCACACCCGAACCTGAGGCTGGACAATGTACTTCCACATCCGAACCTGAGCCTGGACAATGTCCCTCCACACCTGAACCTGAGCCTGGACAATGACCTTCCACACCCAAACCTGAGCCTGGACAATGTCCTTCCACACCCAAATCTGAGCCTGGACAATGTCCTTCCACACCCGAACCTGAGCCTGGACAATGTCCTTCCACACCCAAACCTGAGCCTGGACAATGTCCTTCCACACCCGAACCTGAGGCTGGACAATGTCCTTCCACACCCGAACCTGAGGCTGGACAATGTCCTTCCACACCCGAACCTGAGCCTGGACAATGTCCTTCCACACCCGAACCTGAGGCTGGACAATGTACTTCCACATGCGAACCTGAGCCTGGACAATGTCCTTCCACACCCAAACCTGAGCCTGGACAATGTCCTTCCACACCCGAACCTGAGGCTGGACAATGTCCTTCCACACCCAAATCTGAGGCTGGACAATGTCCTTCCACACCCGAACCTGAGCCTGGACAATGTCCTTCCACACCCAAACCTGAGCCTGGACAATGTCCTTCCACACCCGAACCTGAGGCTGGACAATGTCCTTCCACACCCAAACCTGAGCCTGGACAATGTCCTTCCACACCCGAACCTGAGGCTGGACAATGTCCTTCCACACCCGAACCTGAGGCTGGACAATGTCCTTCCACACCCGAACCTGAGGCTGGACAATGTCCTTCCACACCCGAACCTGAGGCTGGACAATGTCCTTCCACACCCGAACCTGAGCCTGGACAATGTCCTTCCACACCCGAACCTGAGGCTGGACAATGTACTTCCACACGCGAACCTGAGCCTGGACAATGTCCCCCCACCCCTGAACCTGAGCCTGGACAATGACCTTCCACACCCAAACCTGAGCCTGGACAATGTCCTTCCTCACCCGAACCTGAGCCTGGACAATGTCCCTTCACACCCAAACCTGAGCCTGGACAATGTCCTTCCACACCCGAACCTGACCCTGGTAATGTCCTTCCACACCCGAACCTAAGCCTGGACAATGTCCCTCCACACCCGAACCTGAGCCTGGACAATGTCCTTCCACACCCGAACCTGAGCCTGGACAATGTCCTTCCACACCCAATCCTGACCCTGGACAATGTCCTTCCACACCGAAACCTGAGCCTGGACAATGTCCCTCCACACCCGAACCTGAGCCTGGACAATGTCCCTCCACACCCGAACCTGAGCCTGGACAATGTCCCTCCACACCCAAACCTGAGCCTGGACAATGTCCTTCCACACCCAAACCTGATGCTGGACAATGTCCTTCCACACCAAAACCTGACCCTGGACAATGTCCTTCCACACCCAAATCTGAGCCTGGACAATGTCCTTCCACACCCAAACCTGAGCCTGGACAATGTCCTTCCACACCCGAACCTGAGGCTGGACAATGTCCTTCCACACCCGAACCTGAGGCTGGACAATGTCCTTCCACACCCGAACCTGAGCCTGGACAATGTCCTTCCACACCCGAACCTGAGGCTGGACAATGTACTTCCACATGCGAACCTGAGCCTGGACAATGTCCTTCCACACCCAAACCTGAGCCTGGACAATGTCCTTCCACACCCGAACCTGAGGCTGGACAATGTCCTTCCACACCCGAACCTGAGGCTGGACAATGTCCTTCCACACCCGAACCTGAGGCTGGACAATGTCCTTCCACACCCGAACCTGAGGCTGGACAATGTCCTTCCACACCCGAACCTGAGGCTGGACAATGTCCTTCCACACCCGAACCTGAGGCTGGACAATGTCCTTCCACACCCGAACCTGAGCCTGGACAATGTCCTTCCACACCCGAACCTGAGCCTGGACAATGTCCTTCCACACCCGAACCTGAGGCTGGACAATGTACTTCCACACGCGAACCTGAGCCTGGACAATGTCCCCCCACCCCTGAACCTGAGCCTGGACAATGACCTTCCACACCCAAACCTGAGCCTGGACAATGTCCTTCCTCACCCGAACCTGAGCCTGGACAATGTCCCTCCACACCCGAACCTGAGCCTGGACAATGTCCTTCCACACCCGAACCTGACCCTGGTAATGTCCTTCCACACCCGAACCTAAGCCTGGACAATGTCCCTCCACACCCGAACCTGAGCCTGGACAATGTCCTTCCACACCCGAACCTGAGCCTGGACAATGTCCTTCCACACCTGAACCTGACCGTGGTAATGTCCTTCCACACCCGAACCTAAGCCTGGACAATGTCCCTCCACAGCCGAACCTGAGCCTGGACAGTGTCCTTCGACACCCGAACCTGAGCCTGGACAATGTCCTTCCACACCCAATCCTGACCCTGGACAATGTCCTTCCACACCGAAACCTGAGCCTGGACAATGTCCCTCCACACCCGAACCTGAACCTGGACAATGTCCCTCCACACCCCCAACCTGAGCCTGGACAATGTCCCTCCACACCCAAACCTGAGCCTGGACAATGTCCTTCCACACCCAAACCTGAGGCTGGACAATGTCCTTCCACACCAAAACCTGACCCTGGACAATATCCTTCCACACCCAAACCTGAGCCTGGACAATGTCCCTCCACACCCGAACCTGAGCCTGGACAATGTCCCTCCACACCTGAACCTGGACAATGTCCCTCCACACCCAAACCTGAGCCTGGACAATGTCCTTCCACACCCGAACCTGAGCCTGGACAATGTCCTTCCACACCCGAACCTGAGGCTGGACAATGTACTTCCACATCCGAACCTGAGCCTGGACAATGTCCCTCCACACCTGAACCTGAGCCTGGACAATGACCTTCCACACCCAAACCTGAGCCTGGACAATGTCCTTCCACACCCAAATCTGAGCCTGGACAATGTCCTTCCCCACCCGAACCTGAGCCTGGACAATGTCCTTCCACACCCAAACCTGAGCCTGGACAATGTCCTTCCACACCCGAACCTGAGGCTGGACAATGTCCTTCCACACCCGAACCTGAGGCTGGACAATGTCCTTCCACACCCGAACCTGAGCCTGGACAATGTCCTTCCACACCCGAACCTGAGGCTGGACAATGTACTTCCACATGCGAACCTGAGCCTGGACAATGTCCTTCCACACCCAAACCTGAGCCTGGACAATGTCCTTCCACACCCGAACCTGAGGCTGGACAATGTCCTTCCACACCCAAATCTGAGCCTGGACAATGTCCTTCCACACCCGAACCTGAGCCTGGACAATGTCCTTCCACACCCAAACCTGAGCCTGGACAATGTCCTTCCACACCCGAACCTGAGGCTGGACAATGTCCTTCCACACCCGAACCTGAGGCTGGACAATGTCCTTCCACACCCGAACCTGAGGCTGGACAATGTCCTTCCACACCCGAACCTGAGGCTGGGCAATGTCCTTCCACACCCGAACCTGAGGCTGGACAATGTCCTTCCACACCCGAACCTGAGCCTGGACAATGTCCTTCCACACCCGAACCTGAGGCTGGACAATGTACTTCCACACGCGAACCTGAGCCTGGACAATGTCCCCCCACCCCTGAACCTGAGCCTGGACAATGACCTTCCACACCCAAACCTGAGCCTGGACAATGTCCTTCCTCACCCGAACCTGAGCCTGGACAATGTCCCTCCACACCCAAACCTGAGCCTGGACAATGTCCTTCCACACCCGAACCTGACCCTGGTAATGTCCTTCCACACCCGAACCTAAGCCTGGACAATGTCCCTCCACACCCGAACCTGAGCCTGGACAATGTCCTTCCACACCCGAACCTGAGCCTGGACAATGTCCTTCCACACCCAATCCTGACCCTGGACAATGTCCTTCCACACCGAAACCTGAGCCTGGACAATGTCCCTCCACACCCGAACCTGAGCCTGGACAATGTCCCTCCACACCCGAACCTGAGCCTGGACAATGTCCCTCCACACCCAAACCTGAGCCTGGACAATGTCCTTCCACACCCAAACCTGATGCTGGACAATGTCCTTCCACACCAAAACCTGACCCTGGACAATGTCCTTCCACACCCAAACCTGAGCCTGGACAATGTCCCTCCACACCCAAACCTGAGCCTGGACAATGTCCTTCCACACCCGAACCTGAGCCTGGACAATGTCCTTCCACACCCGAACCTGAGGCTGGACAATGTACTTCCACACCCGAACCTGAGCCTGGACAATGTCCCTCCACACCTGAACCTGAGCCTGGACAATGACCTTCCACACCCAAACCTGAGCCTGGACAATGTCCTTCCACACCCAAATCTGAGCCTGGACAATGTCCTTCCACACCCGAACCTGAGCCTGGACAATGTCCTTCCACACCCAAACCTGAGCCTGGACAATGTCCTTCCACACCCGAACCTGAGGCTGGACAATGTCCTTCCACACCCGAACCTGAGGCTGGACAATGTCCTTCCACACCCGAACCTGAGCCTGGACAATGTCCTTCCACACCCGAACCTGAGGCTGGACAATGTACTTCCACACACGAACCTGAGCCTGGACAATGTCCTTCCACACCCAAACCTGAGCCTGGACAATGTCCTTCCACACCCGAACCTGAGGCTGGACAATGTCCTTCCACACCCGAACCTGAGCCTGGACAATGTGCCTCCACACCCCCAACCTGAGCCTGGACAATGTCCCTCCACACCCAAACCTGAGCCTGGACAATGTCCTTCCACACCAAACCTGAGGCTGGACAATGTCCTTCCACACCAAAACCTGACCCTGGACAATATCCTTCCACACCCAAACCTGAGCCTGGACAATGTCCCTCCACACCCGAACCTGAGCCTGGACAATGTCCCTCCACACCTGAACCTGAGCCTGGACAATGTCCCTCCACACCCAAACCTGAGCCTGGACAATGTCCCTCCACACCCGAACCTGAGCCTGGACAATGTCCCTCCACACCTGAACCTGAGCCTGGACAATGTCCCTCCACACCCAAACCTGAGCCTGGACAATGTCCTTCCACACCCGAACCTGAGCCTGGACAATGACCTTCCACACCCGAACCTGAGGCTGGACAATGTACTTCCACACCCGAACCTGAGCCTGGACAATGTCCCTCCACACCTGAACCTGAGCCTGGACAATGACCTTCCACACCCAAACCTGAGCCTGGACAATGTCCTTCCACACCCAAATCTGAGCCTGGACAATGTCCTTCCACACCCGAACCTGAGCCTGGACAATGTCCTTCCACACCCAACCCTGAGCCTGGACAATGTCCTTCCACACCCGAACCTGAGGCTGGACAATGTCCTTCCACACCCGAACCTGAGGCTGGACTGTCCTTCCACACCCAAACCTGAGCCTGGACAATGTCCCTCCACACCCGAACCTGAGCCTGGACAATGTCCCTCCACACCTGAACCTGAGCCTGGACAATGTCCCTCCACACCCAAACCTGAGCCTGGACAATGTCCTTCCACACCCGAACCTGAGCCTGGACAATGTCCTTCCACACCCAAACCTGAGCCTGGACAATGTCCTTCCACACCCGAACCTGAGGCTGGACAATGTCCTTCCACACCCGAACCTGAGGCTGGACAATGTCCTTCCACACCCGAACCTGAGGCTGGACAATGTCCTTCGACACCCGAACCTGAGGCTGGACAATGTCCTTCCACACCCGAACCTGAGCCTGGACAATGTCCTTCCACACCCGAACCTGAGGCTGGACAATGTACTTCCACACGCAAACCTGAGCCTGGACAATGTCCCTCCACACCTGAACCTGAACCTGGACATTGACCTTCCACACCCAAACCTGAGCCTGGACAATGTCCTTCCTCACCTGAACCTGAGCCTGGACAATGTCTCTCCACACCCAAACCTGAGCCCTGACAATGTCCTTCCACACCCAAACCTGAGCCTGGACAATGTCCTTCCACACCCAAATCTGAGCCTGGACAATGTCCTTCCACACCCGAACCTGAGCCTGGACAATGTCCTTCCACACCCGAACCTGAGGCTGGACAATGTCCTTCCACACCCGAACTTGAGGCTGGACAATGTCCTTCCACACCCGAACCTGAGCCTGGACAATGTCCTTCCACACCCGAACCTGAGGCTGGACAATGTACTTCCACACGCGAACCTGAGCCTGGACAATGTCCCTCCACACCCGAACCTGAGCCTGGACAATGACCTTCCACACCCGAACCTAAGCCTGGACAATGTCCCTCCACACCCGAACCTGAGCCTGGACAATGTCCTTCCACACACAATACTGACCCTGGACAATGTCCTTTCACACCCCCAAACCTGAGCCTGGACAATGTCCTTCCACACCCGAACCTGAGGCTGGACAATGTCCTTCCACACCCGAACTTGAGGCTGGACAATGTCCTTCCACACCCGAACCTGAGCCTGGACAATGTCCTTCCACACACAATCCTGACCCTGGACAATGTCCTTCCACACGCAAACCTGAGCCTGGACAATGTCCTTCCACACCCGAACCTGAGGCTGGACAATGACCTTCCACACCCGAACCTAAGCCTGGACAATGTCCCTCCACACCCGAACCTGAGCCTGGACAATGTCCTTCCACACCCGAACCTGAGCCTGGACAATGTCCTTCCACACACAATCCTGAACCTGGACAATGTCCTTCCACACCCAAACCTGAGGCTGGACAATGTCCTTCCACACCTGAACCTGAGGCTGGACAATGTCCTTCCACACCCGAACTTGAGGCTGGACAATGTCCTTCCACACCCGAACCTGAGCCTGGACAATGTCCTTCCTCGCCCGAACCTGAGCCTGGACAATGTCCCTCCACACCCAAACCTGAGCCTGGACAATGTCCTTCCACACCCGAACCTGACCGTGGTAATGTCCTTCCACACCCGAACCTAAGCCTGGACAATGTCCCTCCACAGCCGAACCTGAGCCTGGACAGTGTCCTTCCACACCCGAACCTGAGCCTGGACAATGTCCTTCCACACCCAATCCTGACCCTGGACAATGTCCTTCCACACCGAAACCTGAGCCTGGACAATGTCCCTCCACACCCGAACCTGAACCTGGACAATGTCCCTCCACACCCCCAACCTGAGCCTGGACAATGTCCCTCCACACCCAAACCTGAGCCTGGACAATGTCCTTCCACACCCAAACCTGAGGCTGGACAATGTCCTTCCACACCAAAACCTGACCCTGGACAATATCCTTCCACACCCAAACCTGAGCCAGGACAATGTCCCTCCACACCCGAACCTGAGCCTGGACAATGTCCCTCCACACCTGAACCTGAGCCTGGACAATGTCCCTCCACACCCAAACCTGAGCCTGGACAATGTCCTTCCACACCCGAACCTGAGCCTGGACAATGTCCTTCCACACCTAAACCTGAGCCTGGACAATGTCCTTCCACACCCAAATCTGAGCCTGGACAATGTCCTTCCACACCCGAACCTGAGCCTGGACAATGTCCTTCCACACCCAAACCTGAGCCTGGACAATGTCCTTCCACACCTGAACCTGAGGCTGGACAATGTCCTTCCACACCCGAACCTGAGGCTGGACAATGTCCTTCCACACCCGAACCTGAGCCTGGACAATGTCCTTCCACACCCGAACCTGAGGCTGGACAATGTACTTCCACATGCGAACCTGAGCCTGGACAATGTCCTTCCACACCCAAACCTGAGCCTGGACAATGTCCTTCCACACCCGAACCTGAGGCTGGACAATGTCCTTCCACACCCAAATCTGAGCCTGGACAATGTCCTTCCACACCCGAACCTGAGCCTGGACAATGTCCTTCCACACCCAAACCTGAGCCTGGACAATGTCCTTCCACACCCGAACCTGAGGCTGGACAATGTCCTTCCACACCCGAACCTGAGGCTGGACAATGTCCTTCCACACCCGAACCTGAGGCTGGACAATGTCCTTCCACACCCGAACCTGAGCCTGGACAATGACCTTCCACACCCAAACCTGAGCCTGGACAATGTCCTTCCTCACCCAAACCTGAGCCTGGACAATGTCCCTCCACACCCAAACCTGAGGCTGGACAATGTCCTTCCACACCTGAACCTGAGGCTGGACAATGTCCTTCCACACCCGAACTTGAGGCTGGACAATGTCCTTCCACACCCGAACCTGAGCCTGGACAATGTCCTTCCACACCCGAACCTGAGCCTGGACAATGTCCTT
This sequence comes from Myxine glutinosa, assembly GCF_964187855.1. Classification (NCBI taxonomy): domain Eukaryota; kingdom Metazoa; phylum Chordata; class Myxini; order Myxiniformes; family Myxinidae; genus Myxine; species Myxine glutinosa. The sequence continues at coordinate 55,049,383 of NC_136272.1, forward strand.
CCACACCCAATCCTGACCCTGGACAATGTCCTTCCACACCGAAACCTGAGCCTGGACAATGTCCTTCCACACCCGAACCTGAGCCTGGACAATGTCCCTCCACACCCGAACCTGAGCCTGGACAATGTCCCTCCACACCCAAACCTGAGCCTGGACAATGTCCTTCCACACCCAAACCTGATGCTGGACAATGTCCTTCCACACCAAAACCTGACCCTGGACAATGTCCTTCCACACCCAAACCTGAGCCTGGACAATGTCCCTCCACACCCAAACCTGAGCCTGGACAATGTCCCTCCACACCTGAACCTGAGCCTGGACAATGTCCCTCCACACCCAAACCTGAGCCTGGACAATGTCCTTCCACACCCGAACCTGAGCCTGGACAATATCCTTCCACACCCAAACCTGAGGCTGGACAATGTACTTCCACACCCGAACCTGAGCCTGGACAATGTCCCTCCACACCTGAACCTGAGCCTGGACAATGACCTTCCACACCCAAACCTGAGCCTGGACAATGTCCTTCCACACCCAAATCTGAGCCTGGACAATGTCCTTCCACACCCGAACCTGAGCCTGGACAATGTCCTTCCACACCCAAACCTGAGCCTGGACAATGTCCTTCCACACCCGAACCTGAGGCTGGACAATGTCCTTCCACACCCGAACCTGAGCCTGGACAATGTCCTTCCACACCCGAACCTGAGGCTGGACAATGTACTTCCACACGCGAACCTGAGCCTGGACAATGTCTTTCCACACCCAAACCTGAGCCTGGACAATGTCCTTCCACACCCGAACCTGAGGCTGGACAATGTCCTTCCACACCCGAACCTGAGCCTGGACAATGTCCCTCCACACCCCCAACCTGAGCCTGGACAATGTCCCTCCACACCCAAACCTGAGCCTGGACAATGTCCTTCCACACCCAAACCTGAGGCTGGATAATGTCCTTCCACACCAAAACCTGACCCTGGACAATGTCCTTCCACACCCAAACCTGAGCCTGGACAATGTCCCTCCACACCCGAACCTGAGCCTGGACAATGTCCCTCCACACCTGAACCTGAGCCTGGACAATGTCCCTCCACACCCAAACCTGAGCCTGGACAATGTCCTTCCACACCCGAACCTGAGGCTGGACAATGTACTTCCACACCCGAACCTGAGCCTGGACAATGTCCCTCCACACCTGAACCTGAGCCTGGACAATGACCTTCCACACCCAAACCTGAGCCTGGACAATGTCCTTCCACACCCAAATCTGAGCCTGGACAATGTCCTTCCACACCCGAACCTGAGCCTGGACAATGTCCTTCCACACCCAAACCTGAGCCTGGACAATGTCCTTCCACACCCGAACCTGAGGCTGGACAATGTCCTTCCACACCCGAACCTGAGCCTGGACAATGTCCTTCCACACCCGAACCTGAGGCTGGACAATGTACTTCCACACGCGAACCTGAGCCTGGACAATGTCCTTCCACACCCAAACCTGAGCCTGGACAATGTCCTTCCACACCCGAACCTGAGGCTGGACAATGTCCTTCCACACCCAAATCTGAGCCTGGACAATGTCCTTCCACACCCGAACCTGAGCCTGGACAATGTCCTTCCACACCCAAACCTTAGCCTGGACAATGTCCTTCCACACCCGAACCTGAGCCTGGACAATGTCCTTCCACACACAATCCTGACCCTGGACAATGTCCTGCCACACGCAAACCTGAGCCTGGACAATGTCCTTCCACACCCGAACCTGAGGCTGGACAATGACCTTCCACACCCGAACCTAAGCCTGGACAATGTCCCTCCACACCCGAACCTGAGCCTGGAGAATGTCCTTCCACACCCGAACCTGAGCCTGGACAATGTCCTTCCACACACAATCCTGACCCTGGACAATGTCCTTCCACACCCAAACCTGAGGCTGGACAATGTCCTTCCACACCTGAACCTGAGGCTGGACAATGTCCTTCCACACCCGAACTTGAGGCTGGACAATGTCCTTCCACACCCGAACCTGAGCCTGGACAATGTCCTTCCACACCCGAACCTGAGCCTGGACAATGTCCTTCCACACCCAATCCTGACCCTGGACAATGTCCTTCCACACCGAAACCTGAGCCTGGACAATGTCCCTCCACACCCGAACCTGAGCCTGGACAATGTCCCTCCACACCCGAACCTGAGCCTGGACAATGTCCCTCCACACCCAAACCTGAGCCTGGACAATGTCCTTCCACACCCAAACCTTATGCTGGACAATGTCCTTCCACACCAAAACCTGACCCTGGACAATGTCCTTCCACACCCAAACCTGAGCCTGGACAATGTCCCTCCACACCCAAACCTGAGCCTGGACAATGTCCCTCCACACCTGAACCTGAGCCTGGACAATGTCCCTCCACACCCAAACCTGAGCCTGGACAATGTCCTTCCACACCCGAACCTGAGCCTGGACAATATCCTTCCACACCCAAACCTGAGGCTGGACAATGTACTTCCACACCCGAACCTGAGCCTGGACAATGTCCCTCCACACCTGAACCTGAGCCTGGACAATGACCTTCCACACCCAAACCTGAGCCTGGACAATGTCCTTCCACACCCAAATCTGAGCCTGGACAATGTCCTTCCACACCCGAACCTGAGCCTGGACAATGTCCTTCCACACCCAAACCTGAGCCTGGACAATGTCCTTCCACACCCGAACCTGAGGCTGGACAATGTCCTTCCACACCCGAACCTGAGCCTGGACAATGTCCTTCCACACCCGAACCTGAGGCTGGACAATGTACTTCCACACGCGAACCTGAGCCTGGACAATGTCTTTCCACACCCAAGCCTGAGCCTGGACAATGTCCTTCCACACCCGAACCTGAGGCTGGACAATGTCCTTCCACACCCGAACCTGAGCCTGGACAATGTCCCTCCACACCCCCAACCTGAGCCTGGACAATGTCCCTCCACACCCAAACCTGAGCCTGGACAATGTCCTTCCACACCCAAACCTGAGGCTGGACAATGTCCTTCCACACCAAAACCTGACCCTGGACAATGTCCTTCCACACCCAAACCTGAGCCTGGACAATGTCCCTCCACACCCGAACCTGAGCCTGGACAATGTCCCTCCACACCTGAACCTGAGCCTGGACAATGTCCCTCCACACCCAAACCTGAGCCTGGACAATGTCCTTCCACACCCGAACCTGAGCCTGGACAATGTCCTTCCACACCCGAACCTGAGGCTGGACAATGTACTTCCACACCCGAACCTGAGCCTGGACAATGTCCCTCCACACCTGAACCTGAGCCTGGACAATGACCTTCCACACCCAAACCTGAGCCTGGACAATGTCCTTCCACACCCAAATCTGAGCCTGGACAATGTCCTTCCACACCCGAACCTGAGCCTGGACAATGTCCTTCCACACCCAAACCTGAGCCTGGACAATGTCCTTCCACACCCGAACCTGAGGCTGGACAATGTCCTTCCACACCCGAACCTGAGCCTGGACAATGTCCTTCCACACCCGAACCTGAGGCTGGACAATGTACTTCCACACGCGAACCTGAGCCTGGACAATGTCCTTCCACACCCAAACCTGAGCCTGGACAATGTCCTTCCACACCCGAACCTGAGGCTGGACAATGTCCTTCCACACCCAAATCTGAGCCTGGACAATGTCCTTCCACACCCGAACCTGAGCCTGGACAATGTCCTTCCACACCCAAACCTGAGCCTGGACAATGTCCTTCCACACCCGAACCTGAGCCTGGACAATGTCCTTCCACACACAATCCTGACCCTGGACAATGTCCTGCCACACGCAAACCTGAGCCTGGACAATGTCCTTCCACACCCGAACCTGAGGCTGGACAATGACCTTCCACACCCGAACCTAAGCCTGGACAATGTCCCTCCACACCCGAACCTGAGCCTGGAGAATGTCCTTCCACACCCGAACCTGAGCCTGGACAATGTCCTTCCACACACAATCCTGACCCTGGACAATGTCCTTCCACACCCAAACCTGAGGCTGGACAATGTCCTTCCACACCTGAACCTGAGGCTGGACAATGTCCTTCCACACCCGAACTTGAGGCTGGACAATGTCCTTCCACACCCGAACCTGAGCCTGGACAATGTCCTTCCTCGCCCGAACCTGAGCCTGGACAATGTCCCTCCACACCCAAACCTGAGCCTGGACAATGTCCTTCCACACCCGAACCTGACCGTGGTAATGTCCTTCCACACCCGAACCTAAGCCTGGACAATGTCCCTCCACAGCCGAACCTGAGCCTGGACAGTGTCCTTCCACACCCGAACCTGAGCCTGGACAATGTCCTTCCACACCCAATCCTGACCCTGGACAATGTCCTTCCACACCGAAACCTGAGCCTGGACAATGTCCCTCCACACCCGAACCTGAACCTGGACAATGTCCCTCCACACCCCCAACCTGAGCCTGGACAATGTCCTTCCACACCCAAACCTGAGCCTGGACAATGTCCTTCCACACCCGAACCTGAGGCTGGACAATGTCCTTCCACACCCGAACCTGAGGCTGGACAATGTCCTTCCACACCCGAACCTGAGGCTGGACAATGTCCTTCGACACCCGAACCTGAGGCTGGACAATGTCCTTCCACACCCGAACCTGAGCCTGGACAATGTCCTTCCACACCCGAACCTGAGGCTGGACAATGTACTTCCACACGCAAACCTGAGCCTGGACAATGTCCCTCCACACCTGAACCTGAACCTGGACATTGACCTTCCACACCCAAACCTGAGCCTGGACAATGTCCTTCCTCACCCGAACCTGAGCCTGGACAATGTCCCTCCACACCCAAACCTGAGCCCTGACAATGTCCTTCCACACCCAAACCTGAGCCAGGACAATGTCCTTCCACACCCAAATCTGAGCCTGGACAATGTCCTTCCACACCCGAACCTGAGCCTGGACAATGTCCTTCCACACCCGAACCTGAGGCTGGACAATGTCCTTCCACACCCGAACTTGAGGCTGGACAATGTCCTTCCACACCCGAACCTGAGCCTGGACAATGTCCTTCCACACCCGAACCTGAGGCTGGACAATGTACTTCCACACGCGAACCTGAGCCTGGACAATGTCCCTCCACACCCGAACCTGAGCCTGGACAATGACCTTCCACACCCGAACCTAAGCCTGGACAATGTCCCTCCACACCCGAACCTGAGCCTGGACAATGTCCTTCCACACACAATACTGACCCTGGACAATGTCCTTTCACACCCCCAAACCTGAGCCTGGACAATGTCCTTCCACACCCGAACCTGAGGCTGGACAATGTCCTTCCACACCCGAACTTGAGGCTGGACAATGTCCTTCCACACCCGAACCTGAGCCTGGACAATGTCCTTCCACACACAATCCTGACCCTGGACAATGTCCTTCCACACGCAAACCTGAGCCTGGACAATGTCCTTCCACACCCGAACCTGAGGCTGGACAATGACCTTCCACACCCGAACCTAAGCCTGGACAATGTCCCTCCACACCCGAACCTGAGCCTGGACAATGTCCTTCCACACCCGAACCTGAGCCTGGACAATGTCCTTCCACACACAATCCTGAACCTGGACAATGTCCTTCCACACCCAAACCTGAGGCTGGACAATGTCCTTCCACACCTGAACCTGAGGCTGGACAATGTCCTTCCACACCCGAACTTGAGGCTGGACAATGTCCTTCCACACCCGAACCTGAGCCTGGACAATGTCCTTCCTCGCCCGAACCTGAGCCTGGACAATGTCCCTCCACACCCAAACCTGAGCCTGGACAATGTCCTTCCACACCCGAACCTGACCGTGGTAATGTCCTTCCACACCCGAACCTAAGCCTGGACAATGTCCCTCCACAGCCGAACCTGAGCCTGGACAGTGTCCTTCCACACCCGAACCTGAGCCTGGACAATGTCCTTCCACACCCAATCCTGACCCTGGACAATGTCCTTCCACACCGAAACCTGAGCCTGGACAATGTCCCTCCACACCCGAACCTGAACCTGGACAATGTCCCTCCACACCCCCAACCTGAGCCTGGACAATGTCCCTCCACACCCAAACCTGAGCCTGGACAATGTCCTTCCACACCCAAACCTGAGGCTGGACAATGTCCTTCCACACCAAAACCTGACCCTGGACAATATCCTTCCACACCCAAACCTGAGCCAGGACAATGTCCCTCCACACCCGAACCTGAGCCTGGACAATGTCCCTCCACACCTGAACCTGAGCCTGGACAATGTCCCTCCACACCCAAACCTGAGCCTGGACAATGTCCTTCCACACCCGAACCTGAGCCTGGACAATGTCCTTCCACACCCAAACCTGAGCCTGGACAATGTCCTTCCACACCCAAATCTGAGCCTGGACAATGTCCTTCCACACCCGAACCTGAGCCTGGACAATGTCCTTCCACACCCAAACCTGAGCCTGGACAATGTCCTTCCACACCTGAACCTGAGGCTGGACAATGTCCTTCCACACCCGAACCTGAGGCTGGACAATGTCCTTCCACACCCGAACCTGAGCCTGGACAATGTCCTTCCACACCCGAACCTGAGGCTGGACAATGTACTTCCACATGCGAACCTGAGCCTGGACAATGTCCTTCCACACCCAAACCTGAGCCTGGACAATGTCCTTCCACACCCGAACCTGAGGCTGGACAATGTCCTTCCACACCCAAATCTGAGCCTGGACAATGTCCTTCCACACCCGAACCTGAGCCTGGACAATGTCCTTCCACACCCAAACCTGAGCCTGGACAATGTCCTTCCACACCCGAACCTGAGGCTGGACAATGTCCTTCCACACCCGAACCTGAGGCTGGACAATGTCCTTCCACACCCGAACCTGAGGCTGGACAATGTCCTTCCACACCCGAACCTGAGCCTGGACAATGACCTTCCACACCCAAACCTGAGCCTGGACAATGTCCTTCCTCACCCGAACCTGAGCCTGGACAATGTCCCTCCACACCCAAACCTGAGGCTGGACAATGTCCTTCCACACCTGAACCTGAGGCTGGACAATGTCCTTCCACACCCGAACTTGAGGCTGGACAATGTCCTTCCACACCCGAACCTGAGCCTGGACAATGTCCTTCCACACCCGAACCTGAGCCTGGACAATGTCCTTCCACACCCAATCCTGACCCTGGACAATGTCCTTCCACACCGAAACCTGAGCCTGGACAATGTCCCTCCACACCCGAACCTGAGCCTGGACAATGTCCCTCCACACCCGAACCTGAGCCTGGACAATGTCCCTCCACACCCAAACCTGAGCCTGGACAATGTCCTTCCACACCCAAACCTGATGCTGGACAATGTCCTTCCACACCAAAACCTGACCCTGGACAATGTCCTTCCACACCCAAACCTGAGCCTGGACAATGTCCCTCCACACCCAAACCTGAGCCTGGACAATGTCCCTCCACACCTGAACCTGAGCCTGGACAATGTCCCTCCACACCCAAACCTGAGCCTGGACAATGTCCTTCCACACCCGAACCTGAGCCTGGACAATATCCTTCCACACCCAAACCTGAGGCTGGACAATGTACTTCCACACCCGAACCTGAGCCTGGACAATGTCCCTCCACACCTGAACCTGAGCCTGGACAATGATCTTCCACACCCAAACCTGAGCCTGGACAATGTCCTTCCACACCCAAATCTGAGCCTGGACAATGTCCTTCCACACCCGAACCTGAGCCTGGACAATGTCCCTCCACACCCAAACCTGAGCCTGGACAATGTCCTTCCACACCCGAACCTGAGGCTGGACAATGTCCTTCCACACCCGAACCTGAGCCTGGACAATGTCCTTCCACACCCGAACCTGAGGCTGGACAATGTACTTCCACACGCGAACCTGAGCCTGGACAATGTCTTTCCACACCCAAACCTGAGCCTGGACAATGTCCTTCCACACCCGAACCTGAGGCTGGACAATGTCCTTCCACACCCGAACCTGAGCCTGGACAATGTCCCTCCACACCCCCAACCTGAGCCTGGACAATGTCCCTCCACACCCAAACCTGAGCCTGGACAATGTCCTTCCACACCCAAACCTGAGGCTGGACAATGTCCTTCCACACCAAAACCTGACCCTGGACAATGTCCTTCCACACCCAAACCTGAGCCTGGACAATGTCCCTCCACACCCGAACCTGAGCCTGGACAATGTCCCTCCACACCTGAACCTGAGCCTGGACAATGTCCCTCCACACCCAAACCTGAGCCTGGACAATGTCCTTCCACACCCGAACCTGAGCCTGGACAATGTCCTTCCACACCCGAACCTGAGGCTGGACAATGTACTTCCACACCCGAACCTGAGCCTGGACAATGTCCCTCCACACCTGAACCTGAGCCTGGACAATGACCTTCCACACCCAAACCTGAGCCTGGACAATGTCCTTCCACACCCAAATCTGAGCCTGGACAATGTCCTTCCACACCCGAACCTGAGCCTGGACAATGTCCTTCCACACCCAAACCTGAGCCTGGACAATGTCCTTCCACACCCGAACCTGAGGCTGGACAATGTCCTTCCACACCCGAACCTGAGCCTGGACAATGTCCTTCCACACCCGAACCTGAGGCTGGACAATGTACTTCCACACGCGAACCTGAGCCTGGACAATGTCCTTCCACACCCAAACCTGAGCCTGGACAATGTCCTTCCACACCCGAACCTGAGGCTGGACAATGTCCTTCCACACCCAAATCTGAGCCTGGACAATGTCCTTCCACACCCGAACCTGAGCCTGGACAATGTCCTTCCACACCCAAACCTTAGCCTGGACAATGTCCTTCCACACCCGAACCTGAGCCTGGACAATGTCCTTCCACACACAATCCTGACCCTGGACAATGTCCTGCCACACGCAAACCTGAGCCTGGACAATGTCCTTCCACACCCGAACCTGAGGCTGGACAATGACCTTCCACACCCGAACCTAAGCCTGGACAATGTCCCTCCACACCCGAACCTGAGCCTGGAGAATGTCCTTCCACACCCGAACCTGAGCCTGGACAATGTCCTTCCACACACAATCCTGACCCTGGACAATGTCCTTCCACACCCAAACCTGAGGCTGGACAATGTCCTTCCACACCTGAACCTGAGGCTGGACAATGTCCTTCCACACCCGAACTTGAGGCTGGACAATGTCCTTCCACACCCGAACCTGAGCCTGGACAATGTCCTTCCACACCCGAACCTGAGCCTGGACAATGTCCTTCCACACCCAATCCTGACCCTGGACAATGTCCTTCCACACCGAAACCTGAGCCTGGACAATGTCCCTCCACACCCGAACCTGAGCCTGGACAATGTCCCTCCACACCCGAACCTGAGCCTGGACAATGTCCCTCCACACCCAAACCTGAGCCTGGACAATGTCCTTCCACACCCAAACCTGATGCTGGACAATGTCCTTCCACACCAAAACCTGACCCTGGACAATGTCCTTCCACACCCAAACCTGAGCCTGGACAATGTCCCTCCACACCCAAACCTGAGCCTGGACAATGTCCCTCCACACCTGAACCTGAGCCTGGACAATGTCCCTCCACACCCAAACCTGAGCCTGGACAATGTCCTTCCACACCCGAACCTGAGCCTGGACAATATCCTTCCACACCCAAACCTGAGGCTGGACAATGTACTTCCACACCCGAACCTGAGCCTGGACAATGTCCCTCCACACCTGAACCTGAGCCTGGACAATGACCTTCCACACCCAAACCTGAGCCTGGACAATGTCCTTCCACACCCAAATCTGAGCCTGGACAATGTCCTTCCACACCCGAACCTGAGCCTGGACAATGTCCTTCCACACCCAAACCTGAGCCTGGACAATGTCCTTCCACACCCGAACCTGAGGCTGGACAATGTCCTTCCACACCCGAACCTGAGCCTGGACAATGTCCTTCCACACCCGAACCTGAGGCTGGACAATGTACTTCCACACGCGAACCTGAGCCTGGACAATGTCTTTCCACACCCAAACCTGAGCCTGGACAATGTCCTTCCACACCCGAACCTGAGGCTGGACAATGTCCTTCCACACCCGAACCTGAGCCTGGACAATGTCCCTCCACACCCCCAACCTGAGCCTGGACAATGTCCCTCCACACCCAAACCTGAGCCTGGACAATGTCCTTCCACACCCAAACCTGAGGCTGGACAATGTCCTTCCACACCAAAACCTGACCCTGGACAATGTCCTTCCACACCCAAACCTGAGCCTGGACAATGTCCCTCCACACCCGAACCTGAGCCTGGACAATGTCCCTCCACACCTGAACCTGAGCCTGGACAATGTCCCTCCACACCCAAACCTGAGCCTGGACAATGTCCTTCCACACCCGAACCTGAGCCTGGACAATGTCCTTCCACACCCGAACCTGAGGCTGGACAATGTACTTCCACACCCGAACCTGAGCCTGGACAATGTCCCTCCACACCTGAACCTGAGCCTGGACAATGACCTTCCACACCCAAGCCTGAGCCTGGACAATGTCCTTCCACACCCAAATCTGAGCCTGGACAATGTCCTTCCACACCCGAACCTGAGCCTGGACAATGTCCTTCCACACCCAAACCTGAGCCTGGACAATGTCCTTCCACACCCGAACCTGAGGCTGGACAATGTCCTTCCACACCCGAACCTGAGCCTGGACAATGTCCTTCCACACCCGAACCTGAGGCTGGACAATGTACTTCCACACGCGAACCTGAGCCTGGACAATGTCCTTCCACACCCAAACCTGAGCCTGGACAATGTCCTTCCACACCCGAACCTGAGGCTGGACAATGTCCTTCCACACCCAAATCTGAGCCTGGACAATGTCCTTCCACACCCGAACCTGAGCCTGGACAATGTCCTTCCACACCCAAACCTGAGCCTGGACAATGTCCTTCCACACCCGAACCTGAGCCTGGACAATGTCCTTCCACACACAATCCTGACCCTGGACAATGTCCTGCCACACGCAAACCTGAGCCTGGACAATGTCCTTCCACACCCGAACCTGAGGCTGGACAATGACCTTCCACACCCGAACCTAAGCCTGGACAATGTCCCTCCACACCCGAACCTGAGCCTGGAGAATGTCCTTCCACACCCGAACCTGAGCCTGGACAATGTCCTTCCACACACAATCCTGACCCTGGACAATGTCCTTCCACACCCAAACCTGAGGCTGGACAATGTCCTTCCACACCTGAACCTGAGGCTGGACAATGTCCTTCCACACCCGAACTTGAGGCTGGACAATGTCCTTCCACACCCGAACCTGAGCCTGGACAATGTCCTTCCTCGCCCGAACCTGAGCCTGGACAATGTCCCTCCACACCCAAACCTGAGCCTGGACAATGTCCTTCCACACCCGAACCTGACCGTGGTAATGTCCTTCCACACCCGAACCTAAGCCTGGACAATGTCCCTCCACAGCCGAACCTGAGCCTGGACAGTGTCCTTCCACACCCGAACCTGAGCCTGGACAATGTCCTTCCACACCCAATCCTGACCCTGGACAATGTCCTTCCACACCGAAACCTGAGCCTGGACAATGTCCCTCCACACCCGAACCTGAACCTGGACAATGTCCCTCCACACCCCCAACCTGAGCCTGGACAATGTCCCTCCACACCCAAACCTGAGCCTGGACAATGTCCTTCCACACCCAAACCTGAGGCTGGACAATGTCCTTCCACACCAAAACCTGACCCTGGACAATATCCTTCCACACCCAAACCTGAGCCAGGACAATGTCCCTCCACACCCGAACCTGAGCCTGGACAATGTCCCTCCACACCTGAACCTGAGCCTGGACAATGTCCCTCCACACCCAAACCTGAGCCTGGACAATGTCCTTCCACACCCGAACCTGAGCCTGGACAATGTCCTTCCACACCCGAACCTGAGGCTGGACAATGTACTTCCACATCCGAACCTGAGCCTGGACAATGTCCCTCCACACCTGAACCTGAGCCTGGACAATGACCTTCCACACCCAAACCTGAGCCTGGACAATGTCCTTCCACACCCAAATCTGAGCCTGGACAATGTCCTTCCACACCCGAACCTGAGCCTGGACAATGTCCTTCCACACCCAAACCTGAGCCTGGACAATGTCCTTCCACACCCGAACCTGAGGCTGGACAATGTCCTTCCACACCCGAACCTGAGGCTGGACAATGTCCTTCCACACCCGAACCTGAGGCTGGACAATGTCCTTCCACACCCAAATCTGAGCCTGGACAATGTCCTTCCACACCCGAACCTGAGCCTGGACAATGTCCTTCCACACCCAAACCTGAGCCTGGACAATGTCCTTCCACACCCGAACCTGAGGCTGGACAATGTCCTTCCACACCCGAACCTGAGGCTGGACAATGTCCTTCCACACCCGAACCTGAGGCTGGACAATGTCCTTCCACACCCGAACCTGAGGCTGGACAATGTCCTTCCACACCCGAACCTGAGCCTGGACAATGTCCTTCCACACCCGAACCTGAGGCTGGACAATGTACTTCCACACGCGAACCTGAGCCTGGACAATGTCCCCCCACCCCTGAACCTGAGCCTGGACAATGACCTTCCACACCCAAACCTGAGCCTGGACAATGTCCTTCCTCACCCGAACCTGAGCCTGGACAATGTCCCTCCACACCCAAACCTGAGCCTGGACAATGTCCTTCCACACCCGAACCTGACCCTGGTAATGTCCTTCCACACCCGAACCTAAGCCTGGACAATGTCCCTCCACACCCGAACCTGAGCCTGGACAATGTCCTTCCACACCCTAACCTGAGCCTGGACAATGTCCTTCCACACCCAATCCTGACCCTGGACAATGTCCTTCCACACCGAAACCTGAGCCTGGACAATGTCCCTCCACACCCGAACCTGAGCCTGGACAATGTCCCTCCACACCCGAACCTGAGCCTGGACAATGTCCCTCCACACCCGAACCTGAGCCTGGACAATGTCCCTCCACACCCAAACCTGAGCCTGGACAATGTCCTTCCACACCCAAACCTGAGCCTGGACAATGTCCCTCCACACCCAAACCTGAGCCTGGACAATGTCCCTCCACACCTGAACCTGAGCCTGGACAATGTCCCTCCACACCCAAACCTGAGCCTGGACAATGTCCTTCCACACCCGAACCTGAGCCTGGACAATGTCCTTCCACACCCAAACCTGAGGCTGGACAATGTACTTCCACACCCGAACCTGAGCCTGGACAATGTCCCTCCACACCTGAACCTGAGCCTGGACAATGATCTTCCACACCCAAACCTGAGCCTGGACAATGTCCTTCCACACCCAAATCTGAGCCTGGACAATGTCCTTCCACACCCGAACATGAGCCTGGACAATGTCCTTCCACACCCAAACCTGAGCCTGGACAATGTCCTTCCACACCCGAACCTGAGGCTGGACAATGTCCTTCCACACCCGAACCTGAGGCTGGACAATGTCCTTCCACACCCGAACCTGAGCCTGGACAATGTCCTTCCACACCCGAACCTGAGGCTGGACAATGTACTTCCACACGCGAACCTGAGCCTGGACAATGTCTTTCCACACCCAAACCTGAGCCTGGACAATGTCCTTCCACACCCGAACCTGAGGCTGGACAATGTCCTTCCACACCCGAACCTGAGCCTGGACAATGTCCCTCCACACCCCCAACCTGAGCCTGGACAATGTCCCTCCACACCCAAACCTGAGCCTGGACAATGTCCTTCCACACCCAAACCTGAGGCTGGACAATGTCCTTCCACACCAAAACCTGACCCTGGACAATGTCCCTCCACACCCGAACCTGAGCCTGGACAATGTCCCTCCACACCTGAACCTGAGCCTGGACAATGTCCCTCCACACCCAAACCTGAGCCTGGACAATGTCCTTCCACACCCGAACCTGAGCCTGGACAATGTCCTTCCACACCCGAACCTGAGGCTGGACAATGTACTTCCACACCCGAACCTGAGCCTGGACAATGTCCCTCCACACCTGAACCTGAGCCTGGACAATGACCTTCCACACCCAAACCTGAGCCTGGACAATGTCCTTCCACACCCAAATCTGAGCCTGGACAATGTCCTTCCACACCCGAAACTGAGCCTGGACAATGTCCTTCCACGCCCAAACCTGAGCCTGGACAATGTCCTTCCACACCCGAACCTGAGGCTGGACAATGTCCTTCCACACCCGAACCTGAGCCTGGACAATGTCCTTCCACACCCGAACCTGAGGCTGGACAATGTACTTCCACACGCGAACCTGAGCCTGGACAATGTCCTTCCACACCCAAACCTGAGCCTGGACAATGTCCTTCCACACCCGAACCTGAGGCTGGACAATGTCCTTCCACACCCAAATCTGAGCCTGGACAATGTCCTTCCACACCCGAACCTGAGCCTGGACAATGTCCTTCCACACCCAAACCTGAGCCTGGACAATGTCCTTCCACACCCGAACCTGAGGCTGGACAATGTCCTTCCACACCCGAACCTGAGGCTGGACAATGTCCTTCCACACCCGAACCTGAGGCGGGACAATGTCCTTCCACACCCGAACCTGAGGCTGGACAATGTCCTTCCACACCCGAACCTGAGCCTGGACAATGTCCTTCCACACCTGAACCTGAGACTGGACAATGTACTTCCACACGCAAACCTGAGCCTGGACAATGTCCCTCCACACCTGAACCTGAGCCTGGACATTGACCTTCCACACCCAAACCTGAGCCTGGACAATGTCCTTCCTCACCCGAACCTGAGCCTGGACAATGTCCCTCCACACCCAAACCTGAGCCCTGACAATGTCCTTCCACACCCGAACCTGACCCTGGTAATGTCCTTCCACACCCGAACCTAAGCCTGGACAATGTCCCTCCACACCCGAACCTGAGCCTGGACAATGTCCTTCCACACCCGAACCTGAGCCTGGACAATGTCCTTCCACACCCAATCCTGACCCTGGACAATGTCCTTCCACACCGAAACCTGAGCCTGGACAATGTCCCTCCACACCCGAACCTGAGCCTGGACAATGTCCCTCCACACCCGAACCTGAGCCTGGACAATGTCCCTCCACACCCAAACCTGAGCCTGGACAATGTCCTCCCACACCCAAACCTGATGCTGGACAATGTCCTTCCACACCAAAACCTGACCCTGGACAATGTCCTTCCACACCCAAACCTGAGCCTGGACAATGTCCCTCCACACCCAAACCTGAGCCTGGACAATGTCCCTCCACACCTGAACCTGAGCCTGGACAATGTCCCTCCACACCCAAACCTGAGCCTGGACAATGTCCTTCCACACCCGAACCTGAGCCTGGACAATGTCCTTCCACACCCGAACCTGAGGCTGGACAATGTACTTCCACACCCGAACCTGAGCCTGGACAATGCCCCTCCACACCTGAACCTGAGCCTGGACAATGACCTTCCACACCCAAACCTGAGCCTGGACAATGTCCCTCCACACCTGAACCTGAGCCTGGACAATGTCCCTCCACACTCAAACCTGAGCCTGGACAATGTCCTTCCACACCCGAACCTGAGGCTGGACAATGTCCCTCCACATCCGAACCTGAGCCTGGTCAATGTCCTTCCACACCCAAAGCTGAGCCTGGACAATGTCCTTCCACAGGCAAACCTGAGCCTAGACAATGTCCTTCCACACCCGAACCTGAGCCTGGACAATGTCCCTCCTTCCCGTACCTGAGCCTGGACAATGTCTTTCCACACCCGAACCCGAGAGTTTGGATTTTAGAAAGTGTTGGACGATTCATGGAATACGAACATTTATGAAAAATGAGTTTCTTGTGATTTTCAAGTCAGAGATCCGTTTGAAAACGTTGGAGGAGGGGGGAATGCAGGTGAGTTTCGGGAATGTAGGAAGGAAGAATTGTGAGAGATGGAATTTTTATTTGAAATGAAGAGATTTGGTGTGCAAATAGAAAGAAACCTTTTAAAGAAGAAGAAGAAAAGTGTGTTATAATATACAACAGAAAACAACACTTCAGGGAAAAGTTTAAACATTTTTAAACGAAACCGTGAAAACTATCTGGGGAAATTCCCTAAATGAAGGCATGAAGGATTCCTTCGGGGGATTAATGATTCCAGCACTGGTTCAGAAGCAGGAACAGAAGAATAGGATATTGATAGAAAGGAAAGCAGAGAACGAAGGACAGGGAGGTGTATCAGCTCTTTCACGAGCCTCGATTCAGTATACAAAAAAAATAAAAAAATAAAAAATGTGTTGGTACGGGAGGAGAGTCCTACTTTTTAAATTATTCGTTAATATGTTTTTTTTGAAGGTTAGGTGAACGTGGATCAGAGGAAGAAGGAGAAAGTTGAAAGAGTGTGGTGAAAAATGGAATTGGAAAGGTGTCTTTTGGCTGGAGAGGATCGAGTTATGAAGGAAAGAGAGGAAAAAAAATGGGTGGGGTGAAACACGTGGTCGAAGAACGAACGAACATAAACAAAGAAGGAAATAAAATTTAAAAAATGGAGTTTTGTTATTTTTTATTAATACTTCAAACAAAGGGTAAGATGTTCAAGGAAGTATGGGGTGAAAAGAAAGAGTGGAAAAACAGTGAGAGAACGAAAGTAAATGGACCACAAACGACCGCCGAGAGGAGACAACAAGGCCTGGAGGGACCAGGCCTGAAAAATGCGGCAGGAAACAAGCGACGATTATATACAGGTATGCACGATTTACACCGAGATCTTCCTAGAAACATACAGTTGCCCCTCACACCATAAAATAAAACTAGAGTTTTGACAAAAATACAAAAGGGAAACAATACTTAACTTTGATGACGTGGAGAGCTTGGAAAAAAGACAACCTCCCCGGCAAAACCGGAAGTGGACAGAATTTGCCAATTTGCCAGTAAATTGTAAGAATTGTATCCCTCATTCCAGTGTGGTCGACCACCAAGTTTTCATTGGAACATTTGTGTTTGCATTTTGGTATATTGTTGAGATAGGGACACAGTGTGCGGTCAATATGCGAATACCTGCTTTGCCTTTGTAATCATTTACATTTCATTTTTGCTTATATTTTACTGAAAACGTTTTCTCCAAAATTCCCATCGTTTTTTTTCTTTTTTTAAAAATAACAAAGCATGTTATAGTGTATTCCAATGCCAGTGATTCTTCTCACCCGTTTAAAGGATTTTCCAGTCAGTTGGTAGAGTGTCTCAAAGAATCGATATGGAAATTCATCATTGCTGGCATACACAACAGCAAGTACAACGATTATGTACAAGAGACTCAGGTAGAATTCTTTGCGTCGTTTCTCGGCTCGAAGTTCATTGACCCGACTTGCTTTGGACACAACTGGCGTGTCATCCATGTAATCTTCTTCAGGCAGGTTCAACACAGGTTTTTTAGAAACTGCGCAAATAAAAAGAATGTATACCATCAAATTAACGGAACAAATGAAGTGGAAAGAATATGCCAGAAAGACTTGTTGATAAAATGTGTGATGCGCGTCACAAAAAAAGAAAAAGTTTCCAATCATCAACGACAGCATAAATTTGAGCATCTAAGAAGCAAACTAGGAGGTCAGGGTCCAGTCGAGTTACCTGCACAAAAAGGAATCTTTCAGGATCAATATGCTTTTGGATTTTAATGGTAGTTCTGAACCAGATGACACTGATCCGTGTTCATCGGGAGTCGGAACTCGTGATATATTTTTTTCTCATCATGTAGAAGAGCCCAGTTTTCTTATCTGGTTCTTGTTTAACAGCTTTACTGAGGATATTCAATGAAATAGGAATAACGCAGAAAGAAACGAATAATTCTGAGCCACAATGTTAAAATAATTGTATCAAGTACATTATGTGCATTGCTAAAAAATTGTTTGTACAGAAAAATCACATTTGTTAGCTTCCTTAACAGCTTGATGCAATCAAGAAATACCAACATTTCATTGCAAGAACTTCCAGGAGAAACTTTCTTGATTAAAACCCCATGAAATAGGCGAATATTGTTTCTTTATTAGCCCACGTTGGACTTATGGATTGGGTCTCGTCCGTCCGTCCATCCTTCCGTCCGTACGTACGTGCGTCCACAACCATATCTTGGAGATGCATGGACCGATTTTGTTCATACCTGGCACAAAGACAATGCATGACGGAACACGTGCACACATTATTTTGTTTCGAGATGCAATCCAAGATGGCTGACTAGCGGCCATTTTAGTCATAAAAAACCTGATGTTGAACACGTCCTCAACCATTTCTCAGACATGCATTTACTAATGTTGTTTAAACTTGTTACACAGATAATGAATGATGGCTTATACATGCACGTCATTGATTTTCGAGACCAGATCCAATATGGCCGACTGGCGGTCATTTTGTTACTGAAACGTGTCCCCAACCATTTCTCGACATGCATGGACCGACTTTGTTCAAACTTGGCACAAGGACAATACACGAGACCATATGTAGGCGTAAGGTCTGGCGATATGGAGTTGTTCTCATTGGCTGGTATATTTATTTTATTAAATTTTCCTTGCTACTGTAGTTTAATGTCTAGCGAGAGATTGTTGTGTGATTTATGGTGATTTGTGCCAGGAGGGTGATAAAATGTAAAATTAAGTTTAGTTGTTGGCCACCGGAAATCGTAAGCACGCTTCCGCCCTGACCGCCGTGGAGAGAGCAGGGTTTTGGCGCATTCTCAAGCCCAGCCATAAACGGGGAGTGTGGTCACCGGTGTTGGGTGGATTCGCCTCTTCACCCAGGAAGACCGTTATCTTTGGGTTCGGTTGTTATTCGGAGTTTGGAGTCGAATGACCCAAGGACTCGTGTGAGTGGTAAATGCGTCACTTTGTGTCGATTGATTCAGAGTTATTAAATTATCTCAGAGATCCGTGGGCTGCAGGTGTGTTATTACCGTTCCGATTGATTTTATTTTTACCGGAACTAATGACGTGACCCGTATGTTCACTTATAAAAAGGCGCTCCTCTGTGTTCCTCATCGGCAAAGAAGGCGCCATTTTCGGTTGTTGAGTTGGTGATCTGTGCGGGCTCGTAATGGGGGTGCAATTACCTTAATCAGGTTGCGTAGGAATTGGCAAAGCAACCGATGGTTGTATGGATGCAGCACGGAGACGCATGTTTTAGCCACAATGACGACGGTTGCATTATTGGCTACAGTAGTTCGGAGCTATTGATGTTGGTGCACGTGTTGATGTCTCGGGGAGATCCGTGGTAACAACTCAGGTGATGCTGTGTTACAGTTCGGTATGCTTGATGTTATTGGTTACAGTATTACATGGCTATTGTTGTTGACACACATGTTAGTGTATCGAAATGTGTTGCTTACCAAAGATGTTAATTGTTATTAATCATTATGTACCTGATTATTGTTCCTATTGTGGCGGACACGAAAGCTCACTGGCGTGGTGACATCATTCCGCGCACCAAGCGGGCGGCGGCCACGCCCGAGGGGTAGGCGTGGGCTCAGGATATACACCGGGCGCGCAGCCCGGAGCACGTGAGTGCTACAGTGACCTCTTGTCAATAAAGACACTTTTGTTTTAACCGCGTTGTCCGCTTCCTCCTTGGTAGCAAGTCGCGCGCGTAGCACCGTGCTTCATTGGTGACCTCCGACATTCTGGTCAGCCGTCACTGACCACCCGAACCCGCCACAGCCATGGCAACCAACGCGGTAGCGATAAAGCTCCCCGGGTTCTGGGAAGCTCAGGCGGAGATCTGGTTCCTGCAGGCCGAAGCCCAGTTCAGGCTTCGACGCATCACGGCGGACAAGACACGCTACTGCCACGTGGTCGCCTCCCTCGGGGCCGGCACGGCCGCCCGCATCGTATCGGTCCTGAGGAACCCACCGGCCGACGACAGGTACAAGGCGATCAAGCGTCTCCTCCTCGCCGCGTTCGGCCTCACGGTGGACGCACGGGCCGATCGCCTCTTGGACCTCCCCGAGCTCGGTGACACGCAACCGTCGGTCCGATTGGACCATATCCTGTTGCTCATGGGCGACGAAACCCCGAATGCTCTATTCCGGGCGTTATTTCGACGCCAGTTGCCGGCACGAGTACGCCTCGCATTGGCCGGTTCCGCGACAATGGAACCCCGAGCGCTCGCGGCCGAGGCCGACAAGTTCTACGCGGCTTTGGACACGCAGGCAAGTTTCGGTGCGGCCGTAGCCGCTCCCGAGCCCGAAACTGCTGCGGGTGCCCACCCCTACTACGCGACGCACTGCGTAGCCGCTGAACCTCCTGCGGGTGCCCACCCCTACTCCGAGGGGCGCCTCGTGGCGGCCGCCATGCCCCGCCCACCACCACCGCGGAAACCGCGGCCTCCGGCTTCGCCGCAAACCTGGTGTCATTTCCATGCCAGGTTCGGCCACGAGGCTCGGCAATGTCGCCCGCCGTGCTCATTTGGCAGGTCGGGAAACGCCCGGGCCGGCCCTCGGTAGTGGCACTGAGCGCCGGCCGATTAAACAGCTTCCTGTACATAACGGACACCTTATCTGGGCGCCGTTACCTGTGTGACACGGGAGCGCAGGTGAGTGTCGTTCCCGCCGGTACGTCCGACAAGCAGTCCGCGGGCCGGGGCCCCGCGCTGCTTGCTGCCAACGGTACGCCCATTCGCACGTACGGAAAACGCTGCCTTTCTCTGCGGTTCGGAGGGCAGGTTTTCCGATGGTCGTTCGTGACTGCCGACGTGCCTATGGCACCGCTCGGCGCGGACTTCCTCTGTGCCAATGGCCTGTTGGTCGACGTCAAGCACAGAAGGCTTGTCCAGGCTGAGACGTTCAGCTCGCTCGCTTGCGCGCTGCCCGCCTCGTTGAGCAGCTCACGGAGCGGCTCATCAAGCGGCTCGCCGAGCGGCTTGCTGAGCGGTTCGGTTCCGGCCAGGTTCATCTGCACGCTTCCGGCAGCAGACGAATTCACCCGCCTCCTCGTGGGTTTCCCGGCCCTCACGCGGCCCACCTTCTCGGCGGGGACCGTCAAGCACGGGGTGGAACATCACATCCCCACCGCCGGGCCACCGATCTACGCCCGGGCACGCCGCCTCGAGCTGACGAAGCTCGCAGTAGCTAAAGCGGAGTTCGCTACGCTGGAGCGGCTCGGCATCGTGCGGCGCTCCGAGAGCGCTTGGGCGTCGCCGCTCCACATCGTGCCCAAGCCCGGCGGGGGATGGCGACCGTGCGGGGACTACTGCCATCTCAACGACGCCACCACCCCCGACCGCTACCCCGTCCCCCATATTCAGGACTTTTCCGCCCGCTTGGCGAATATGTCCTTCTTCTCGAAGGTGGACCTCATACGCGGTTACCACCAGGTCCCCGTCAGGCCGGAGGACATCCCGAAGACGGCTGTCATCACGCCGTTCGGTCTTTTCGAATTTCTTCGGATGCCCTTCGGTTTGAAGAATGCGGCTCAGGCGTTCCAGCGCGTCATGGACAGCGTCTTGCGCGACTTGGATTTCGTCTACGTCTATCTGGATGACATCCTCGTCACAAGTGCGTCCCGCGAAGAGCACCTCCACCATCTCCGCACGCTCTTCGAATGCCTGGGCCAGCACGGCCTGATCGTGAACCCTGCCAAGTGCCGGTTCGGTGTCAATGAAAGCGACTTTTTGGGGCACCGCATCACCAGGCACGGGGCTGTCCCCCTACCGGCCAAGGTGGAGGCGGTGAAGGGGTTTCCGCGCCCCCGCACGATCAGGGGGCTCCAGGAGTTCCTGGGCATGGTAAACTTTTACCACCGTTTCCTGCCCCGCATCGCCCAGCTCCTGCGCCCCTTGCACGAGGCCCTCCGGGGGAAGCCGGGCAAAGGTGACGTCACCTGGACTGAGCAGATGGACGCGGCGTTCGTGGGCGCGAAGCTCGCCTTGGCTAACGCCACCATGCTCGCGCACCCGGCGCCCGATGCACCGATCGCCCTCACCACCGACGCCTCGGACTACGCGGTGGGCGCGATGCACGAGCAATGGGTGCGTGGAGCTTGGCAACCGCTGGCGTTCTTCAGCCGGCAGCTCCGCCCGCCCAAACGCCAGTACAGTACCTTCGACCGCGAGTTGCTCGGGCTCCACCTGGCGGTCAGGCACTTCCGCCATCTGCTCAAGGGCTGTGCGTTCACGGCCTTCGTCGACCACAAGCCACTGGTGTTCGTGATGGGCAAGGTCGCCGAGCCGTGGTCGACCCAGCAGCAGCGTCACCTCTCGGCCGTGTCCGAATACACGACGGACATCCGGCACGTCGCGGGGAAAGACAACCCGGTGGCGGATTGCCTTTCCCGGTCCGTTGCCCACGCGGTCCACCTCGGCATCGACTATGCCCGGATGGCGGCGGACCAGGCCGCCGACCCCGACATCCAGGCCTTGCGGACCGCCGTTACGGGCCTCCGCGTCACCGAGGTGCCGTTCAACGGCGCGAGCACGGCCCTCTGGTGCGACGTCTCCCTCGGGCGGCCTCGCCCCATCGTGCCCGCGGGCTGGCAGCGCCGGATTTTCGACTCCACCCACGGCCTGTCCCACCTGGGCACGAGGGCCTCCCAGAGGTTGATCGCCGACAAGTTTGTCTGGCATGGCCTCCGGAAGGCCGTCCGCGGCTGGGCCAGGACGTGCCTCGTGTGCCAGCGCGCGAAGGTACACCGACACACCCAGGCCCCATTGGCCCCGTTTGCGGTGCCGGAACGTCGGTTTGACCACGTTCACGTGGACCTGGTGGGACCTCTGCCCCACTTGCGGGGTTTCACCCACATCCTGACCATGATGGACCGCACCACCCTGTGGCCGGAGGCCGTGCCTTTGGCGTCAATGACGGCGGCGGACGTCGCGCAGGCGTTCATCGCCACCTGGGTCGCCCGGTTCGGCGCCCCCTCGGACATCTCGTCCGACCGCGGCCCCCAGTTCACCTCGGAGCTCTGGGGGGCGGTCGCACGGGGGCTATGGGTCCAGCTGCACTGCACCACGGCCTATCACCCCCAGGCTAACGGCCTGTGCGAGCGGTTCCACCGCTCGTTGAAGGCTGCGCTCCGGGCCACCCTCCGCGACGGCGGCTGGGTCGACAGGCTCCCCTGGGTCCTGCTGGGCCTCCGGACAGTGCCCAAGGAGGACTTGCGTGCATCCGCGGCGGAGTTAGTCTTTGGACAACTGCTGCGGGTGCCGGGCGAGTTCCTCCCCGACCCTACGGCACCTTGGTCCGCGGCGCAGGAGCGCTCCGCGCTGCAGGAGACCGCCCAGAGGTTCGCCCCGGTGCCGACGGCGCACCACGGGCACCCACCCACCCACGCACGTCGCCCCGGAGCTTCGCACCGCGGAGTATGTCTTCGTCCGGCACGCCGCCCCCCGGTCCGGCACCCATCACGGGTACAGCCGGGGGCATCCCAGCTGGCATCCCTGCGCCCCGGACGCCGCCGGTCGCCATAGGGCGCTTCGGCCGGGTCATCCGTTTGCCCCGCAAACTGGCCCTCCAGGTGCGCGGGAATTCTCGGGGGGCGCGTGTGGCGGACACGAAAGCTCACTGGCGTGGTGACATCATTCCGCGCACCAAGTGGGCGGTGGCCACGCCCGAGGGGTAGGCGTAGCCTCAGGATATACACCGGGCGTGCAGCCCGGAGCGCGTGAGTGCTACAGTGACCTCTTGTCAATAAAGACACTTTTGTTTTAACCGCGTTGTCCGCTTCCTCCTTGGTAGCAAGTCGCGCGCGTAGCACCGCGCTTCACTATTGCATTTACAGCATGTTGCTGCCCCTTGTTCTTATCTTGTGTTCCCTTCAAACCAAAACATTCATTAAACGACTGGAAGAAGACCTCGAGTTGGCGTGCAACTTATAGCGGCTCCACATACATGTGCTGAGGATTTTGTTTTGTAATCTGACTCAAGTGAAGACGTTTAGTTGAGTCAGAGTTGTCATTTAGAACAACTAAAGAGTGTTACTAAAGATGGCCGACTTCAACTCCATACAGCTAAATGAGTAAAACCACGGGGGCTATGACATTTTATGTCTTTTTCTTCTGGTTTTCCTAAATAGCGGTGTTTTCTCGGGAACATTTCCGGATGGATGAAAAACGGTTCCTTTTCTGAAATTATGTAATTCATGTCCAGCATGCTACCTGTGTGTTGTATCATTTGTGTATCTCATAGGGACAAGCTTCTTTTGTTGGGGGACTTCAACACCCGAGTGGGTCGTGATTCTGCTGCGTGGAAAAAGGAGATCGGACACCACGGCATCGGCAAAGAGAACTCCAACGGCACTTTGCTGTTGACGTCATATTCAACCAATGAACTCGTCATCACCAACTCCTTGTTCCAACAAACTGATAAGTACAAAGCTGCATGGATGCATCCATGCTCGAAACATTGGCACCTCGTTACCCTCGTCAGAGGACAGGGGATTGCATTTGGGTCAGTTTGTTTGTTTGTTTGTCTGCACAGAATTTTCTCTGCAACTGTTGGTCTGGTCGCCAGGAAATTTTCACCATAGCTGTGCCTCTTGTATATATTTTTTAATATTTATGACGTGATAGGTCACGCAGTACGGGCGCCATCTTGGAAAAACCAAAATACTTTGCACCTCTATATCTCCGAAAGCGCTGAATAGAAAAACTTGAGACATGACGCATTGTAAAGAACTCCCCATGGGGAATAGCATATGTTAATGATTATGTCATATGTGCCTCCATTATGACGTCATAATTCGACAAGTACAAAACTTCAGCCGATCAGGATGAAATTTCTTGAGCATCATCGAGGGATAAATTGGTGGAGAGAAAGAATAATGACATCATCGGTCACGTGGTTCAGCCGCCATATTTTTATGGCGTAGCCCATAGGACAAAGCCGTCTAGAACAGTGTTTGTCCGTTTCTATGTATGTATGTATGTATGTCCCCTCAAACGTATACCAATCAGAGCTGTGGATCTGGTCACATGACAGGGTGATGTGATTATGTCTGATGTCATTACGGCGGTACGGCGGCTGACTCTCCACACTCCGCCATTTTGATTCCAATTAGTTCAAGCCGAACATATCGTCAATCCTGTCATATATCACAATCGCCATGCTCTACCTTTATGTTTTTCATTCAGTGTGAAACACAAACAAACCGATTGTTAAAGTGACCATGAAATATGGAAAGCATACACATTCGGGCTCTTCCAACAAAACAGTACATATAGGCCTCAGGCTTTATGCCTACACTTTGGACAAATTAAGCCCAGGTTTATTAATACAGTCATGTATCGTTTCAGTAGTATCGTTTTTGTAATATGACCATAACATATGTAATAATAATAATACAGTAAATATGACCATAACACTTTAATCCCAATGTCGTGAATACAAAGTTAATGGATTGAAGCGGTGTATGGTTCATGATTCCATGATTAGTGGTGTACGGACTAACAACCACGGAAGTAAGGAATTCGCCTCGGTTTTTTGAGAGCATGTTATTATCCCAACCCTAGTGGGGTATAATCTAGATTACAGTAGATCTTCCCTCAGTTCTGTAAGTAAAACTTACCTCATGGATGTCGGGATTCCTCCAAATTTCTTTTTATAATGTTATAAACAGCCTTAGCGACTGTTAAAAAAGCTAATCATGTGTGTTTATGGTTTATAATATTGTACAAGCCCGGCTACGCCGCTGTTAGACTTTTGGTCTTGTTTTAACACAAAAGCTTTAAAACGACTAAAACCCCTTTTTCTCCGAAACGGCTGAACAGATTGAGGTGAAACGTTACATGCATGATCGCATACCCATGACAAACAAAAGGTTCCATGATCATGACGTCAAAGGTCACATGGTTTCACGGCTATTATTTTTTTGAAGAATAAACCTTTAAAAAGCCACCCCTCCAGAATGGCTCAACAGATCAAACCTTCACACATATGTTCCCCATGCCTTGGGGATACCATGCTGTCCTTGAATAATTCATACGTCACATGGTTTGTTGGCCATGTTGGATTGAATGACAATATCTATTTTTAAACTATCTCTTGAGCCGCTAAATTGATCGATGTGAAACTTCAAAGTAATGTAGTAGGCATAAAGTGAAACATGTGTTAAAAATTTAAATATGATTGGTCTTATGGTCTGGCAGCAAGAAGTTGTTAATGTTTGAAGAAGAAGAAACTCTACTAAATTATCTTCTCCAGCCATGTGAGTTTCCAATATATCTATTAATTATGTACTGTTTGAAGTTAGTTGCATTCTATCTATTAATTACGTACATCTATTAATTATGTACTAATAGGAATGTACCTTTCGACACTTTGGACTGCTGAGACCCATTGCACCTTTGAAGAACCTTTAAGACCCCCCAATACCCCAAATACTCTGAAGACCCTTAAATACCATGAAGAACCAGAGGACCCTGATGACCCAAAAGACCCCGAGGACTCAAAGGATCCCGAGGACAGCCTCATTAAAATATATATATTTGAAATAAAACACTGAATTCATTTTTATAAAGAGGACGCAATGTGTCACACGTGTCTGATGAAAGTGGGGCTGTACAAAATAATGAAAAAATGTACAAAAACACCCCACAAAATACACCTCACAAACACGTCCTGGCGAGGGTCTGCCATCTCTGATTTCTCTTTCTTGTTGATTTTGTCATTGTCAGGCAACGCGACTGGCATGATGTCAAGCACACACGTCATAAGAGGCTCCGACTGTTGGTCAGACAACAGGCTTGTTAGGAGTGAAATATCACTCAAGATCAAGCCTCATGTGAGAAGGAAATGTCTCATGGCTGCTTCAAAGCTCAACAATCACCAGCTGAAATGCAGCGACGTGCAATCACAGCTTCAGCATCATCTCAATGCCACCTTGGAACAATTGGATCTACCTACTACCAATGATGAAGTAGGATAGGCCATTTTACAAGACATCACCTGCAGCTTCTGATGTTCTCGGTTTCATTAAGCATAGTCACAAAGACTGGTTTGATGAGAACGTCTCCCAGATCAAAAGTTTACTTAACTCCGTGCATGAGGCTCATCTTTGCTGGATTGCCGACAAAGGCTTAGTGAGCAAACACTCCTCTTACCTGCAATTTAGGAGACACACACAATCAAGACTACGTTCCATGAAAGACAGCTGATGGGCAGCAAGAGCGGAAGAAATTCAGCAGGCAGTCGATACAAAGAATCCCAGGCGCTTCTATGCTGGTCTAAAGGAAGTCTGTGGACCATCTTCTCGTGGTATCGATGCACTCTGTAGCTCACATGGCCAGCACCTTATCACAGATACAAACAATATCCTGGAGTGCTACACTGAACACTTTAAGGGTGTCCTCAATTTCCCCTCCTCCATCTCGGATGCGGCCATTGACTCTCTTCCGCAGCAGCCTATATTAGAAGACCTTGCCCACCCTCCGACTAAAATAGAGACCACCAGAGCCAAGAGCTATCAAAGAGATGTCATCTGGAAAGGCCCCTGGTGACGATGGTTTCCCCGATGAGGTTTTCAAGTTTGGTGGTGTCGACCTCCTCACCCGACTGACCCAACTCTACAATACCATCTGGAATGAGGAATCAGTACCCCAGTCTTCAAAGATGCCACAATTGTTCCCCTGTACAGATGCAAAGGTGAAACGCCAACTACTGTGGCATGGCCCTTCCATCTATTGCTGGGAAAATACTTGCCTGCAGGATTCTTAATCGCATATCACCAACAATTGTCAACAGCATCACCCCGGAAAGCCAATGCGGACGTGGCACGACCGATATGATATTTTCTGCTCGTCACCTTCAGGAAAAAACAAATAACATCGCGATCTATACATGGTCTTCATCGACCTTACAGAAGTGTTTGATCTGGTCAGTAGAGAAGGCATGTGGAAGCTACTGCACAAAGTCAGCTGTCCCACTAAATTGATCACCATCATCAGAACCATCCTTCCACGATGGCATGGTTGATTGTGTGAGGGACAGTGGATGCCCTTCCACAATGGCATGGTTGTGCGTGTGAGGGACAGTGGATGCCCTTCCACAATGGCATGGTTGCGCGTGTGAAGGACAGTGGATGCCCTTCCAATATGGCATGGTTGCTCGTGTGAAGGACAGTGGATGCCCTTCCACGATGGCATGGTTGCGCGTGTGTAGGACAGTGGATGCCCTTCCACGATGGCATGGTTGATTGTGTGAGGGACAGTGGATGCCCTTCCACGATGGCATGGTTGCACGTGTGTAGGACAGTGGATGCCCTTCCAAGATGGCATGGTTGATTGTGTGAGGGACCATGGGTGCCCTTCCAAGATGGCATGGTTGATTGTGTGAGGGACAGTGGATGCCCTTCCAAGATGGCATGGTTGCTCGTGTGAAGGACAGTGGATGCCCTTCCATGATGGCATGGTTGCTCGTGTGAAGGACAGTGGATGCCCTTCCAAGATGGCATGGTTGCTCGTGTGAAGGACAGTGGATGCCCTTCCAAGATGGCATGGTTGCTCGTGTGAAGGACAGTGGATGCCCTTCCAAGATGGCATGGTTGCTTGTGTGAGGGACAATGGATGCACTTCTGAGTCATTTCCTGTTACCAACAGCACAAAGCAAGGCTGTGGCCTAGCTCCCCTATTATGTAGCATTGTGTTTTCCTCGATGCTTTATGATGCCTTCAAAGATTGCCCCCGGGGAGTGATGAACCAGCTTCGCACTGATGGTAGTGTCTTCAATTTGCAGCGTCTGAAGGCCAAATCCAGAATCACCAAAATGTTGCTCCATGATCTACTTTTTGCCGATGGCTGTGCAATCTTCAGTCATAATCTCGAAGATGTGCAAATCTATTATCTCCTCCTAGTGGTACAATCTGCTCATTGCCATGGCCTTACAATTAGCCTCAAGAAGACTGAGGCTTTTGTGGAAGCCTAAAATGGATTTCCAACTGTTAGACTTCGATATATATATTTATATATATATATATATATATATATATATATATATATATATATATATATATATATATATATATATATATATATATATATATATATATATATATATATATATATATATATATATATATATATATATATATAACTGTAAGAAATAGTAGAAACTCCAAAGTACGAGCAGGGCGTCTCATTTGTATTGAATATATAATCGTTAGATTAAATAAGATGCGGACGTAGCTTCAGGACGTCGATCTTTAATTGTCGACAAGCTTTCGACCAACAAAGGTCTTCTTCTGAGTCAGCCCCAAGTTCGACGGAAGTCGAATTGGCATGGTTCATTGAACTTGTCTGATGTGTCTGATGTGTCTGATGTTCAATGTCTGAACATTGAACTTGATGATCTTATGACTTGTCTGATGTGACGTCACCAGGCAAATGAACCATGTTCATTGTTCATATATATATATATATATATATATATATACACAAAGAATTAAGTTAAGCACCCCCCCCGTTTTTTCACAACCTCGCACATTACAAGTTTGTTGTCGTCAAAACAGTGTAATATACCCATGATATTGCTATATTTTCTGGAGAAGTGATATTATGGTCACATAAAAACATAACAATCATGCCGTTTTCAATATTTTATTCTGAATAATTTAAGGTGAAATTTTTTGGGAATTTTAGGCATATTTTCACCTCAATTTAAGTATGGAGCTATAGGTCCATCACGGACAGTGTGGATGACGTTTATGTTTTCTAACGTACAGTCATTGTTCTGAGAAGACCTCTAGCGATCTTTGCGTCAATAACGTGTGTAGGACCCACGTGATCGGATCACTGACTCAACCCTACGTCTCATAGACCCTGTAAGCCGTCGTATGCGTTGCTGTGGCAGGTTGTTCCATTCCCGATGTAATGCACGTTCCAATTCATCCAGATTGGCTATTGGAGGGACCATCTTCGCAATTTGTCGTCCCAACATGTCCCATCTTCATGGATGACAACGCCAGGCCTCACCGTGCGAGACGCGTCCGAGCCTTGCTGGAGCAAGGTGCTGTGACAACCATCCCCTGGCCTGCGTACAGTCCTGACCTGAACCCCCTCGAGCACGTTTGGGACATGTTGGGACGACAAATTGCGAAGATGGTCCCTCCAATAGCCAATCTGGATGAATTGGAACGTGCATTACATCGGGAATGGAACAACCTGCCACAGCAACGCATACGACGGCTTACAGGGTCTATGAGACGTAGGGTTGAGTCAGTGATCCGATCACGTGGGTCCTACACACGTTATTGACACAAAGATCGCTAGAGGTCTTCTCAGAACAATGACTGTACGTTAGAAAACATAAACGTCATCCACACTGTCCGTGATGGACCTATAGCTCCATACTTAAATTGAGGTGAAAATATGCCTAAAATTCCCAAAAAAATTCACCTTAAATTATTCAGAATAAAATATTGAAAACGGCATGATTGTTATGTTTTTATGTGACCATAATATCACTTCACCAGAAAATATAGCAATATCATGGGTATATTACACTGTTTTGACGACAACAAACTTGTAATGTGCGAGGTTGTAAAAAAACGGGGGGGGGGGGGTGCTTAACTTAATTCTTTGTGTATATATATAATGGTATCTGTAATCTGGTTCTCCAACCTAAGGTTCTCCACTGATGATATGAAGGTCGCATAGTGACTGATATATATATATTATATATATATGTGTATATATATACTGTATATATATATGTATATATATAGTCAATACAAATGAAGCTTATACTTTAGTGATAAATATTTCATCAAATCTGTGTAATGGATTATAGAAATTGCGTGTTTGCTGTATTTGGAAAACTAGGGCATGCCCGTACTATATATAAGCTAGGACGTGCCCGTACGTGGGTGCCCGTTCCTTGCCAAAAAAAACAAAAAAAAAACATGAATGGTTTGGTCCATTCGCAACGACCACAGAACCCCCCCCTATATTTACATGCAATGGTTTGGTCCAAAGCGAACGGTTTGGTCCATTCGATGTGATTCGATGATTCGATGTGAATGGTTTGGTCCATTCGCAACGACCACAGAACCCCCCCCCTCTATTTACATGAATGGTTTGGTCCATTCGCAAAGCCAAAGCGAACGACCACAGAACCCCCCCCTCTATTTACATGAATGGTTTGGTCCATTCGCAAAGCCAAAGCGAACGACCACAGAACCCCCCCCCCCCCCCTCTATTTACATGAATGGTTTGGTCCATTCGCAACGGCAAAGCGAACGGCGAACGGCTAAATCGCCATAGCTCGGTAAGTACTTGTCCGATGAATTTCAAACCTTGAAAAGGCACATCCTCGGGTCCCCAGCAATATACCTGGCAAGTTTCAAGTATATTGGACCGGTAGTTGTCGAGAAACAGCGGTCACAGACAAACAGACAAACGTACAAACGTACAAACGTACAGACAGAGATTACTGGAATTATAGATAGATGAGGCTGACATTGACCATCTATGCAAGGAAAGAGATACAATGTTTGAGTGTTGAAATGTACAGAAGGTGAATGGAGCTGTTTTCATCAGACAAGAACAGATAAAGCCTCTGTGAGGTCATGCTGGCAAAAACAGCAAGTCTGCACTTCTTCATCTTAAGATACTTATCCTCAATGGTCTGAGGTGTAATGATAACCAGATGCCTCATTGAGTCCAAAGCGCCAGTCTGTCTGCAAAGCCCCTGACCTTTCCTTCCTCAGTCTGACTCCCGAGACAGCTGGAGATTTCCTTTGTTCCCAAACTTACTACAAAAGGAACTGCATTCAACCACTCGTCAGAAGATTGGCTGGTCACGTTGTGTTGAACCTGTGAGTGTATACGTCGGTATAGTATTGTTAAACTTTGAGTTATCCTTGGTGTATTCGAGCGAATCTTCTCCGGAGGATTAAATCTTCAAATTGACGAAGGTGTATCGATTTGAATGTCCACACACCAAGAACGCACTTATGACCGGGATCCAATCTGCCCCGCTTTGATACAACCCTGCTTTCATTCGACATATGACTCATGACCTCCTCCTCTTAAAATGTTTTTTTTTATTCTGGCTACCAGACCGTGCAACCGATCACGGCCAAATTTTTGACATGTATTACCCTTGGGTACCAGATTATACTTGTAAAGTTTGACTTGAATAGCTTTGGCGGTTTCAGAGAAATAGTTATTTCATAGTTAGAGAAATTAGATATTATTTAGATATTATTTCATAGTTAGAGAAATAGTTAGATATTTTCCTTTGATCCAACATTTTCCTTTGATGGACCCGATTCTTTTGATTTTTTTTTTATGACCTATGATTTTTTTTTGGAACAACCTGGTATTTCCAAGGTTTGGGGAACGTGTGTAAAGTTTCCACTCGACCTGTCCAGCCATTCTGGAGGAGTTTCTTTTGAAAGGTTTGGTCTTCAAAACATCAAACCTACCAGACCATGTGACCCACGATTTATCATTGATCACCCTATATTTCCCAAATCCAGTAGATCATGTGCATGAAGTTTCACATCAATCTGGTCGACCGTTCTGGCGGGTTTTTAATTTTTTAATTTTTAGTTTTAATGTTCAATCCAATATGGCTGCCGAACCACGAGACCTATGACGTCAAAGATTTACATTCTTGTCAAACATTGTTTCATAGATCATGCTCAAGAGATTTCAAACGGATCGGATTAAGCGTTGCACTTGTCGAATAATGATGTCATAATGGATGTACAGATGGCGTCATGGTTAACAACACTTATTCCGAATGCTGAGTACTTTACAATAAGCCATGTTTTAATTTTCTCCATCAAGCGGTTTTGGAGATATAGAGGTCCAGATTTTTTTGTTTTTTTTGAAGATGGCGCCCATACCACGTGACCTATGATGTCACGATTAGCATCCAAAATTTTCAGATAAGCAGTCACATACTATGTTGAAAATTTCATGTCAATCGGACCAAAGGTTGCTAAGGAATTGAAGTTAAAAGTGAATAAACACATGAAAAGCCATACGGAAGAATAATAATAAAAAAAGACTTTGAGCAAAGCACGATACTTGCAAAATCCATTCACACTACACTAAAAATTGCCATGGAGACAAATTGTCCATTTCACGAAGATCAAAATTAATGATCTTAATCATACCTCTGGTCAATCGGATGAAAATTTATTATTTTTCAAATGAAACTCGTCAATTCGGATTGACAACAGGTGATGTGCATACTCGACAATTATGATTGACAAGTGATGGGCAAACTTGACAATTCGGATTGACAACAAGTGATGTGCAAACTCGCAATTATGAATGACAGCAAGTGATGGGAAAACCCAACAATTATGATTGACAAGTGATGGGCAAATTTGACAATTAGGATTGACAACAAGTGATGGGCAAACTGGGACAATTAGGATTGACAACCAGTGATGGGCAAACTTGCCAATTAGGATTGACAACCAGTGATAGGCAAACTTGACAATTAGGATTGACAACCAGTGATGGGCAAACTTGACAATTAGGATTGACAAGTGATGGGCAAACTGGGACAATTATGATTGACAACCAGTGATGGGCAAACTTGCCAATTAGGATTGACAACAAGTGATGGGCAAACTTGACAATTAGGATTGACAACAAGTGATGGGCAAACTTGCCAATTAGGATTGACAACCAGTGATGGGCAAACAAGACAATTAGGATTGACAACAAGTGATGCGCAAACTCGCAATTATGAATGACAACAAGTGATGGGCAAACTTGACAATGAGGATTGACAACAAGTGATGGGAAAACTCAACAATTATGATTGACAACAAGTGATGGGCAAACTTGACAATTGGGATTCACAACAAGTGATGGAAAAACTCAACAATTATGATTGAAAACAAGTGATGGGCAAACTTGATAATTAGGATTGACAACAAGTGATGCGCAAACTCGCAATTATGAATGACAACAAGTGATGGGCAAACTTGACAATTAGGATTGACAACAAGTGATGTGCAAACTCGCAATTATGAATGACAACAAGTGATGGGCAAACTCAACAATTATGATTGACAAGTGATGGGCAAACTCGCAATTATGAATGACAACAAGTGATGGGAAAATTCAACAATTATTATGGACAACAAGTGATGGGCAAACTTGACAATTAGGATTGACAACAAATGATGGGCAAACTTGACAATTAGGATTGACAACAAGTGATGTGCAAACTCGCAATTATGAATGACAACAAGTGATGGGCAAACTTGACAATTAGGATTGACAACAAGTGATGTGCAAACTCGCAATTATGAATGACAACAAGCGATGGGCAAACTCAACAATTATGATTGACAAGTGATGGGCAAACTTGACAATTAGGATTGACAAGTGATGCGCAAACTCGCAATTATGAATGACAACAAGTGATGGGAAAATTCAACAATTATTATGGACAACAAGTGATGGGCAAACTTGACAATTAGGATTGACAACAAATGATGGGCAAACTTGACAATTAGGATTGACAACAAGTGATGTGCAAACTCGCAATTATGAATGACAACAAGTGATGGGCAAACTTGACAATTAGGATTGACAACAATTGATGTGCAAACTCGTAATTATGAATAACAAGTGATGGGCAAACTCAACAATCATGATTGACAACAAGTGATGGGCAAAGCTAGTCATTTTATAAAGCATAAATTGAGGCAGACAAAGGATTAAAATTAGTGCTATTTGACAACAATTAAATAATGTAATGACATCTGAAGACTTTACCATTTGTTTTCTCTTCCAAACTCTTCTTGTCTTGGAAATTCAAATTAAGTCCAAAATACTCCAACTCTTCTTTCTCTTGCTCCAGAAGTTCAGTTTTACTCAACTTGAATACTTTTTTCAAAAGTATTATGTAAACCGTTATCAATACAATCTGTGTCAAAAAGAATACCAAAAAAAGATGTTAGTTGATTACCTTCCACTCACACCTCATCTCATTTCACCCCACGTGTTCTGAGCAAACACCTCAAAATCCCAACGAAACATCAGTATTTAGTATGTAAATAGTCTCTTACCAATGCAACATTGTACTGCAGTCCCACTTTCACGTTGTACTAAAGTACCACTATCACGTTGTACTACAGGTCCAATATCACGTTGTACTACAGTACCACTATCACGTTGTACTACAGCACCAATATCACGTTGTACTACAGTACCACTATCTGTAAATTATCTTCTTTTAACAGCACTCCATGTTATTTTCACATTAGCTTAACCTACATTGCTTTGGACTTCACTTGACTGCAAAAAAAAAAAACAGCAAGAATTCCCATTTTATCGTTTGTTTCCACCTTGGGAACGAGTGTATATAGCAGTCTGAATGTTTGTTCCACCTTTTGGCATTTTCTCTGGTCACTTCGAATGGTAAAATAAAATAAAATAATAGTAAAACAAGAAATATGTCGTGTATAGCATGATACTTGTGAAATCCCTCAAATAAGTTTTTGGCCTATTATGACCTCAAAAATAATTGGTGGTTGAATTCAGTGTCCGGATATGCAAATCCTCTTAAAATCTCAAGTCAATCTGATGAAAAGTGAGCATTTTGGAAATCTGCCCTATGTTGACCTTTTGACCGATGTTGACCTCAAAAATACTTGGTGGTTGAAATCAGTGTCTGGATGTGCAAATCCTCTTAAAATCTCAAGTCAATCTGATGAAAAGTGAGCATTTTAGAAATTTGGCCTATCTATATTATATTCTCCGTAGGTGATTCTGTCTGTCTGTGATAGGTCTGTCCAAAAAGTGGCTCCACCCGGTCTGGGAGGAGCTTCAAAAACAAATATCCACCATTTTGTTTACTTGCATAGCTTTGAGGCCTCTTTTGTAAGGCCAGCGGTGTCTTGCTCTCTCTCTCACAGTTTTATTTAAACTCTAATTCGATATCTCATTTCATTTTTCACAGTCGCTAACATGGTTTTAGACTTGGTTGAAAAAAACGGGAAGAAAATTCAATGAAAGTTACCGTTTATAGAACGAAATGCATTTTCAAAAGCGTATAACATAGAAGGCCATTGACACTCTCTCACGCCTTTATCTCCACTCTAACTCACCATCTGATTTCATTTTTATCGATGATTTTATCGATGGTCAGCAATAATTGAGAAAATTCACGCGCACACGGGAAATCGCTGAGACATTTTAGAAATTTGCAGCACGGTCTGTCATACACCGCCTAAAATAACAGACGGGAAAATGCCAAGACATATTCAAAATTCGTGGCGGACTTTTCCATTTGATGACAGTCGTCACGATGAAATATTTAATTTATACGTCACCACAATAATGTGGGAAGAGGGGCACACCTTCATTCACGTATCGCCACAGACAGGAAATTGCCGACAGATATTTCTTCGTTCTGATTTCATTCATCATTATTAGCCGGTGAAGCCGGTGTTGTGAATGAACGCGTACGTATTATGTTGAAAAGCCTGATTTTGCTGGATCCCTTGAGAATTTGGAAGCATTGACGCACCAAATCGCTCAATGGAGGCCGCCATCTTGTGGATGCGGAAGTATGCATAACAAATTGAAAAAAGTTCAATAGGAGTTTGTTTCACCCGTCCTTTTTTGATTCACAATCTTATGCACCTCTAATTTCTAATTAAAATACTTTAAGACCAACCTCGGCCCGCACAGGCCTGGTTATCTTCAACGAAAATCGTCACCAAACACCGGAACCAATGAGATTCGAGCATTTGAAAAAATATTTCAAAAACCAAATCACTCAATGGAGGCCGCCATCTTCCGGATGCGGAAGTATGCATAAAAAAATTGCGAAAAAGTTCAATAGGAGTTTGTTTCACCCGTCGTTGTTTGATTCACAATCCCATGCACCTCTAATTTGTAATTAAAATACTTTAAGACCAACCTCGCTCCCCGGGCCCTGGTTATCTTCAACGAAAATCGTCACCAATTACTGGAACCAATGAGATTCGAGCATTTGACAAAATATTTCAAAAAAGCTTTTTACCACATTTCGGACGCTGAAAACGGCGTCAAATATTCTAAAATTGACGAAGAATTATTTTTTTAGAAATCTCGCGGCCGTAGGGGATAGTTTTTCACGGCCGGAAATATCCGAAGTTGAGACGGAATTCACCGAATTAATCAAGAAGGAAATTTTATAAATTTTAATCTCATCCAGAATGCAAATGGTGTAATTTTGAACTAGGTACGGTACCTACTACACCTACCTACTACCAACTACCTAACCTACTGATGCCAGTGATGGGTAAAATAGTGGCAAGAGGCTTTGGCTTCGCCGGCTCATTGCGGCTTTGCAGTCGGGTACTAGTATACAGAAGTAAAGGTAATCCTGTTTAAACTTACATTCACTCCATCGATTTTTTTTTTTTTCGCACGAGATTTCAAGGCTGAATTGTGTTCTCACATCCAGGATTGATAAACAAACTCCATTTCACGTGTGCATGGACATGTAATTCACAACTGTAAAATAAATAAATAAACACAGACGGGAGATTGCCGAGAGATATTTTTTCGTTCCTATTTTATACGTTATGGCCACGTACACTTTAAATGTTTATTTGAAATCTTTAATTTTAAAAATGTCATTTTGTGTACTGTAACTAAAAGAGTAACTTTGGTTTTCGTGGGACACAAAGGTGCAATGTTATGTTCTTATACACCGCCCAAAATACTTTTTTCCAAGGGACTTTTCCATTTGAGCTATATTCTTTATATCGTCGGAATGTTTCATTATTTAGACGTAGTCACAATATCAAGTTGCAATCAGGTACTCTGTACGTGGGGAGAAGGGCGGAGCATCCTTTACGTGTCGCCACTCACGTTTATAAATGTTATCTCCAAAATGAATTAAATCATGAGGGAACAGAATGGGACCGCCAATGAACGTTAACACAGACTTGCACGGGATGCTGAGCAACAAAGACATGGGAAGGTAATGTGTGCTCAGCAAACATATACAAAAGCAGCTGCAATGAATCCGGATGAAGTATTGGATAATGTGTGTGTGTGTGTGTGTGTGTGTGTGTGTGTGTGTGTGTGTGTGTGTGTGTGTGTGTGTGTGTGTGTGTGTGTGTGTGTGTGTGTGTGTGTGTGTGTGTGTGTGTGTGTGTGTGTGTGTGTGTTTGTGTGTGTGTTTTTGTGTGTGCTTTTGTGTGACCCACTCCCCCGTGTGTGTGGGTGATCCACTCCCTGGTGCAGTGTGCGTGATGTGGGAGGGATGGGGCGGGGAGGGAGAGGATTTGAGCTCTTAAAGTTACATTTTACATGAGATGTAATAACACATTTCAAACTGTATTTCCCACGTGCACGCACATGCATTTACATGTTAACAGAAGTAAATACATTGTGTAGATTACATTATTTGTGGATCTGATAAATTGCCAATAACAATTTTATAAAACTGAATGTGCAGCAACTACATGAAGATGTACAAATGTTACACACGTCCATGCCCGTGAGATTCCCACGGGTGACCCCACTAGTAATGATATATTACGGATATTTCTGTACTTTTTATGGTGATGTCCGCAATCTTGGATTTATACCCGAAATAGGTCACCTACACGATGGGTCCAAATCTTAAATGAACAAGTATACCCTAAAGGTTAACTGTGCCAAATTTGGTGTTTTTACCATAAAATGCACCACACCTTAAAAAATTTGAGTAAATCTGTTGTACTAATTGGGCCCAGTTTATTATTCCGCAGCTATATTGGAATACTGGTAGTGCGAGCTGGTTTATTGCTTTGATTTTGTTTCTTGGGGAGAGGTATGTTTTCAGGTCAGGATCAGCTTCGTTCTTTGGTTTGTTTTGTGATTTTGTTTGTGACATATTTGGTGTTCTTCTTCTACTCCGAGGTATTTGTATGATCCTTCATTTTCTAACTGCGGTATTGTTGTTTCAAGGTCAATTTTTATGTTGTCTGTTTTTGTTGGTTTACCTTGTACAAATGTGTACTTGTCCAAACTTGTACAAATGTGCGCCTGTCTTGTCCAAATTCCATTTGAATGTCCGTGGAAAACCATTTCCCTCGTTTTAGTTGTTCTGTCAATTTTTTGTCATTTGGCGAGGAGAGTTTAAAATATATATTTTTTTTATTTTAATAGAAGATCGTGGCTCGTATAAGAGCTAACATCAATCACAAAAAAAAACAACATACAATAAAGGGAGCGGGAGACAAGATGGGGAGAGAGAGGGAAGCACACAAGTACAACAGCAGAGGACAGGGACAATGGAAGATCTGTAGGAGGGAGAGGGCTTGGGGGGAGGAGGCATGGGAGGGCGGGGGGGGGAGGGGGGGGGAGTATAAAACCCTTGTACACTGCTAGAACTTCCAGGAAAGAAAAGTCATTATTTCAAAAAAAAAAAGAAGTGGATTTGGGGTGAATTAATGGGGGTAGAAGAGATCAAGGTTTGGATGGGGGAAGATAAGAGATGGTGGTGAAGAGCTGCTTTAAAGACCTGCAGGTAGGAGTGGGATTGCAGAGAGTGAGGGAGTTTGTTCCAGAGGTGGGAAAGAGAGGAATGAATTAGTGAAGGTGAGCAGAGAGTCTTGATTTTGGCAGCTTCACCAGAAGAGGGTTGCTGGCAGATCTTGTGCGACCTGCAGGAATATTTGAGGGACAGAGCACAGAGAGAGCTGGGGGAGCTAGGCCGGAGAAGACAGAAAGACCACCAACCTGCCTGCGGTGACAGAGAGAAAGGCCCTCAGAATCAGCTTCATCGCGGGAGATTCCAATGATTCTGAATGCTTTAGTTTCAACCTCGTGAAGCCGAGCTACATGTGAGAAGGAGCACCAGCCCAGAGGGGAGAACAGTATTCCATTGAGCTGTGGATGGAAGCCTTGTATGTGGGGAGGGGCTCAGGTGTGCCAAGGAAGGACTTCACACGACGGAGGATGCCCAGTCGGCGACTGGCTTTGGAGGCCAGCTTGGAAATGTGATTTTCCCATGAAAGATCATGGCAGATAGTGAGACCCAAAAGCTTGAGTGACAGAACTTATTGGAGAGGATTGTTCAGAAAGTAGATGGGAGGGTTGTCCAGTCGGTCTTTTCAGAAAGACTTAGTGAGAGTGTGAGATTTGTCAGGATTGAAAGACACGTTCCACTTGTTTGACCAGTCTGTGATTTTGTCCAGGTCTGCAGAGAGTGAGGAGGCTGCAGACTGCCGATCTGAGGGATGAGGAATGGAGCGACAGAGAGTAGAGTCATCAGCAAAGAGATAGAGAGGATTTTCAAGAGAGTCGGAGAGATCATTGATGAAGACCACAAAAAGCACAGGGCCCAGAACACTGCCTTGAGGAACTCCAGCCTGAACAGGAAGGGGAGAAGAGAGAAACCCATTCAGGGCCACACGTTGACTATGACCAGAGAGGAAGTCCGCAAGCCAAGCGTAGAGATTTCCATGGATACTATAGGAGGAGAGTTTGGTGAGCAGAGCGGGGCGCCAGACCGTATCGAAGGCACGTGATATGTCAAGGGAGACAGCTCTAATTTCCTGTTTGGCATTAAGGACCTCCATCCATTGTTGAGACAGCAGAAGCAGCATGTCCAGAGTAGAGTGACCTGGTCTGAATCCAAATTGATGATCAGAGATCAAGCCATTGGAGAAGAGGAAGGATTTGATATCCGAAGCAATGATGGATTCCATGACTTTGCTGATAATTGGGAGCAGGCTGATTGGTCTGTAGTTGCAAGGATCTGTGTTTGCACCTTTTTGTGTAAAGCGGTGATGTTTGCTGATTTCCAAACTGATGGCACATGGCCTTGAGCAAAAGAGAGGGTGAAAAGAACAGAGAGAGGGTGAGATAGAGCAGCAGAGCAGGATTTTAGGACCCATGGGCTGATGCCGTCTGGTCCAGTTGTGGAATCATAGTTGAGGATTGACATAAACTTCTCCACCTTGTCAGGAGAGAAGAACACAGAGTCCAGGAGCAGCTGGGTACGACTGGGTACGATGGGGGAGTACAATATTATTGTCCATGTATAGTAGATGTGTCACCTTTCCTATTTCTTTGGATGTTCGTCTCTTGGTTATTCAGGTGTATCCGTGTCCTTGTTCATTGATGAGGTCATTTAGTGGGTCCAGACCCAGACAAAACAGAAAGGGGGTGGGGGGGGGGGGGTGGAGACTGTCTTCCTGGAAGATCTCACGCCATATCTTCACATCTGGTATTCCAATATTCCTTTCTCAGTGCTGTAATATCAATGTGGTATTGCAGAGCTCCATTGCTTTCTGAATCAGTTTGATTATTTGGAGATTGATTTTGTATGTCTGCATGCATTTTATCATCTACGAACGTGGAACACTCAAAAGCTTTCTTAGTCTATCCAGACGGTAGATCATTTAGTTCTTCGCATTTTGCAATTTTTAAGTATGACCTTGTTCAGTAGTAGGTGGTCAATTGTTCCATAACAACCTCTCTTACATCTCTTTTGTTCTGCCTCGAAACCTCCTTCCTGTGTTAGATGATGGTACGTTATTTCTGTGATCATACCTGCCAGTAGTTTGTATATTTATATGTTGGTGCACATGTTATTGGCCGGTATTTGTGGGGAAGTTGGGTTTCCTCCGATTTTGGGATGAGAAAGGTGTTCCCTTCTACGAGCCACTCATCCACTGCCTTTTCCTCTTCGATCAGTTGTTTAAATGTCTTGGCGTAGATTGCGAAGAGCATCAAGTTGTTTTAGCCAGAAATTTGGAATTCCATCTGGGCTTCGGCTTTTGAAGTTTGGTGTTTTTTAAAGTTGTTTTCCAATTTTCTCTTCATCAATAAATTAATCAATGGGGGCATTTCCTCGAGATGTTGCTTCTTCTTTTCTAAGTTTGGGGTCTATTCTGCTTCCTTGTTATGTTCTTTTTGATCTTCCTTTCTGGATTTTTTCCAGTTTTTCTTTTTCAGGGGAAGTTGACACAATTCTGCTTTTTCCCCAATTCAAAGTAAAATCTCTTTGGGTTACTTTCAATCATGTGGTTTTGTTTTATCCTGTTGTTTCCCTCTTCATTGTTTTTTTATCTTCCTTGCTATCATTTCTATTTTTGAGTTTGTTTCCAGCACCCAAGCACTCGAGGTCTATGTCTTCGATTTTGTGTTTGTTTTTTATTCTTTGGATTCTCTTTTTTATTTGTAGGTGTCTGTTTCCTTTCCTGAACTCTTGTATTTGTCCTACTTCCTTCTGCAGTTGCTCTCTTTGTGTCTGTGATCGATCTCTGTCTCCAAGGTGGAAGTTGCTCTCTTTGTGTCTGTGATCTATCTCTGTCTCCAAGGTGGAAGTTGCTCTCTTTGTGTCTGTAATCTATCTCTGTCTCCAAGATGGAATGTGGTTTTTAATTGTGGGGCCTGTTTTTTTCTTCTTCTGGTGTTGTTTCCCGTTACTTTTTCTTGAATGAATAGTGCCGCTGCGAAACAGACGACATTAATTTCCTTCAAGGCGGATGATTTTGAAATCATTTTTCTAATTGAATGGTTGATTCACCTCACTAAGATTTTTGTCTGTTTATTGTTTTCTATGCGATAAAGTTTTGGTCTTTCTCTGAGTTTTATCAATTTCATCTCTTCTATTTTGTTGGCTAACTCTCCTTCCAGTCTATGCTGCTCTTCATCATCTTCACCATCCTCATCTCCTTCATTCTTCTGCTCTCCCTTGCCTTTCTGCCGATCACCATCTGTCTTTTCCATTATTTTGGCCTTTGTGTGTGTGTTTGTGTGCGTGTGTGTGCGTGCCATTGGTTTTCACTCCATATACGGGTTTCTTATTGCTTTTTCTTCTTTCTTTCTTAATGCTTTAAAAAAGAGACAATCACAGCGGAAATTGCTTCTGGACGATTATCAATCTGTAGTTTCCCTCCCCACCCCACCGCACCACCACACTTTCATTCTATCTTATTGGGCCACTGAGACTCGGTTATACTCGCAGACCAACTCAACTTGATGCTTGTGACTTGCTGAAATCAGACTCTCGGTTTAGTCAGTCACCTTCGTGGATCTATGACTAGGTTAAGAAGGAAAACAAACCAAAGAGGAAAGCAAATGTGAATCAATCTGTCAATGGAATCCGACAAAGTCCATATGCATTCATATGCGTTCACGCTTATCACTCTCGGCTATGCCTGTACCTCTCGCGTTCCAGCGAGGGAAGGGTATTCCAACATGGCAGCTGCTTGTCCTGCGAGTACGCGCTCCAGCTGCGCTCCAGCCG
Organism: Myxine glutinosa; assembly: GCF_964187855.1. Classification (NCBI taxonomy): domain Eukaryota; kingdom Metazoa; phylum Chordata; class Myxini; order Myxiniformes; family Myxinidae; genus Myxine; species Myxine glutinosa. The sequence goes on from NC_136272.1 coordinate 55,092,641, forward strand.
TATTTTCAGCTCGGTGAACACACCCACGTTTAAATGTCTGTGCCCAAGTGTACAAGTACGTGCCCAAGCTTGGCTTGTGCACATGTACGTGCCCAAGCTTGGCTTGCACGCCCCGAACACCGCCTCGGGCAATAGGAACAAGGCCCCGAGCTTGCAATATGCATTCATCGCATACGTAGCCGCATGCTCGTCATGCAAATTCACACTGTGTTTAAATAACTGTTCTTTACATCAAATTTTGACCCAATATTTTTTGAAACTTTATGTTCATCAAATAAAAATACTCGTGTTTTACAGTGACGTGTTTTCGTTCTTTTTTCGAGATTTAATGATTACAATAATCTCGTCAATAACTGAAGGTTGTGCAGACTTAACAATTGTTTTGGAAAACCCAATAAATGGGTTAATATGTGAAAAGATTTTCCTTCAGCAAACATTAAAATTGGCCTAGATCTATTTTGCTGTAAGTTAGGAGGAAGATGGCGGAATAGCTGACGGCAATGCTCTGTGATTACGAGTTGCGAGGAGGTTCCTGGCATAAAAAGCACTGAAATTTGATCCGCAGGTGTCGTGAGAAATAGTAATTTAAACGTGTACTGATTTTTATGAACTTTGATTCACCAGCAAATAAAATACGGTCGCAAGCAAATAATACATATGGGCAATTCCACGGTTACTCACATTACAACACATTACATTAATGCATCGATATATGTATATGTAATGTGAGTAACCATGGAATTGCCCATATACATATACTGTATATAGTTCATTATATGAAGGAATGTCATATCAATTCAAGCTCTTTCCAGTACCTTGATTGGTTGAGTTAGAATGATGTTGACGCCAAATGACAAGAGAAAGCAAACGAGCCATTGCGTTGCTTTGACAGGACCCCATTCCATGCTGTAGAGAATGGTAAAAAATCCCGATGACAAAATACTGATGGCGATGAGGAACCAGGCGATGTAGAGTGTCCAGTGCGGAAGCGGGCCTGAACACAAGTTCCATGCGACGCGCTTCTTATGTTGAGACCCCTTTTGCTTTGACAACCGAGAACGAAAAATCCTCACCACGAGTAAGCTCACAGGAAGCTCGATGAAGGAGCTGCAAATGACGACATACATTGAACCCACCGAGAAGTACTGGGCGACTCCTGTCTCTGATATGCCGGTGTCGATCCGGGATTGCAGGCCAAAGAACATGGCGTTGGTGATCATCATGAGGAACAGAAGGCACACGCACACAGACAGACGTTCCAGGCGTGTGAAGCGACTTGTGGAGACACGCATGAATATGGACATCCTGCACAAAGACGGGGCGGACAGTTAAAATTGATGGCAGGCCCCTGTTATCATCTTAAATTGCAACATTCCCAATGTCTTTGGTGCTAAAATTGATGGCAGGCCCTCGTTATCATCTTAAATTGTAACATTCCCAATGTCTTTGAGGTCTTTGATGTTAAAATTGATGGCAGGCCCTTGTTATCTATCTATAATTCCAGTAATCTCTGTGTGTCTGTGTGTCTGTGTGTCTGTGTGTCTGTGTGTCTGTGTGTCTGTGACCGCTGTTTCTCGACAACCACGGGTCCGATATACTTTTAACTTGCCAGGTATATTGCTGGGGACCCGAGGATGTGCCTTTTCAAGGTTTCATATTAATCGGACAATTACTTACCGAGCTATGTCCAAAAAACGATTCAACCAATCAGAGAGCAGCGAGCTATCACGTGTGCCGAACGTGGCGATCAGACTCTGCCTCGGACGGCACATTTGACAGCGTATTCATTTATTTCACGTTGGAAAACTATGTTGCCGTTAAACTATGTTTTAAAACGAATTCAAACTGCGATTAAATTAAAACGATTCATCGTAACTGCGATTTGCGAACTTCCGGACAGTGACGACTTCACTTCCGGCAGCCAATCACAGAACGCTTTGTTGCGTAGGCGTGGCCGATGTGAGACGAGCGGAGCTGAGCGCGTTACGAGCTGACCGCCATTACGGTACGTAATTCGATTTCTTATGCGCATTATTTCTCCCAATTCAGTCAGAGCGAAGGGCGGAAGCGAAGAGCGTTGTTTTTTTTGTTTACGGGCGTACGGGCGGGGTAGAGCGTACGGGTAGCGTTTTTTTTTTTTTTTGGCAAGGAACGGGCACCCACGTACGGGCAATGCCCTAGTCTATCTATAATTCCAGTAATCTCTGTTTGTACGTTTGTCTGTGACCGCTGTTTCTCGACAACCACGGGTCCGATATACTTTTAACTTGCCAGGTATATTGCTGGGGACCCGAGGATGTGCCTTTTCAAGGTTTCATATTAATCGGACAATTACTTACCGAGCTATGTCCAAAAAACGATTCAACCAATCAGAGAGCAGCGAACTATCGCGTGTGCCGAACGTGGCGGACACACTCTGCCTCGGATGGCACATTTGAGAGCGTATTCATTTATTTCACGTTTGCAAACTATGTTGGCGTTAAACTATGTTTTAAAACTAATAAAAACGAATTTGCGATTCATTCGCTTTCCTGCGCGTTTGTGCACGCGATGGCGATTTCTTTACCAAACTCCGGAAGCCGTTCGCTTTGGACCAAACCATTTCATGTAAATAGAGGGGGGGGGGGATATAATTTTAGATATAGATATAGTACGGGCAATGCCCTAGTCATTTTAAATTGCAACATTCCCAATGTCTTTGAAGTCTTTGGTGCTAAAATTGATGGCAGGTCCTTGTTATCATCTTAAATTGTAACATTCCCAATGTCTTTGAGGTCTTTGATGTTAAAATTGATGGCAGGCCCTCGTTATCATCTTAAATTGCAACATTCCCAATGTCTTTGATGTTCATATTGATGGCAGGCCCCTGTTATCATCTTAAATTGCAACATTCCCAATGTCTTTGGTGCTAAAATTGATGGCAGGCCCTCGTTATCATCTTAAATTGTAACATTCCCAATATCTTTGAGGTCTTTGATGTTAAAATTGATGGCAGGCCCTTGTTATCATCTTAAATTGCAACATTCCCAATGTCTTTGAAGTCTTTGATGTTAATATTGATGGCAGGCCCTTGTTATCATCTTAAATTGCAACATTCCCAATATCTTTGAGGTCTTTGATGTTAAAATTGATGGCAGGCCCTTGTTATCATTTTAAATTGCAACATTCCCAATGTCTTTGAAGTCTTTGATGTTAAAATTGATGGCAGGCCCTTGTTATCATCTTAAATTGCAACATTCCCAATGTCTTTGAAGTCTTTGATGTTAATATTGATGGCAGGCCCTTGTTATCATCTTAAATTGCAACATTCCCAATGTCTTTGAAGTCTTTGATGTTAAAATTGATGGCAGGCCCTTGTTATCATCTTAAATTGTAACATTCCCAATGTCTTTGAGGTATTTGATGATAAAATTGATGGCAGGCCCTTGTTATCATCTTAAATTGTAACATTCCCAATGTCTTTGAAGTCTTTGATGTTAAAATTGATGGCAGGCCCTTGTTATCATCTTAAATTGCAACATTCCCAATGTCTTTGAAGTCTTTGATGTTAAAATTGATGGCAGGCCCTTGTTATCATCTTAAATTGCAACATTCCCAATGTCTTTGAAGTCTTTGATGTTAAAATTGATGGCAGGCCCTTGTTATCATCTTAAATTGTAACATTCCCAATGTCTTTGAGGTATTTGATGATAAAATTGATGGCAGGCCCTTGTTATCATTTTAAATTGCAACATTCCCAATGTCTTTGAGGTATTTGATGATAAAATTGATGGCAGGCCCTTGTTATCATCTTAAATTGTAACATTCCCAATGTCTTTGAGGTATTTGATGATAAAATTGATGGCAGGCCCTTGTTATCATCTTAAATTGTAACATTCCCAATGTCTTTGAGGTATTTGATGATAAAATTGATGGCAGGCCCTCGTTATCATCTTAAATTGTAACATTCCCAATGTCTTTGAAGTCTTTGATGTTAAAATTGATGGCAGGTCCTCGTTATCATCTTAAATTGTAACATTCCCAATGTCTTTGAGGTATTTGATGATAAAATTGATGGCAGGCCCTTGTTATCATCTTAAATTGTAACATTCCCAATGTCTTTGAGGTATTTTATGATAAAATTGATGGCAGGCCCTTGTTATCATCTTAAATTGTAACATTCCCAATGTCTTTGAGGTATTTGATGATAAAATTGATGGCAGGCCCTTGTTATCATCTTAAATTGTAACATTCCCAATGTCTTTGAGGTATTTGATGATAAAATTGATGGCAGGCCCTTGTTATCATCTTAAATTGTAACATTCCCAATGTCTTTGAAGTCTTTGATGTTAAAATTGATGGCAGGCCCTTGTTATCATCTTAAATTGTAACATTCCCAATGTCTTTGAGGTATTTGATGATAAAATTGATGGCAGGCCCTTGTTATCATCTTAAATTGTAACATTCCCAATGTCTTTGAAGTCTTTGATGATAAAATTGATGGCAGGCCCTCGTTATCATCTTAAATTGCAACATTCCCAATGTCTTTGAAGTCTTTGATGATAAAATTGATGGCAGGCCCTCGTTATCATCTTAAATTGCAACATTCCCAATGTCTTTGAGGTATTTGATGATAAAATTGATGGCAGGCCCTTGTTATCATCTTAAATTGCAACATTCCCAATGTCTTTGAAGTCTTTGATGATAAAATTGATGGCAGGCCCTTGTTATCATTTTAAATTGAAACATTCCCAATGTCTTTGAAGTCTTTGATGATAAAATTGATGGCAGGCCCTCGTTATCATCTTAAATTGCAACATTCCCAATGTCTTTGAAGTCTTTGATGATAAAATTGATGGCAGGCCCTCGTTATCATCTTAAATTGCAACATTCCCAATGTCTTTGAAGTCTTTGATGATAAAATTGATGGCAGGCCCTTGTTATCATTTTAAATTGCAACATTCCCAATGTATTTGAAGTCTTTGATGATAAAATTGATGGCAGGCCCTTGTTATCATCTTAAATTGCAACATTCCCAATGTCTTTGAAGTCTTTGATGATAAAATTGATGGCAGGCCCTTGTTATCATCTTAAATTGCAACATTCCCAATGTCTTTGAAGTCTTTGATGATAAAATTGATGGCAGGCCCTCGTTATCATCTTAAATTGCAACATTCCCAATGTCTTTGAAGTCTTTGATGATAAAATTGATGGCAGGCCCTTGTTATCATTTTAAATTGTAACATTCCCAATATCTTTGAAGTCTTTGATGATAAAATTGATGGCAGGCCCTTGTTATCATCTTATATTGCAACATTCCCAATGTCTTTGAAGTCTTTGATGATAAAATTGATGGCAGGCCCTTGTTATCATTTTAAATTGCAACATTCCCAATGTCTTTGAAGTCTTTGATGATAAAATTGATGGCAGGCCCTTGTTATCATCTTAAATTGCAACATTCCCAATGTCTTTGAAGTCTTTGATGATAAAATTGATGGCAGGCCCTTGTTATCATCTTGAATTGCAACATTCCCAATGTCTTTGAAGTCTTTGATGATAAAATTGATGGCAGGCCCTTGTTATCATCTTAAATTGCAACATTCCCAATGTCTTTGAAGTCTTTGATGATAAAATTGATGGCAGGCCCTTGTTATCATTTTAAATTGCAACATTCCCAATGTCTTTGAAGTCTTTGATGATAATATTGATGGCAGGCCCTTGTTATCATCTTAAATTGCAACATTCCCAATGTCTTTGAAGTCTTTGATGATAAAATTGATGGCAGGCCCTTGTTATCATTTTAAATTGCAACATTCCCAATGTCTTTGAAGTCTTTGATGATAAAATTGATGGCAGGCCCTCGTTATCATTTTAAATTGTAACATTCCCAATATCTTTGAGGTATTTGATGTTAAAATTGATGGCAGGCCCTTGTTATCATTTTAAATTGTAACATTCCCAATGTCTTTGAAGTATTTGATGATAAAATTGATGGCAGGCCCTCGTTATCATCTTAAATTGTAACATTCCCAATGTCTTTGAAGTATTTGATGATAAAATTGATGGCAGGCCCTTGTTATCATCTTAAATTGTAACATTCCCAATGTCTTTGAAGTATTTGATGATAAAATTGATGGCAGGCCCTCGTTATCATCTTAAATTGTAACATTCCCAATGTCTTTGAAGTATTTGATGATAAAATTGATGGCAGGCCCTCGTTATCATCTTAAATTGTAACATTCCCAATGTCTTTGAAGTCTTTGATGATAAAATTGATGGCAGGCCCTTGTTATCATCTTAAATTGTAACATTCCCAATGTCTTTGAAGTATTTGATGATAAAATTGATGGCAGGCCCTCGTTATCATCTTAAATTGTAACATTCCCAATGTCTTTGAAGTATTTGATGATAAAATTGATGGCAGGCCCTTGTTATCATCTTAAATTGTAACATTCCCAATGTCTTTGAAGTATTTGATGATAAAATTGATGGCAGGCCCTCGTTATCATCTTAAATTGTAACATTCCCAATGTCTTTGAAGTATTTGATGATAAAATTGATGGCAGGCCCTCGTTATCATCTTAAATTGTAACATTCTCAATGTCTTTGGGGTATTTGATGTTAAAATTGATGGCAGGCCCTTGTTATCATCTTAAATTGTAACATTCCCAATGTCTTTGAGGTCTTTGATGTTAAAATTGATGGCAGGCCCTCGTTATCATCTTAAATTGTAACATTCTCAATGTCTTTGAGGTATTTGATGTTAAAATTGATGGCAGGCCCTCGTTATCATCTTAAATTGTAACATTCCCAATGTCTTTGAGGTATTTGATGTTAAAATTGATGGCAGGCCCTCGTTATCATCTTAAATTGTAACATTCCCAATATCTTTGAGGTATTTGATGATAAAATTGATGGCAGGCCCTCGTTATCATCTTAAATTGTAACATTCCCAATATCTTTGAGGTATTTGATGATAAAATTGATGGCAGGCCCTCGTTATCATCTTAAATTGCAACATTCCCAATGTCTTTGAAGTATTTGATGATAAAATTGATGGCAGGCCCTCGTTATCATCTTAAATTGTAACATTCCCAATATCTTTGAAGTATTTGATGATAAAATTGATGGCAGGCCCTCGTTATCATCTTAAATTGTAACATTCCCAATGTCTTTGAAGTATTTGATGTTAAAATTGATGGCAGGCCCTTGTTATCATCTTAAATTGTAACATTCCCAATGTCTTTGAGGTATTTGATGTTAAAATTGATGGCAGGCCCTCGTTATCATCTTAAATTGTAACATTCCCAATGTCTTTGATGTTAAAATTGATGGCAGGCCCTTGTTATCATTTTAAATTGCAACATTCCCAATGTCTTTGAAGTCTTTGATGTTAAAATTGATGGCAGGCCCTCGTTATCATCTTAAATTGTAACACTCCCAATGTCTTTGAGGTCTTTGATGTTAAAATTGATGGCAGGCCCTCGTTATCATCTTAAATTGTAACACTCCCAATGTCTTTGAGGTCTTTGATGTTAAAATTGATGGCAGGTCCTTGTTATCATCTTAAATTGTAACACTCCCAATGTCTTTGAGGTCTTTGATGTTAAAATTGATGGCAGGTCCTTGTTATCATCTTAAATTGCAACATTCCCAATGTCTTTGAGGTATTTGATGTTAAAATTGATGGCAGGCCCTCGTTATCATCTTAAATTGCAACATTCCCAATATCTTTGAGGTATTTGATGATAAAATTGATGGCAGGCCCTCGTTATCATCTTAAATTGCAACATTCCCAATGTCTTTGAGGTATTTGATGTTAAAATTGATGGCAGGCCCTCGTTATCATCTTAAATTGTAACATTCCCAATATCTTTGAGGTATTTGATGATAAAATTGATGGCAGGCCCTCGTTATCATCTTAAATTGCAACATTCCCAATGTCTTTGAGGTATTTGATGTTAAAATTGATGGCAGGCCCTCGTTATCATCTTAAATTGTAACATTCCCAATATCTTTGAGGTATTTGATGATAAAATTGATGGCAGGCCCTCGTTATCATCTTAAATTGCAACATTCCCAATGTCTTTGAGGTATTTGATGTTAAAATTGATGGCAGGCCCTCGTTATCATCTTAACTTGTAACATTCCCAATATCTTTGAGGTATTTGATGATAAAATTGATGGCAGGCCCTCGTTATCATCTTAAATTGTAACATTCCCAATGTCTTTGATGTTAAAATTGATGGCAGGCCCTTATCATTTTAAATTGCAACATTCCCAATGTCTTTGAGGTATTTGATGTTAAAATTGATGGCAGGCCCTCGTTATCATCTTAAATTGCAACATTCCCAATGTCTTTGAGGTATTTGATGTTAAAATTGATGGCAGGCCCTTGTTATCATCTTAAATTGCAACATTCCCAATGTCTTTGAGGTATTTGTTGTTAAAATTGATGGCAGGCCCTCGTTATCATCTTAAATTGTAACATTCCCAATGTCTTTGAGGTATTTGATGTTAAAATTGATGGCAGGCCCTTGTTATCATCTTAAATTGTAACATTCCCAATATCTTTGAGGTATTTGATGATAAAATTGATGGCAGGCCCTCGTTATCATCTTAAATTGTAACATTCCCAATATCTTTGAGGTATTTGATGATAAAATTGATGGCAGGCCCTTGTTATCATTTTAAATTGCAACATTCCCAATGTCTTTGAAGTATTTGATGATAAAATTGATGGCAGGCCCTCGTTATCATCTTAAATTGTAACATTCCCAATATCTTTGAGGTATTTGATGTTAAAATTGATGGCAGGCCCTCGTTATCATCTTAAATTGTAACATTCCCAATGTCTTTGAGGTATTTGATGATAAAATTGATGGCAGGCCCTTGTTATCATCTTAACTTGTAACATTCCCAATGTCTTTGAGGTATTTGATGATAAAATTGATGGCAGGCCCTCGTTATCATCTTAAATTGTAACACTCCCAATGTCTTTGATGTTAAAATTGATGGCAGGCCCTTGTTATCATTTTAAATTGTAACACTCCCAATGTCTTTTAAGTCTTTGATGTTAAAATTGATGGCAGGCCCTTGTTATCATCTTAAATTGTAACATTCCCAATGTCTTTGATGTTAAAATTGATGGCAGGCCCTTGTTATCATTTTAAATGAAATCCATCATTGTCATCATTTAAGTCATGGAATCCATCATTGCTTCAGATATGAAATCTTTCCTCTTCTCCAATGGCTTGATCTCTGATCATCTATTTGGTTTCAGACCTGGTCACTCTACTCTGGACATGCTGCTTCTGCTTTCTCAACAATGGATGGAGGTCCTCAACGCCAAACAGGAAATTAGAGCTGTCTCCCTTGACATTTCACGTGCCTTCGATACGGTCTGGCACCCCGCTCTGCTCACCAAACTCTCCTCCTTTGGTATCCATGGAAATCTCCACGCATGGCTGGCGGACTTCCTCTCTGGTCGTAATCAACGTGTGGCCCTGCATGGGTTTCTCTCATCTCCTCTTCCTGTTCAGGCTGGAGTTCCCCAAGGTAGTGTTCTGGGCCCTGTGCTTTTCCTGGTCTTCATCAATGATCTCTCTGACTCTTTTGAAAATCCTCTCTATCTCTTTGCTGACGACTCTACTCTCTGTCGCTCCATTCCTCATCCCTCAGATCGGCAGACTGCAGCCTCCTCACTCTCTGCAGACCTGGACAAAATCACAGACTGGGCAAACAAATGGAACATGTCTTTCAATCCTGATAAATCTCACACTCTTACGATGTCTCTCCGAAAAGACCGACTGGAAAACCCTCCCATCCACTTTCTGAATAATCCTCTCCAAGAAGTTCTGTCACTCAAGCTTTTGGGTCTCACTATTTGCCATGATCTTTCCTGGGAAAACCACATTTCAAATCTGGCCTCCAAAGCCAGTCGCCCACTGGGCATCCTCCGTCGTGTGAAGTCCTTCCTTGACACACCTGAGCTCCTCACCACATACAAGGCTTTCATCCGCAGCTCTATGGAATACTGCTCTCCCCTCTGGTCTGGTGCTCCTGCCTCACACCTAGCCCGTCTTCACGCTGTTGAAACCAAAGCGTTCAGAATCATTGGAATCTCCCGCGATGAAGCTAACTCCAAGGGCCTTTCACTCACTCACCGCAGGCAGGTTGGTGGTCTTTCCGTCTTCTACCGACTCCTCTCTGGCCTTGCCCCCCCAGCCCTCTCTGGGCTCTGTCCCCCAAATATTCCTACAGGTCGCACAAGATCTGCCTGCAACCCTCTTATGGTTAAACTGCCAAAATCAAGACTTTCTGCTCACCTTCACTCCTTCATTCCTCTTTTCTCCTGCCTCTGGAACAAACTCCCTCACTCCCTTCAATCCCACTCTACCCTCCAGGTCTTTAAAACAGCTGTTCACCACCATCTCTTATCCTCCCCCATCCAAAACCTTGATCTTTTCTGCCCCCGCTAATTTCGGTCCCCATGTGTTTTATACCTCCCCCCCCCCTCCCCTTCCCACGCCGCCTGCCCCCAAGCCCTCTCCCTCCCACACTTCTCCCTGCTCTCAAATGTTGTGGTTGTGTGCTTCCCCTTCTCTCCCCATCTTGGCTTCCGCTCCCTCTTTTGTATATTTTGTTTGTCTGGTTGATTTGTTTGTGAAATAAATGTTAGCTCTTTCACGAGCCTCGATTCAGTATACAAAAAAAGAAGAAAAAAAAAAGAAAAAGAAAATTGTAACATTCCCAATGTCTTTGAGGTCTTTGATGTTAAAATTGATGGCAGGCCCTCGTTATGATCTTAAATTGTAACACTCCCAATGTCTTTGAGGTATTTGATGTTAAAATTGATGGCAGGCCCTCGTTATGATCTTAAATTGTAACATTCCCAATGTCTTTGAGGTATTTGATGTTAAAATTGATGGCAGGCCCTCGTTATCATCTTAAATTGTAACACTCCCAATGTCTTTGAGGTATTTGATGTTAAAATTGATGGCAGGCCCTCGTTATCATCTTAAATTGTAACATTCCCAATGTCTTTGAGGTATTTGATGTTAAAATTGATGGCAGGCCCTCGTTATCATCTTAAATTGTAACATTCCCAATGTCTTTGAGGTATTTGATGTTAAAATTGATGGCAGGCCCTCGTTATCATCTTAAATTGTAACACTCCCAATGTCTTTGAGGTATTTGATGTTAAAATTGATGGCAGGCCCTCGTTATCATCTTAAATTGTAACATTCCCAATGTCTTTGAGGTATTTGATGTTAAAATTGATGGCAGGCCCTCGTTATCATCTTAAATTGTAACACTCCCAATGTCTTTGAGGTATTTGATGTTAAAATTGATGGCAGGCCCTCGTTATCATCTTAAATTGTAACACTCCCAATGTCTTTGAGGTATTTGATGTTAAAATTGATGGCAGGCCCTCGTTATCATCTTAAATTGTAACATTCCCAATGTCTTTGAGGTATTTGATGTTAAAATTGATGGCAGGCCCTCGTTATCATCTTAAATTGCAACATTCCCAATATCTTTGAGGTATTTGATGTTAAAATTGATGGCAGGCCCTCGTTATCATCTTAAATTGCAACATTCCCAATATCTTTGAGGTATTTGATGTTAAAATTGATGGCAGGCCCTCGTTATCATCTTAAATTGCAACATTCCCAATGTCTTTGAGGTATTTGATGTTAAAATTGATGGCAGGCCCTCGTTATCATCTTAAATTGTAACATTCCCAATATCTTTGAGGTATTTGATGATAAAATTGATGGCAGGCCCTTGTTATCATCTTAAATTGCAACATTCCCAATGTCTTTGAGGTATTTGATGTTAAAATTGATGGCAGGCCCTCGTTATCATCTTAAATTGTAACATTCCCAATATCTTTGAGGTATTTGATGATAAAATTGATGGCAGGCCCTTGTTATCATCTTAAATTGTAACATTCCCAATGTCTTTGAGGTATTTGATGATAAAATTGATGGCAGGCCCTCGTTATCATTTTAAATTGTAACATTCCCAATGTCTTTGAGGTATTTGATGTTAAAATTGATGGCAGGCCCTCGTTATCATCTTAAATTGCAACATTCCCAATATCTTTGAGGTATTTGATGTTAAAATTGATGGCAGGCCCTCGTTATCATCTTAAATTGCAACATTCCCAATATCTTTGAGGTATTTGATGTTGAAATTGATGGCAGGCCCTCGTTATCATCTTAAATTGCAACATTCCCAATGTCTTTGAGGTATTTGATGTTAAAATTGATGGCAGGCCCTCGTTATCATCTTAAATTGCAACATTCCCAATATCTTTGAGGTATTTGATGTTAAAATTGATGGCAGCAGCTCGTTATCATCTTAAATTGCAACATTCCCAATGTCTTTGAGGTATTTGATGTTAAAATTGATGGCAGGCCCTCGTTATCATCTTAAATTGCAACATTCCCAATATCTTTGAGGTATTTGATGTTAAAATTGATGGCAGGCCCTCGTTATCATCTTAAATTGCAACATTCCCAATGTCTTTGAAGTCTTTGATGTTAAAATTGATGGCAGGCCCTCGTTATCATCTTAAATTGTAACATTCCCAATGTCTTTGAGGTATTTGATGATAAAATTGATGGCAGGCCCTTGTTATCATTTTAAATTGCAACATTCCCAATGTCTTTGAAGTCTTTGATGTTAAAATTGATGGCAGGCCCTTGTTATCATCTTAACTTGTAACATTCCCAATGTCTTTGAGGTATTTGATGATAAAATTGATGGCAGGCCCTTGTTATCATTTTAAATTGTAACATTCCCAATGTCTTTGAGGTATTTGATGATAAAATTGATGGCAGGCCCTTGTTATCATCTTAAATTGTAACACTCCCAATGTCTTTGATGTTAAAATTGATGGCAGGCCCTTGTTATCATTTTAAATTGTAACACTCCCAATGTCTTTTAAGTCTTTGATGTTAAAATTGATGGCAGGCCCTTGTTATCATCTTAAATTGTAACACTCCCAATGTCTTTGAGGTCTTTGATGATAAAATTGATGGCAGGCCCTTGTTATCATCTTAAATTGTAACATTCCCAATGTCTTTGATGTTAAAATTGATGGCAGGCCCTTGTTATCATTTTAAATGAAATCCATCATTGTCATCATTTAAGTCATGGAATCCATCATTGCTTCAGATATGAAATCTTTCCTCTTCTCCAATGGCTTGATCTCTGATCATCAATTTGGTTTCAGACCTGGTCACTCTACTCTGGACATGCTGCTTCTGCTTTCTCAACAATGGATGGAGGTCCTCAACGCCAAACAGGAAATTAGAGCTGTCTCCCTTGACATTTCACGTGCCTTCGATACGGTCTGGCACCCCGCTCTGCTCACCAAACTCTCCTCCTTTGGTATCCATGGAAATCTCCACGCATGGCTGGCGGACTTCCTCTCTGGTCGTAATCAACGTGTGGCCCTGAATGGGTTTCTCTCATCTCCTCTTCCTGTTCAGGCTGGAGTTCCCCAAGGTAGTGTTCTGGGCCCTGTGCTTTTCCTGGTCTTCATCAATGATCTCTCTGACTCTCTTGAAAATCCTCTCTATCTCTTTGCTGACGACTCTACTCTCTGTCGCTCCATTCCTCATCCCTCAGATCGGCAGACTGCAGCCTCCTCACTCTCTGCAGACCTGGACAAAATCACAGACTGGGCAAACAAATGGAACATGTCTTTCAATCCTGATAAATCTCACACTCTTACGATGTCTCTCCGAAAAGACCGACTGGAAAACCCTCCCATCCATTTTCTGAATAATCCTCTCCAAGAAGTTCTGTCACTCAAGCTTTTGGGTCTCACTATTTGCCATGATCTTTCCTGGGAAAACCACATTTCAAATCTGGCCTCCAAAGCCAGTCGCCGACTGGGCATCCTCCGTCGTGTGAAGTCCTTCCTTGACACACCTGAGCTCCTCACCACATACAAGGCTTTCATCCGCAGCTCTATGGAATTCTGCTCTCCCCTCTGGTCTGGTGCTCCTGCCTCACACCTAGCCCGTCTTCACGCTGTTGAAACCAAAGCGTTCAGAATCATTGGAATCTCCCGCGATGAAGCTAACTCCAAGGGCCTTTCACTCACTCACCGCAGGCAGGTTGGTGGTCTTTCCGTCTTCTACCGACTCCTCTCTGGCCTTGCCCCCCCAGCCCTCTCTGGGCTCTGTCCCCCAAATATTCCTACAGGTCGCACAAGATCTGCCTGCAACCCTCTTATGGTTAAACTGCCAAAATAATAATAATTAATAATAATTCATTTATTTTGTATAGCGCTTTTCCAGAAGCCCAAAGGCGCTTTGACAGAGTGGAAAACATAATGCATAACAATACATGAAAACAACAATTGCAAAAAGACAAGAATCAAGAAAACAAACAGCAGCGATATACGGCATATATATAAGACAAGAATCAAAAAGACAAGACAAGAATCAATAGGGAAATATTTAAAGCAAAAGGAGGGAGAAGGAGAAGAGATAGTCAGGGGTTAAATGCTGTGGGTTGAATGTTGAATGCAGCGTTGAACAGGTGGGTCTTTAGTGATGTTTTGAATGTGGTGAGTGAGGAGGAGTCTCTGATGGTGTGAGGTAGTGAGTTCCAGAGGGTGGGAGCAGCGATGGAGAAGGCCCTGTCCCCCCAGGATCTGAATTTGGTCCGGATGGAGGGGGTCAGGAGGTTGGTACCAGCAGAGCGGAGGTTGCGGGTGGGAGTGTGTCTGGAGAGGAGGTCAGCCAGGTAGGATGGGGCCAGGTTATGGAGGGCTTTGTATGTCAAGAGGAGGATTTTGTACTGGATTCTCTGGGGGATGGGGAGCCAGTGAAGCTTGTAAAGGACGGGGGTGATGTGGTCACGGGTCCGGGAATGAGTGAGTAGACGGGCAGCGGAGTTCTGAATGTATTGGAGTTTATTGGTGATTTTTGAGGGTGAACCATAGAGGAGGCTATTGCAGTAGTCCAGACGGGAGGTGATGAAGGCGTGGATGAGGGTTTCTGCAGCCGTGGAGGAGAGGGATGAGCGGAGACGGGCAATGTTTTTCAGGTGAAAGAAGGCTGACTTTGTGATCTGTTTAGTGTATTTGTCGAAGGAAAGGGTTTGGTCAAAGATGACGCCAAGATTCCGGATGTGAGGGGAGGTGGATACTGGGATACCGTCGATGTTGAGGGCAAAGTTATGGGTGGATTTTGTGAGCGTTTTTGGGCCAATGATGATTATTTCAGATTTATCACAGTTAAGCTTTATCACACACTTAAAATCAAGACTTTCTGCTCACCTTCACTCCTTCATTCCTCTTTTCTCCCACCTCTGGAACAAACTCCCTCACTCCCTTCAATCCCACTCTACCCTCCAGGTCTTTAAAACAGCTGTTCACCACCATCTCTTATCCTCCCCCATCCAAAACCTTGATCTTTTCTACCCCCGCTAATTTCGGTCCCCATGTGTTTTATACCTCCCCCCCCCCCTCCCCTTCCCACGCCGCCTGCCCCCAAGCCCTCTCCCTCCCACACTTCTCCCTGCTCTCAAATGTTGTGGTTGTGTGCTTCCCCTTCTCTCCCCATCTTGGCTTCCGCTCCCTCTTTTGTATATTTTGTTTGTCTGGTTGATTTGTTTGTGAAATAAATGTTAGCTCTTTCACGAGCCTCGATTCAGTATACAAAAAAAGAAGAAAAAAAAAAGAAAAAGAAAATTGTAACATTCCCAATGTCTTTGAGGTCTTTGATGTTAAAATTGATGGCAGGCCCTCGTTATGATCTTAAATTGTAACACTCCCAATGTCTTTGAGGTATTTGATGTTAAAATTGATGGCAGGCCCTCGTTATGATCTTAAATTGTAACATTCCCAATGTCTTTGAGGTATTTGATGTTAAAATTGATGGCAGGCCCTCGTTATCATCTTAAATTGTAACATTCCCAATGTCTTTGAGGTATTTGATGTTAAAATTGATGGCAGGCCCTCGTTATCATCTTAAATTGTAACATTCCCAATGTCTTTGAGGTATTTGATGTTAAAATTGATGGCAGGCCCTCGTTATCATCTTAAATTGTAACACTCCCAATGTCTTTGAGGTATTTGATGTTAAAATTGATGGCAGGCCCTCGTTATCATCTTAAATTGTAACATTCCCAATGTCTTTGAGGTATTTGATGTTAAAATTGATGGCAGGCCCTCGTTATCATCTTAAATTGTAACACTCCCAATGTCTTTGAGGTATTTGATGTTAAAATTGATGGCAGGCCCTCGTTATCATCTTAAATTGTAACACTCCCAATGTCTTTGAGGTATTTGATGTTAAAATTGATGGCAGGCCCTCGTTATCATCTTAAATTGTAACATTCCCAATGTCTTTGAGGTATTTGATGTTAAAATTGATGGCAGGCCCTCTTTATCATCTTAAATTGTAACACTCCCAATGTCTTTGAGGTATTTGATGTTAAAATTGCTGGCAGGCCCTCGTTATCACCTTAAATTGTAACACTCCCAATGTCTTTGAGGTATTTGATGTTAAAATTGATGGCAGGCCCTCGTTATCATCTTAAATTGTAACACTCCCAATGTCTTTGAGGTATTTGATGTTAAAATTGATGGCAGGCCCTTGTTATCATCTTGAATTGTAACACTCCCAATGTCTTTGAAGTCTTTGATGTTAAAATTGATGGCAGGCCCTTGTTATCATTTTAAATTGTAACACTCCCAATGTCTTTGAGGTCTTTGGTGTTAAAATTGATGGCAGGCCCTTGTTATCATCTTAAATTGTAACACTCCCAATGTCTTTGATGACAAATTGATGGCAGGCCCTTGTTATCATTTTAAATTGTAATATTCCCAATGTCTTTAGTGGTAAAATTGATGGCAGGCCCTTGTTATCATCTTAAATTGCAACATTCCCAATGTCTTTGAAGTCTTTGATGATAAAATTGATGGCAGGCCCTCGTTATCATTTTAAATTGCAACATTCCCAATGTCTTTGAGGTATTTGATGTTAAAATTGATGGCAGGCCCTCGTTATCATTTTAAATTGCAACATTCCCAATGTCTTTGATGATAAAATTGATGGCAGGCCCTTGTTATCATTTTAAATTGCAACATTCCCAATGTCTTTGAGGTCTTTGATGATAAAATTGATGGCAGGCCCTCGTTATCATCTTAAATTGCAACATTCCCAATGTCTTTGAGGTCTTTGATGATAAAATTGATGGCAGGTCCTTGTTATCATCTTAAATTGTAACATTCCCAATGTCTTTGAGGTCTTTGATGATAAAATTGATGGCAGGCCCTCGTTATCATCTTAAATTGCAACATTCCCAATGTCTTTGAGGTCTTTGATGATAAAATTGATGGCAGGCCCTCGTTATCATCTTAAATTGCAACATTCCCAATGTCTTTGAGGTCTTTGATGATAAAATTGATGGCAGGTCCTTGTTATCATCTTAAATTGCAACATTCCCAATGTCTTTGAGGTCTTTGATGATAAAATTGATGGCAGGCCCTTGTTATCATCTTAAATTGCAACATTCCCAATGTCTTTGAAGTCTTTGATGATAAAATTGATGGCAGGTCCTTGTTATCATCTTAAATTGCAACATTCCCAATGTCTTTGAAGTCTTTGATGATAAAATTGATGGCAGGCCCTTGTTATCATCTTAAATTGCAACATTCCCAATGTCTTTGAAGTCTTTGATGATAAAATTGATGGCAGGCCCTCGTTATCATCTTAAATTGCAACATTCCCAATGTCTTTGAAGTCTTTGATGATAAAATTGATGGCAGGCCCTTGTTATCATTTTAAATTGCAACATTCCCAATGTCTTTGAAGTCTTTAATGTTAATATTGATGGCAGGCCCTTGTTATCATCTTAAATTGCAACATTCCCAATGTCTTTGAAGTCTTTGATGATAAAATTGATGGCAGGCCCTTGTTATCATCTTAAATTGCAACATTCCCAATGTCTTTGAAGTCTTTAATGTTAATATTGATGGCAGGCCCTTGTTATCATCTTAAATTGCAACATTCCCAATGTCTTTGAAGTCTTTGATGATAAAATTGATGGCAGGCCCTTGTTATCATTTTAAATTGTAACATTCCCAATGTCTTTGAGGTCTTTGATGATAAAATTGATAGCAGGCCCTTGTTATCATTTTAAATTGCAACATTCCCAATGTCTTTGAGGTCTTTGATGATAAAATTGATGGCAGGCCCTTGTTATCATTTTAAATTGCAACATTCCCAATGTCTTTGAGGTCTTTGATGATAAAATTGATGGCAGGCCCTTGTTATCATTTTAAATTGCAACATTCCCAATGTCTTTGAGGTCTTTGATGATAAAATTGATGGCAGGCCCTTGTTATCATTTTAAATTGTAACATTCCCAATGTCTTTGAGGTCTTTGATGATAAAATTGATGGCAGGCCCTTGTTGTCATTTTAAATTGCAACATTCCCAATGTCTTTGAGGTCTTTGATGATAAAATTGATAGCAGGCCCTTGTTATCATTTTAAATTGCAACATTCCCAATGTCTTTGAAGTCTTTGATGATAAAATTGATGGCAGGCCCTTGTTATCATTTTAAATTGCAACATTCCCAATGTCTTTGAGGTCTTTGATGATAAAATTGATGGCAGGCCCTTGTTATCATCTTAAATTGCAACATTCCCAATGTCTTTGAAGTCTTTAATGTTAATATTGATGGCAGGCCCTTGTTATCATTTTAAATTGCAACATTCCCAATGTCTTTGAGGTCTTTGATGATAAAATTGATGGCAGGCCCTTGTTATCATCTTAAATTGCAACATTCCCAATGTCTTTGAAGTCTTTAATGTTAATATTGATAGCAGACCCTTGTTATCATTTTAAATTGCAACATTCCCAATGTCTTTGAAGTCTTTGATGATAAAATTGATGGCAGGCCCTTGTTATCATCTTAAATTGCAACATTCCCAATGTCTTTGAAGTCTTTAATGTTAATATTGATGGCAGGCCCTTGTTATCATTTTAAATTGCAACATTCCCAATGTCTTTGAAGTCTTTAATGTTAATATTGATGGCAGGCCCTTGTTATCATCTTAAATTGCAACATTCCCAATGTCTTTGAAGTCTTTGATGATAAAATTGATGGCAGGTCCTTGTTATCATCTTAAATTGCAACATTCCCAATGTCTTTGAAGTCTTTGATGATAAAATTGATGGCAGGCCCTTGTTATCATCTTAAATTGCAACATTCCCAATGTCTTTGAAGTCTTTGATGATAAAATTGATGGCAGGCCCTCGTTATCATCTTAAATTGCAACATTCCCAATGTCTTTGAAGTCTTTAATGTTAATATTGATGGCAGGCCCTTGTTATCATCTTAAATTGCAACATTCCCAATGTCTTTGAAGTCTTTGATGATAAAATTGATGGCAGGCCCTTGTTATCATTTTAAATTGCAACATTCCCAATGTCTTTGAAGTCTTTGATGATAAAATTGATGGCAGGCCCTTGTTATCATTTTAAATTGCAACATTCCCAATGTCTTTGAAGTCTTTGATGATAAAATTGATGGCAGGCCCTTGTTATCATCTTAAATTGCAACATTCCCAATGTCTTTGAAGTCTTTGATGATAAAATTGATGGCAGGCCCTTGTTATCATCTTAAATTGCAACATTCCCAATGTCTTTGAAGTCTTTGATGATAAAATTGATGGCAGGCCCTCGTTATCATCTTAAATTGTAACATTCCCAATGTCTTTGAAGTCTTTGATGATAAAATTGATGGCAGGCCCTTGTTATCATTTTAAATTGCAACATTCCCAATGTCTTTGAAGTCTTTAATGTTAATATTGATGGCAGGCCCTTGTTATCATCTTAAATTGCAACATTCCCAATGTCTTTGAAGTCTTTGATGATAAAATTGATGGCAGGCCCTTGTTATCATCTTAAATTGCAACATTCCCAATGTCTTTGAAGTCTTTAATGTTAATATTGATGGCAGGCCCTTGTTATCATTTTAAATTGCAACATTCCCAATGTCTTTGAAGTCTTTAATGTTAATATTGATGGCAGGCCCTCGTTATCATCTTAAATTGCAACATTCCCAATGTCTTTGAAGTCTTTGATGATAAAATTGATGGCAGGCCCTTGTTATCATCTTAAATTGCAACATTCCCAATGTCTTTGAAGTCTTTAATGTTAATATTGATGGCAGGCCCTCGTTATCATCTTAAATTGCAACATTCCCAATGTCTTTGAAGTCTTTGATGATAAAATTGATGGCAGGCCCTCGTTATCATCTTAAATTGTAACATTCCCAATGTCTTTGAAGTCTTTGATGATAAAATTGATGGCAGGCCCTTGTTATCATTTTAAATTGCAACATTCCCAATGTCTTTGAAGTCTTTAATGTTAATATTGATGGCAGGCCCTTGTTATCATCTTAAATTGCAACATTCCCAATGTCTTTGAAGTCTTTGATGATAAAATTGATGGCAGGCCCTTGTTATCATCTTAAATTGCAACATTCCCAATGTCTTTGAAGTCTTTAATGTTAATATTGATGGCAGGCCCTCGTTATCATCTTAAATTGCAACATTCCCAATGTCTTTGAAGTCTTTGATGATAAAATTGATGGCAGGCCCTTGTTATCATCTTAAATTGCAACATTCCCAATGTCTTTGAAGTCTTTAATGTTAATATTGATGGCAGGCCCTCGTTATCATCTTAAATTGCAACATTCCCAATGTCTTTGAAGTCTTTGATGATAAAATTGATGGCAGGCCCTTGTTATCATTTTAAATTGCAACATTCCCAATGTCTTTGAAGTCTTTAATGTTAATATTGATGGCAGGCCCTCGTTATCATCTTAAATTGCAACATTCCCAATATCTTTGAAGTCTTTAATGTTAATATTGATGGCAGGCCCTTGTTATCATCTTAAATTGCAACATTCCCAATGTCTTTGAAGTCTTTAATGTTAATATTGATGGCAGGCCCTTGTTATCATTTTAAATTGCAACATTCCCAATGTCTTTGAAGTCTTTAATGTTTATATTGATGGCAGGCCCTTGTTATCATTTTAAATTGCAACATTCCCATTGTCTTTGAAGTCTTTAATGTTAATATTGATGGCAGGCCCTTGTTATCATCTTAAATTGCAACATTCCCAATGTCTTTGAAGTCTTTGATGATAAAATTGATGGCAGGCCCTTGTTATCATTTTAAATTGTAACATTCCCAATGTCTTTGAAGTCTTTAATGTTAATATTGATGGCAGGCCCTTGTTATCATCTTAAATTGCAACATTCCCAATGTCTTTGAAGTCTTTGATGATAAAATTGATGGCAGGCCCTCGTTATCATTTTAAATTGTAACATTCCCAATGTCTTTGAAGTCTTTGATGATAAAATTGATGGCAGGCCCTTGTTATCATTTTAAATTGCAACATTCCCAATGTCTTTGAGGTCTTTGATGATAAAATTGATGGCAGGCCCTCGTTATCATCTTAAATTGCAACATTCCCAATGTCTTTGAGGTCTTTGATGATAAAATTGATGGCAGGCCCTTGTTATCATTTTAAATTGTAACATTCCCAATGTCTTTGAGGTCTTTGATGATAAATTGATGGCAGGCCCTCGTTATCATCTTAAATTGCAACATTCCCAATGTCTTTGAGGTCTTTGATGATAAAATTGATGGCAGGCCCTCGTTATCATCTTAAATTGCAACATTCCCAATGTCTTTGAAGTCTTTGATGATAAAATTGATGGCAGGCCCTTGTTATCATCTTAAATTGCAACATTCCCAATGTCTTTGATGTCTTTGATGATAAAATTGATGGCAGGCCCTTGTTATCATCTTATATTGCAACATTCCCAATGTCTTTGAGGTCTTTGATGATAAAATTGATGGCAGGCCCTCGTTATCATCTTAAATTGCAACATTCCCAATATCTTTGAGGTCTTTGATGATAAAATTGATGGCAGGCCCTTGTTATCATCTTAAATTGCAACATTCCCAATATCTTTGAGGTCTTTGATGATAAAATTGATGGCAGGCCCTCGTTATCATCTTAAATTGCAACATTCCCAATGTCTTTGAGGTCTTTGATGATAAAATTGATGGCAGGCCCTCGTTATCATCTTAAATTGTAACATTCCCAATGTCTTTGATGTCTTTGATGTTGGCAGGCCCTCGTTATCATCTTAAATTGTAACATTCCCAATATCTTTGAGGTCTTTGATGTTAATATTGATGGCAGGCCCTTGTTATCATCTTAAATTGTAACATTCCCAATTTCTTTGAGGTCTTTGACTCCTCCGTCCAAATCTGAATACTCCATTTGTGATGTTATGTAAACTGAATTTGTTCATTTCAAACTGAAATGTTTCACTGTACAGCAACAACTGAAATGTACAACAACCATTTTGATGGAGTATTTAAACCACTCATTTGTTTATATCGAAAAGTTTTGGAGACTTATTCTTCATTACTATTGCAAGTGCATATTGGTTTTGGATTTAAATTTTCACAAGGACAACAAAGTGCAATAATCTCCTGCTGGAGAAGTTGGCAAATGATGGGGGGAAAGGTGCATTGCTCGTCTTTATCTTTGCCGACAGGAGAGAGTAAGTTTGCCATGTCATGCGTATCTCTGATCACAAGGGACGTTGGATTGCAAAAATGGCATTTTCTTTATTTGCATGAATTATTTTTCTTTTTTCGATACTTGATCCAGGCTTGCGCAACAGCTCGACCAGAATGGAAGGGAGCAAAATGGAAAGGGGAAAACACCAACAGCACAGTAGAAGGGAGAGTGAGATCAAGGGGAGCGGGATAAGGACACATGGGGGTGAACAAGTGGAGCGGGATAAGGACACATGGGGGTGAACAAGTGGAGCGGGATAAGGACACATGGGGGTGAACAAGTGGAGCGGGATAAGGACACATGGGGGTGAACAAGTGGAGCGGGATAAGGACACATGGGGGTGAACAAGTGGAGCGGGATAAGGACACATGGGGGTGATCAAGGGGAGGGGGATAAGGACACGTGGGGATGATCAAGGGGAGGGGGATAAGGACACGTGGGGATGATCAAGGGGAGGGGGATAAGGACACATGGGGATGAACAAGGGCAGCGGGATAAGGACACATGGGGATGATCAAGGGGAGGGGGATAAGGACACATGGGGACGAACAAAGGGAGCGAGATAAGGACACGTGGGGGTGAACAAGGGGTGGGGGATAAGGACACGTGGGGATGATCAAGGGGAGGGGGATAAGGACACATGGGGATGAACAAGGGGAGCGGGATAAGGACACGTGGGGGTGAACAAGGGGAGGGGGATAAGGATACGTGGGGATGATCAAGGGGAGCGGGATAAGGACACGTGGGGGTGAACAAGGGGAGGGGGATAAGGACACATGGGGATGAACAAGGGGAGCGGGATAAGGACACGTGGGGATGATCAAGGGGAGGGGGATAAGGACACGTGGGGATGATCAAGGGGAGGGGGCTAAGGACACATGGGGATGAACAAGGGGAGCGGGATAAGGACACTTGCGGGTGAACAAGGGGAGGGGGATAAGGACACATGGGGGTGAACAAGGGGAGCGGGATAAGGACACGTGGGGGTGAACAAGGGGAGGGGGATAAGGACACATGGGGGTGAACAAGGGGAGGGGGATAAGGACACATGGGGGTGAACAAGGGGAGGGGGATAAGGATACGTGGGGATGATCAAGGGGAGCGGGATAAGGACACGTGGGGATGATCAAGGGGAGGGGGATAAGGACACGTGGGGATGATCAAGGGGAGGGGGCTAAGGACACATGGGGATGAACAAGGGGAGCGGGATAAGGACACGTGGGGGTGAACAAGGGGAGGGGGATAAGGACACATGGGGTGAACAAGGGGAGGGGGATAAGGACACATGGGGATCATCAAAGGGAGGGGGATAAGGACACGTGGGGGTGAACAAGGGGAGGGGGATAAGGACACATGGGGATGAACAAGGGGAGCGGGATAAGGACACATGGGGGTGAACAAGCTGCACACAAACTGAATGAAACACAGCATGAAGAGGGAAGAGAAAGCGGGCACAAAC
Organism: Myxine glutinosa; assembly: GCF_964187855.1. Lineage (NCBI taxonomy): Eukaryota > Metazoa > Chordata > Myxini > Myxiniformes > Myxinidae > Myxine > Myxine glutinosa. The sequence continues at coordinate 55,116,732 of NC_136272.1, forward strand.
CAGAAAACGACCGAACTAATGAACAACGACCAAAGGAAAAGGGGCGAGGAAGAGAGGAGAAATAAGAATCATCTGGAACAGGGTGTTCTTGTGAAAACGGTCATTTAGGGTAGAGCAGAACATGAACATGGATGGAGGATGACCTAAGGTAGCGGTGAACAGCTGTATTGAAGCCCTGGGGGGAAGAATGAGAGTGAACAGGCTGGGGGAAGTGGTAGGTTGTACAGACAAGAGAAAAGAGGAAGAAATGACTGGAGGTGAGCAGTGAGCCTGGATTTTGGGAGTTTAACAAGTGGATAACTGGGAGATCACGTACACCTTGCAGAATCCTGGGAGGGACAGAGCCAAGACATGGCAGGAGGTGCAAGACCAAAAGGAAGGTGGTGGGATACAGAAAGGCCACCCACCTGCCTGTGATAAAAAGTAACAGGCGTAATCACTCAGCATCATCCTGGTACATAATAATTATTTTAATAAAAAGTAACAGGCCGAGGCACTGAGCTTCGTCCTGGGAGATCCCAATTATTTTACATAAAAAGGTAACATGCCAAGACATTCAGTTTCGTCCTGAAAGATCACAATTACTTTAATGAAAAAAGGTTACAGGCCGAGACACTCAGCTTCGTCTTGGAAGATCCCCATTATTTTATATAAAAAGTAACAGGCCGGGACACTCGGCTTCATCCTGGAAGATACCCATTATCTACTACAGTCGTGGCCAAAAATATTGGCACCCTTGCACTTTTTTCAAATAATGCACGACAATTTCAACTCGCACCATCCGTCACCAACTCAATGAAAGGGGGTTCTATGGTAGGAAAACCAGGAGGACCCCACTGCTGAGAGAGAGACATGAGAAAGCCAATCTGCAGTTTGCCGAAACACACCTGAACAAACCAAAATCCTTCTGTGGACAGATGAGATCAAATTAGAGCTTTGTGGTAAAGCACATCATCTCTATGTTTACATAAAATAAAAAGAAGCCTTCAAATAAAAGAACACCTTCCCTACAGTTAAACATGGAGGAGGTTCAGTGATGTTTTGGGGTTGCTGTGCTGCCCCTGGCACTGGGTGCGTTGAATGTGTGCATGGCATCATGAAATCAGGAGATTACCAAGGCATTTTGGAGCGTAATGTTGAACCCAGTGTCAGAAACCTGGGTCTCCTTTGAAGGTCATGGGTCTTGCAGCAGGGCAATACCCCCACAAACACACTTCAAAAAGCACTCAGGAATGGTTCAAGACAAAACACTGGACTGTTCTGAAGTGGCCAGCAATAGGTCCAGATCTAAATCCCATTGAACACCTGTGGGGAGATCTGAAAACAGCAGATGGGAGAAGGCACCCTTCAAATCTGGGAGAACTGGAGCAGTTTGCACAAGAAGAGTGGGACAAACTGCCAGTAGAGAGGTGGAGGAAGCTCATTCATGGCTACAGGAAATGCTTGACTGCAGTTATTTTGTCCAAAGTCTGTGCTACCAAATATTAAGTCTTGGGTGTCAATATATTTTCTGATTTGAAAGGATATATTGAGTTCTGAATCCTCGTCCCCAAGAGAAGGGCACAAGAAGGAGGCCCAGCTGAAGGAGACGGAAGCAGACATTAAGCATCAGCAGCAGGTAACCAATGGCTTGGTATGGACCTTGCTAGATGACAAGCAGGAGTGCTACTGTGAGTTGAAGTCCAGAAATAAACAGCCACAGCAGGAGCTCCAGAACATGCAGCAGCGTGAGTGGCAACGATTGCGTAGTGTTGAACTTTTACCTGGCACCCCATACACGTTTCGGAAGAACAAACTTGAAGATTACCCTTACGCGTACTGGAAGAGAAGTCCAGGTGCAAACCCTAATGAGGGGAACACCGGGGAAGGGTATCTTGGGTTTTTAAAAAGGTGATGATCGCCACCCCACCTCATTGTATTCCACTGCTTTGTATAACCCTGAGTTTTGCTTACAGTCCATCTTTTAGTATAGTCGAATGCCTGCCATTAACCTGAGATTTGCGTTGAACAACCCCATCTTGAGTAATGGGTTTCTGATCGCTTTTTGCGTTTGATTCTGTATGGGAAGCTTCGGCCCACATTGTATTTAATTTCAAATGACTTTATTCTTCATTGCTTGTAATCTTTTTAGATTGCCTCAGAATTATGCAGGGAGGCCAATATTTACTCAATCATTTATCTATATCTCTCTCTTTTCCTTCCTCTCTCGGTCTAAAGCGATTATAAGGGGTGAAGGGTGCTCATAAGAGGTATTTGAATGCCGTCTGAGATTTATCGCCCCAACTTCATGGTTAAGGACCTGGTCCCACCCTATCACAGCCAGTGTGAAGTTCCCTTGAGCAAGGATCTTCGCGCACCCCATGAAGACCAAGATAACATCGCAGATAGAAGACAATACTTCTATGAAAAATCCCCAGTGGGCAAAGGTTGATAATGAAATATCTTTCTTTCCTTTTTCTTCCTTTCCTAAAAATACATTTGATGATCAACGACACGACTGATGGGGATTTCATCAGACCCCTCACACAGATGGAGCCAGATTGTGGACAAGACAAAAAGTTTACATGTCGCACTACGCCATACAGATGAGTCAGATTGGTGGCTCTGGTTATGTTTTAAAACAGCATGGCATTTGTTTAACCTCGCCTCGTCAACTATGTATTATTTCTCTTTGCGAGGCAGCAATCCGTATCGGTTGGAGGAATGAACACAAAAAGCATGTTGACAGTTATTTCGACCTTGGCCAAAGTATATTAATGCCAGTGTGACTTGGTGTGGCTAAGAATTCTGAGTCGTGGGGACTCAGGATTTCTTCCTTATGCAAGCCTTATCTTGAATAAATTCTCTTGCACATTGTCCGGAGTTGTAAAGTGATTTCCTGAGTAATGGAAACCGTAAATTCCCTGACTTTAGGATGGCGGAAGATAAGAGATGGTGGTGAACAGCTGCTTTAAAGACCTGGAGGGAGGAGTGGGATTGAAGAGAGTGAGGGAGTTTGTTCCAGAGGCGGGACAAAAGAGGAGTGAAGGTGAGCAGAGAGTCTTGATTTTGGCAATTTCACCAGAAGAGGGTTACTGGCAGATCTTGTGCGACCTGCAGGAATATTTGGTGGACAGAGCACAGATAGAGCAGGGGGAGCTAGGCCGAATAGGACTCTGTAGAAGACAGAAAGACCACCTTCCTGCCTCCGGTGAATGAGTGAAAGGCCCTCAGAGTTAGCTTCATAGCGGCAGATTCCAATGATTCTGAATGCTTTTTTAAAAAGCGGGTGAAGCCGAGCTAGGTGTAAGGCAGGAGCACCAGCCCAGAGGGGAGAGCAGTATTCCATTCACCTGCAGATGAAAGCCTTGTATGTGGTGAGGAGCTCAGGTGTGCCAATGAAAGACTTCGCATGGCGGATGGTGCCCAGTCGGCGACTGGCTTTGGAGGCCAGCTTGGAAATGTGGTTTTCCCAGGAAAGATCATGGCAGATAGTGAGACCCAAAAGCTTGAGTGACAGAACTTCTTGGAGAGGATTGTTGAGAAAGTAGATGGGAGGGTTATCCAGACGGTCTTTTCGGAGAGACAAAGTGAGAGTGTGAGATTTGTCAGTACTGAAAGACATGTTCCACTTGTTTGACCAGTCTGTGATTTTGTCCAGGTCTTCAGAGAGTGAGGAGGCTGCAGACTGCCGATCTGAGGGATGAGGAATGGAGCGGCAGAGAGTGGAGTCATCAGCAAAGAGAAAGAGAGGATTTTCCAGAGAGACGGAGAGATCATTGATGAAGACCAGAAAAAGCACAAGGCCCAGAACACTGCCTTGGGGAACTCCAGCCTGAACAGGAAGTGGAGATGAGAGAAAACCATTCAGGGCAACACGTTGACTACGACTCGAGAGGAAGTCCGCAAGCCATGCATGGAGATTTCCATGGATACCATCGGAGGAGAGTTTGGTGAGCAGAGTGGGGTGCCAGACCGTATCGAAGACAGACCGAAGACGTAATATATCAAGGGAGACAGCTCTGATTTCCTGTTGGCATTGAGGACCTCCATCCATTGTTGAGACAGCATAAGCAACATGTCCAGAGTCGAGTGAACTGGTCTGAATCCAACTTGATGATCAGAGATCAAGCCATTGGAGAAGAGGAAGGATTTGATATCCGAAGCAATGATGGATTCCATGACTTTGCTGATAATTGGGAGCAGGCTGATTGGTCTGTAGTTGCAAGGATCTGTTTTTGCACATTTTTTGTGTAAAGCGGTGATGTTGGCTGATTTCCATGCAGATTGTAGATGACCTTGAGCAAAGGAGAGGGTGAAGAGAACAGAGAGAGGGCGAGATAGAGCGGCAGAGCAGGATTTTAGGACCCGTGGGCTGATGCCATCTGGTCCAGTTGCAGAATCAGAGTCGAGGTTTGACAGAAACTTCTCCACCTTGTCAGAGTCCAGGAGCAGCTGGGTTTGACTGGGTAAAGTGGGTACAGAGAGGGATGGGTTTGGGACACAGGATTTTGAGGCAAACACAGAGTTGAGCCCAGGCTTTGTCATGTGTGGTGTCACCTGTGTAGCCAGGTTTGAGACAGGCCTGCGAGTTCAGTCTTGAGAGTAGAGAGATAGTGCTTCCTGGCTCCCGTGAGGGTAGACACACACTTGTTCTGAGCTTGGTGGAAGGAACTGAGATTGTCTTCAGTTGGATTAGCCTTCCAAGAGGCAAAGGCAAGTTGTTTCAGGGCAACTGCCTCACAGCAAGATTCAGTGTACCATGGATAGGAGGAAGGGTATGACAACTGAAGACGAGATGGGATAAATCTGTGCAGGAGAGAGAGCAATTTACTTTGGAAGAATTCCCAGGATGAGTTGATGTCAGAGGCATTAGAGATGGGAGACCAGTCCAGATGATTGATGGCTGCTTGAAGACCATGCCAGTCAGCCTGAGTGAAATGCCAGACCCATCGACGCTGAGGAGGCTCTCTGAGAATGGCCAGAGAGATGTCCACTTTAACAATCACATGATCAGAAGAACCGATTGGAGCAGAAGAAGAGCAACAGACATTTGCAGGGAAGTTAGTCATAACCAAGTGTAGAAAGGAAGACGCTCTGTTGCCTGAGATCTGTGTCGTGAAATTGACAGATTGTGTCAGTCCCAATGAGTCGCAGAGGTCCTTTGCTGACGAGCCATGGCTGGTAAGAGAGGCTGACGTTGAAGTCGCCACATGTGAGGAAGAGACAGTTGGGATGAGTGGATAGAGGTTGGTCCATGTTGTCAGACTACGAAATGTAAATGGAGTCTTCACTGTTTGGAGGACGGTACAAAACACATATGAACAAAAGGTGGGAGTGGAGAGGACGCCATAGCCAGAGGTACTCCTGGGGGTGGGGTGGAGAGAGGGCAGTACAAGGAGAGTGAGGAACAGAGTTTTTGATAAAGAAAGCAACCCCGCCACCAGGACGAGGCTCACGTCTATCATACCGGAGGAGGGAGTAACCAGGAAGAGATATTAAGGAATCAGAGACATCTTGAAGGAGGAAAGTTTCTGTTAAGCAGATTATGTCTGGTTTGTCAGAGGCAACCTGTATGGAGAGATCAATCAGGTTTGAGCAAAGGCCCCGGATGTTTGAGGTCCATACCGTTAAGGAAGAGGGAGGGGGAGCATCTGGTACAGGACAGGGGAGGGGAGGAGTCGGGTAAGATGAGGGGTGAGAGGGGAGGTATGGAAGGCTGTTGATAGTATGTCAGAGATTGCAGAAGACTTAGGAGAAAGGGAAGGATGAGGAGGACAAAAGGTTTGATGGTGATGGGAAGAGGCACAGTGAGGTGTTGTTTGAGGGGGGACAGAGCAATGTCGAAGGTTGGAGGAGGTGGAGGTATGAGATAGAAGGGAGACGAAGTGGGGAGGAGGCAGCTTTGAGGAGGGGGAGAATTGGAGAAAGATGGTAGTGGGGGGGGGGGGATTTGAAGGGGAGGGGTTGGGGGGGGATTTGAAGGAGAGGGGTGAGGGGGGAGTTTAGAAAGTGGATGATAAATGAAAAACGAACATTCATTACAAACTGTGTTTATTGTGATTTTCAAGTCAGAGATCCGTTTAAAAACGATAGAGGAGGGGTGGATTGAAGGTGAGTTTAGAGAATGTAGAAAGGAAGGATTGCAGGAAATTGAATATTTTTTGAAGTGGAATGAATTGAAGAGGAAATTGAAAAAAGCCTTTTAAATAGGAAGAAAAACAGCGTGTTGTAATAAACCACTGAATAAAACACTGCAGGGGACAGTTTAAACATATTTAAATGATATTTCAACAAAACCGTGAAAAACAATCTGGGAAAAGTCCCCAAGTGATGACGTGGCTTTGAGAAAGAAGGAGAAAGGGTTGAATGAGTATGGAGGAAACTATAGTTGGAAAAGCTGGAGAGGGGGAATAAAAAGGAGATAAAGGGGGCGGCGCACAAGGTGAGACAAGGGGGTGAGAGAACAAGCACGTGTCCGCAATGAGAGAAATAATTTATAAAGTAATTTTTTTTTTTGTATTTAAAACGTTAGACAAAGGATACGATAAGGATATTAAAGGATAAGATAAAACATTAGACAATGTTCGTGGGAGGTAGGGGTGTGGGGGGGGGGGGGGGGTAGAAAATCAAAGAAACAAGCAAATACATTGAAAGAAAGAACTTAAATTCACAAAACACCGACGCGGGGGGAGGGAAGCCTCGAGATACCAGGCTGCGCATGCGGTGCGAACAAAAAACGACGAATTACACACAAGTTTGCAATAATTACAAAAGGAAAACTAACTGGAAACACACAATAACACATACGCAATAAAATAACCAGTGGAAATTTGACAAAGACACGAATGGGAAAATACTCAAACTTTGATGCAGTGAAAGATTGAAGCAAGCCTCTTCGCTCGAGGGACCGAAAGCCAAAGTCCAAGAGTTATTTGAAAAAAGTGTAAGGGTGCCGATATTTTTGGCCACGACTGTTTATCATTTTTAAGTCTTTGCTGTGAATCTGTTGGGGTTGTCAAAGCACGTGCTCTAACAACTCGGACACCAAGTGTGATGTTTAACTGTATGCTATACAGTATGTGCTGTGCATGAAACCTGTGAATTGTGCGTCGTTATGCGAATACAATGGTGCAGCTCTCTCACCACAAGTGGGAATTGCTCAGTCCTTCCTTTATGTTGTTAGGCAACAGCCTTTGTAACCGTTCTGTTTTCTCAACGTTGGACACTGGCACAGTTCTTGAAATACTCTGATCACCATACTCAACAGCAAGCCAACTCCTGATTTCGAAGATGGACCTGAAAATACAGAAATTACTTGAACTTACTTGCTTCACCTGACCTGTTTCACTAGGGTTTTAGGGCTCGGGTTATGTTATCGAAGGTTTTGCAAAAAAAAAAGGAGAAGCATTTAATCAGGAGTTAATTTGACCATGTATTAATCATAGCCATAAACAGGTGTGTACTTGGAAGTGATGAAGCAACGTCAAACATGTTGGGAAACAAAATTATCAACTGGTTCCAGGTCACAAAGCCTGGTGTTAGCTTAGCGGTTAGGGTGCCGGCTTGGGATCCTGGGTTCGAATCCCGGTCGATCGCTGAATTAACGCCAGGGGGGTTGACTCAGCCTGTCATCCTTCTGAGGTCGGCAAATTTAGTACCAGGTCACTGGTAATTCTCTGTGTGTCGCAAGAAGCGACTCACAGGGTTGGCGGCAGGAAGGGCATCCGACCGTAAAACATTGCTTCAAAAAAAGGGGACAAAAAGGCCAACGCCTGCTCTGCGGGAAAAATGGCCTCTAAAGGCGGCTCCCTTCCAGGTCACAAACAGAGTTCACGAATCTGCTTATGTATTTTGGAAAGTTTCACTAATTTGCAAGTTATTTCAGCACAATCTAATATCCATTCATTCATTCATGCATTTACCATGCTCTGATCCTGGATACCTCGCCACTCCGACGATGCAGATATCTAACATGATAAACCCAAACGAAGCTGCATCATGATGAGTCGTCATACCGACAATTCACTGCAGTATCGATCAAAGCTGTTCCATTGATCATTCAAATATCTACTCGATATAATGAAGGTATTTCAATGTCAATACAAAAGCATAATTAAACACACTCGATTCCTCTTTGTTCATTCAACAGGTTGTTTCTCTTTTTTCCAGGAAACCATACAGAAACACAACTTGGATAATTGAGAAATCATTAATGCTAACTCATTCCTTGAATATAAAACATAACATGTGGCTTTTGTACTGCAGATTTCTATGCAGATTGATATAAAAGATGGAAGCAGAATTTAAAGTTTGTCATACTGCAAAGAGAGCAACGGAAACTGTGTTTGAAGTGAACAAATATGTGTTCTGTACACAGGTATTCTCTTCCAAGTCTCCTGCTCTAACACCAGTTCCAAACAAACTCCAGTCATTAATTTTTGCATGCAGACAGGGCATGGAGTTCCTGGCCAAGGAATGTGATATTACTTCTGCAAAAGGGTCATTCAGATATCATAGAAACTGCAAAGTTACGTATTGTTGTGATTCAAGGAACATCCAACAACGAAGGCAATGGCATCCAACATACAGGTCCCTTGGTTGAGTTATTTCCTTTGTGTAAGACCAGAGTAATCCCTTCCTCTTGTGTCATGCGCTTGATTGTGATTGAATGCGTTGGTGAGATTTAGAGGCTTTTCCCCCTTTTCCTCCTTATTTCCTAGGGGTAATTGTAAATTCCTGGCGAGCCCGGCAGAGCATGCTGTGGTGCAGCTAGGGCGCCAGCTAACTAACATATGGCGCTAAAAGCTGGTTTGAATCGCGCGCCAAAACCCAACAGCCACTTTGCTTTCTCCCACCATAATCGTCTTTTACACGACCCCACAACTACACAACATTTACCAAAAATTGACACACACTTTTATTTACACTTTGTTTTATTAGCTTGTCCCCTGCACAGCAGAAGTCGGGGTTTTGTCATCACTTCCGTCTGTGTCTGTGTATGTGTGTGTCTGTCCGGGCCGTAACTTTTTTTACCATTTGAGTTTTGTCATCAAACTTTCACCAAAGCTTTATTATGATAGTACGCAGAAGGCAAATTAATAATTTTGTCAGAAGGTCAAAAGGTCAAAGGTCAGCATCACATAAAATCATCAATTTTCATCCAATTGACCTGAAATTTAAATTTATAATTTGAGTTTTGTCATCAAATTTTTAACAAAGCTTTATTATGAGAATATGGAGAAGGCAAATTAATAATTTGGTCAAAAGGTCAAAGGTCAGCATCATAAAATCGTCAACTTTCATCCGATTGACCTGAAATTTTAAGAATTTGCATGTTGGGCCAATGAATTGGTTCACCAATCAAAAGCTTGAAGCTAATTGTTTTTTTTTTAGATCAAAATGTCAAAGGCCAAGCAAGGCTGCATAAAATCTTAAATTTTCATTTTGTTTTTATTTTAAACCGTTTTCATTATTTGCACCATCGGAAGAAGAAGAAGATGTCTGAATACAAACGAACACGGACGGGCTTTGCATTTTCAGATGTTTTCTAATTTTCATTGTAGTTGATATTGCATTAAGACATTATGCACGCTGTTCATCGCCCCAAGACCCGAAAACACGACAAACCACGAACCACAACTTTGCCTCAACCCACCCACAACGTATCCATATTGCACCATCGACTGATCTCCTCGCACCAGCGACATTGGCCACAGCTTGAGAGTGTGGGGAAGGTAGCGCAGAGAGCAGCAGCGAGCACTTCCATTCTCCGAGCACCTCCATCCTCCGGATTTCATACAACACCAGAACAAGCTGGTGCCAATTCGCCATCATTTCCTTGTTGATACCTAATCACTCTGTTTGTTCCGCCAAGTAATTAAGAGCTCCCAGAATCGCCCCCACACCTGTACCGTGTCCCAAGCAAGCTCCAATGTTAATCGGGAGACGTTCACATGGCACATCTGGAGAGCAAACTGAGGACCGGTCGTTGCAGAGGTCTCACGTGGACGTGGACAAAACATCCGTATTTGCACCAAGCGGCCATTAAGATCTCGTGTTGAGCCCCGCCCTCGCTAAAGGACTATAAAAGAGCAGTAACAGCAGCGATTCTCGGCGTGTTGGTTTTTGGCTTCAGTGCCCGTCCTGTGCTTGCTTCATGGGGCTTCATGGTTCTTCAAGGGAGAACAATTAGGGTTAAGGGTGGTGCTCACACTGGCAGGTTAGAGCTGGGAAATGAAGCATTGGGGCAGATGGAGCAAGCGTAGTGTAGAGCACATGCAGGACCGAAGCTAATCCAGACGTACACACTATTTAGACTTCTCACACAGTACGCTATTCCTCATGCATTTTCTTGGCTTTTGGTATATAAAATCGAACGCAGGAGCTCAACCAGGCCCAGTGCCACCAACTGCCCTCTTTTGGGCAACCACTGATATGCACCTTCACAGGTCCCTTTTGCACCACCCACACCCCACCGCACCTCCAAGATCATGCACCCTAGACACCGTATTCCTCCTTTTAACCGCTCCCTTTAGCATTTGTGTCATGGAGGCACGACGGCACCACTTGGTGAGACAAGAGGCCAATTAACCTCATCCTTTCTCTCTTCTTTCTGTTCTGACCGCCCTTCCGTGAATGTCTGATTGGGTACCCAGGTCTTATGCATACAGTAACTGGTTGGTAAGACATCATTTAAGTTCTACATCTTGTCCGTTTTCTTTGCTGTACATAATCGCGAGCACTCTTCACTACTCGCGATTGCCCCCATTGTACATTTTGCTTTGTATTCCACCTTTCACCTTTTTGATTAATTTTGATTGCCTTTACTACATTAAAGTCCTTAAGTTCCCTCCACTCCACCCCCGTCCCCTCCCCACATGACCCCACATTTGCATTACATTGTTGGTTCTTGTACATGATAAATAACTTCTTGTTGAACTTAATTTCCAATCTGTCCGTGCTCGGCTTTTCCCCATTGGTCCAGCACTGTTCTCACATAGGTTAGTCTGGGAGGTTATAATTCCCAAAGTAATTGGCTCATATCCAAGTCCAGAATGCACTAGCAGTTGCTCGGCCGCCCTAATGAAGATCTTATCAAGATAATCGTAGTGCATAACCGAGGACGCATCCCCGGCTGGAAGACCACTTTGCCTACAGTTAAATGGCAAAAAGACGGAGGACAATGGACCACGTGGTTGACTAATTGGCATTCGCGGTTGATTAAGCCCCAGTCATACCGGATTTGAGTGGCCACGAATCGCCCCGATCACCCCCGATCTGGCGATTCCCCGCACCAACATGACTTTTCGGCAAGATCGGCTGTAAATTTTCCCACAGTCATACCAAAACACCCCTGCCACGACTCCCGTACGATCGCGCCGTGACTGCCGCACCGACAAAGCCCGATCCGCCAAGTGCGCGGCAAGATCTCCACAAGTCCTAGCCCGTGCCCACACGTCTTCGCCCCGATCCACCCCGATCCCACTACGACCGCACTACGACGGCACTACGACCGCAGTACGCACGCGTACGTGCCCACCCGTCCGAGCCCGACTGCGCGGCGGCCGTCCTTGCCCTATATAAGAACGGCCAAGAATCGCGCCGACCTAACTACGATCTTAAAATTCAGACGACGCTAATTCACGTTATTTTTGAATGTCGTTTGTATAAATCATCAACTCCAAGCCTTCCAATGATGCTGCCAGCCAGGAAGAGGGGGAGGGGATCCAGGAAGACGTGCACAATCACGCGGCCGCCGTGACCAGCTTGGATGTGATCGATGTGACCAGCTTGGAATCAGGAGATGAAATGATTTCGCCACCGGGGATCGCCTATATATACCCGGTCTTGTGATAGGTCGTACTGGCGCCTACTGGTGCTTACTGCATGCTTACGGCAGTCTTGGCGCAGTCTTGTTAATTCGTGAGAGATCGGCAATGATCGTGAGTCGTCGTACTGCTGCGCGAACGTGGTCGGGATGGATCGGGGCAATTCTTGGAAGATCGTGATGGCAGTCGTACGGCGTCCATGTGAGGACGTATGGCGGTCGTATCAGTGCTTGCTGGATGCGGAGCGAATCGTGGCAGCCAAGTTTCCCGACCGCCGCAAGACACTCCACGACCATTTTCCCGATGCCCACACGCGCCCGTACGACACCCTCCAGACAGCAGCAAGAGTTTGAAAAACGCCACGAATCGCCACGATAATTTTGAACAGTTCAAAATTGTCGGGGCGGCTTCCCGTCTCGACCCGAACTGCCAAGTACACCCCCCGATCATCCAGGAATCGCCAAGACCCCAATACGATCTGGCCAAGAATGTCGCCCCGATCTTAGGTCGTGGCGATTCGTGGCCTGAAAATGGCCGGTATGACTGGGGCTTTAACAACCCACCATGATAAGTTATTTGTCATGCCCGGTGGCATAAAGCCCAGTAAGTTTTGAGGGTAATGGAGGAATCACTCCTCGTAGTAGACCCGAACCCATGGCTGTAACAGTATGTAAACTAGAACGGGCACTCGGTAGAGCGCATACCTTCGCCGCAGCTACTGTTCTGTACTGTACTAAAATACGATTTTGACCTTTTCGTGACCTTGACCTTGACCTTTGACCCGATTGCTCCCAAAATCTAATCAAATGTGTCCCGTATAATAACCAATCATCCCACCAAATTTCATGCAATTCGGTTGAATACTTTTTGAGTTATGCGAATAACATACACACACACACACACACACACAGACATACAAATAAATACACAGCGATCAAAACATAACCTTCCGCTTTTGCGAAGGTAATAAGCTGCATGTAAACAGCAAGCTCCTGGGGGAAAAAAGACCTGATTTGTGAAGGGCCTGCATACCAGTTGACGACTGAAGATGGGACGACCACAAAGAATATAGAAATTGAAAATTTCCGTTCAACTCCACAGGAAACAGACTCGAGTAGTTCTATGCTGCATGCATGGAAAAGATAAGGGATACAAGTACATCCGCATCAAAATCCCAGACAGTGATGTGCTCTTCATCCTCACGTTGGAAAATGTCATTTTCTTCGATACTGGCACGGAATAAGCAAAGACTGTTCAACATCACTGAGGTCGCAAGGGCTACACACACACAGCAGCACTACACAGTGATTGTGTCTCCACGCATACACTGGATGTGACACAACCAGCACCTTCAAGGGAGAAGGAAAGATCAAGCCCATGAAAACACAAGAAAATTCCAAGGTTTTCAGTTGTACTGTCCAGGTTGGGAGAAATGTGGGATGTGGCAGAGGACCTAATTGATGAACTAGGTGTTCACTTGTGCCATTTATGGTCGTGCTCGAGTGCATAAGGTCAATGAACTGCTGCATGTCCGCAAAAAGGAGTTACGTGCCAAGGAGAAACAACTCAACCCTTCAAAGAATGCGGATCTGGGAACACTACGACCAAGTAGAAGAAGTCGAGAGCAGCACATACAGCGGGTGAACTATCAGATTGGAATCTGGTAGAGGGCCCATATCGCCAAACCAGATATTCCAGATGTAATGGTTTGCCTGGGATGGGAGTTTAGGGATGGCAAGCTAGAACCGCCTATGGTACATAGGAAGTGTTCAACCACAACAACTCATCAATATTATCAACTAATCACTAGATTTTGGGGATGTGGACTTAGATGACTCAGATGCAGAACTGACAGATATCCCATATAATATCAGTTTGGTGGAGACTCGATGAAATTATGGGATTATATCTGTTGCAGTTCTCTCTCTATTGGTCACGCCTTTATAAGTAAGTTGGTTCGAGAGTGAGAGGACTGTCTGTTTGAGACGGAGTTCAAGTTGGTAAGCTTCGTGTTTTCTTGTATATGGATCATTTGCTTAATAATGCCTTATATTGCTGCTTGCTTATTGGCTGCCATTCTTTTGAAGATGACTGGAGACTTGATTGAATAAAAGCTAACGCTTTCGGAGTTTGTGGAATGATCATTTTACCACAGAGACAGCACTGACAGCGATCATGATTGACAATAATCACAGATATCCCAGATCAGTTTGGTGGAGACAGCACTGACTGATCATGATTGACAATAATCACAGATATCCCAGATCAGTTTGGTGGAGACAGCACTGACAGTGATCAAGATTGATAATAATCACAGATATCCCAGATCAGTTTGGTGGAGACAGCACTGACAGTGATCAAGATTGACAATGATCATACATATCCCAGATCAGTTTGGTGGAGACAGCACTGACAGCGATCAAGATTGACAATAATCACAGATATCCCAGATCAGTTTGGTGGAGACAGCACTGACAGCGATCAAGATTGATAATAATCACAGATATCCCAGATCAGTTTGGTGGAGACAGCCCTGACAGCGATCAAGATTGATAATAATCACAGATATCCCAGATCAGTTTGGTGGAGACAGCCCTGACAGCGATCAAGATTGATAATAATCACAGATATCCCAGATCAGTTTGGTGGAGACAGCACTGACAGTGATCAACATTGACAATAATCACAGATATCCCAGATCAGTTTGGTGGAGACAGCCCTGACAGCGATCAAGATTGATAATAATCACAGATATCCCAGATCAGTTTGGTGGAGACAGCCATGACAGTGATCAAGATTGACAATAATCACAGATATCCCAGATCAGTTTGGTGGAGACAGCACTGACAGTGATCAAGATTGACAATGATCATACATATCCCAGATCAGTTTGGTGGAGACAGCACTGACAGCGATCAAGATTGACAATAATCACAGATATCCCAGATCAGTTTGGTGGAGACAGCCCTGACAGCGATCAAGATTGATAATAATCACAGATATCCCAGATCAGTTTGGTGGAGACAGCCCTGACAGCGATCAAGATTGATAATAATCACAGATATCCCAGATCAGTTTGGTGGAGACAGCACTGACAGTGATCAACATTGACAATAATCACAGATATCCCAGATCAGTTTGGTGGAGACAGCCCTGACAGCGATCAAGATTGATAATAATCACAGATATCCCAGATCAGTTTGGTGGAGACAGCCCTGACAGCGATCAAGATTGATAATAATCACAGATATCCCATATCAGTTTGGTGGAGACAGCACTGACAGCGATCAAAATTGACAATAATCACAGATATCCCAGATCAGTTTGGTGGAGACAGCCCTGACAGTGATCAAGATTGATAATAATCACAGATATCCCAGATCAGTTTGGTGGAGACAGCCCTGACAGTGATCAAGATTGACAATAATCACAGATATCCCAGATCCGTTTGGTGGAGACAGCACTGACAGCGATCAAGATTGACAATAATCACAGATATCCCAGATCAGTTTGGTGGAGATAACACTGACAGTGATAAAGATTGACAATAATCACAGATATCCCATATCAGTTTGGTGGAGACAGCACTGACAGCGATCAAGATTGATAATAATCACAGATATCCCAGATCAGTTTGGTGGAGACAGCACTGACAGTGATAAAGATTGACAATAATCACAGATATCCCAGATCAGTTTGGTGGAGACAGCCCTGACAGTGATCAAGATTGACAATAATCACAGATATCCCAGATCCGTTTGGTGGAGACAGCACTGACAGTGATAAAGATTGATAATAATCACAGATATCCCAGATCAGTTTGGTGGAGACAGCACTGACAGCGATCAAGTTTGACAATAATCCCAGATATCCCAGATCAGTTTGGTGGAGACAGCACTGACAGCGATCAAGATTGACAATAATCACAGATATCCCAGATCAGTTTGGTGTGAACTCCACTCATGGCTTCCTCTCCTGCTGCAGTCGACGACTCTGATTCTGCAACTGGACCAGACGGCATCATCCCACGGGTCCTAAAATCCTGCTCTGCCGCTCTATCACACCATCTCTCTGTTCTCTTCACCCTCTCTTTTGCTCAAGGTCATCTGCCATCTGCTTGGAAATCAGCCATTACCGCTTTACACGAAAAATGTGCAAAAACAGATCCTTGCAACGACAGCCCATATCAGCATGCTACCAATAAATAAGCAAGGTCATGGAATCCATCATCGCTTCCTCTTCTTCCTCAAATCTTCCTTCAAATCTTACTTCCTCGTCGCTTCCTCTCATCTTCCTCTTCTCCAATGGCTTGACCTCAGATCATCAATTTGGATTCAGAGCAGGTCACTCCACTCTGGATATGCTGCTTCTGCTGTCTCAACAATGGATGGAGGTCCTCAATGTCAAACAGGAAATCAGAGCTGTCTCCCTTGACATATCACGTGCCTTTGATACGGTCTGGCACCCCGCTCTGCTCACCAAACTCTCCTCGTATGGTATCCATGGAAACCTCCACACATGGCTTGCGGACTTCCTCTCTGGTCACAGTCAACATGTGGCCCTGAATGGAATTCTCTCATCTCCTCTTCCTGTTCAGGCTGGAGTTCCCCAAGGCAGTGTTCTGTGCCCTGTGGTATTTCTGGTCTTCATCAATGATCTCTCCGACTCTCTTGAAAATCCTCTCAATCTCTTTGCTGATGACTCCACTCTCTGCCGCTCCATTCCTCATCCCTCAGATCAGCAGTCTGCAGCCTCCCCACTCTCTACAGACCTGGAAAAAATCACAGACTGGTCAAACAAGTGGAACATGTCTTTCAATCCTGACAAATCTCACACTCTTACGTTGTCTCTCTGAAAAGACCGACTGGACAACCCTCCCATCCACTTTCTGAATAATCCTCTCCAAGAAGTTCTGTCACTCAAGCTTTTGGGTCTCACTATCTGCCAGGATCTTTCTTGGGAAAACCACATTTCAAATCTGGCCTCCAAAACCAATCACCGACTGGGCATCCTCCGTCGTGCGAAGTCCTTCCTTGGCACACCTGAGCTCCTCACCACATACAAAGCTTTCATTCGCAGCTTGATGGAGTACTGCTCTTCCGTCTGGGCTGGTGCACCTGCCTCACACCTAGTTCAGTTTCACGCTGTTGAAACCAAAGCCTTTCAGAATCATTGGTATCTCCCGCGATGAAGTCTTTCTGTCTTCTACCGACTCCTCTCCGGCCTTTCCCCCCCAGCTCTCTCTGTGCTCTGTCCCCCAAATATTCCTACAGGTCGCACAAGATCTGCCTGCAACCCTCTTATGGTTAAACTGCCAAAATCAAGACTCTCTGCTCACCTTTACTCTTTCATTCCTCTTTTTTCCCGCCTCTGGTATAAACTCCCACACTCACTTCAATCCTTCTCCTTCTTCCAGGTCTTTAAAACAGCTATTCACTTCTATCTCTTATCTTCCCCCATCTAAAACCTTAATCTTTTCTACCCCAGTTAATCCACCCCACACCCACGTCCTTCAAATTCCGTTTTATTTCCTGAAAGTGCCTGTCGTGTCCATCTTGTTTATCCCATGTATCCTGCCCTCTACCTTCCACAGATCTCCTGATATCCCTGTTCTCTACTGTTGTTGTGCTTCCCTCTCTCCCCCTCTTGTCTTCCTCTTCCTTTATCATATGCTGTTCGTGTTGGCTCTTATACGAATCTAGACCAAGTATCCCCAAAAAAAAAATCAGTGACAAAAAAAAAATCTCAATTTAATCCATTTCAAATTCAGGCTGTAACAATAAAATGTGAAAAAGTCAAGGGGTGTGAATACTTCTGGAAGGCACTGTATACTCCATGGGGAGTTGATGACAAAAGCAAAGATTCACTTTTTTTCTTTGCGCGGTTTCGGAGATGTCCAAATTTTCTTTCTTTAATCCAACCTGGTTGTGATACCATGTGACCCAGGGGAGTCCCTCCTATGTTTAAAATGTTGCATCAATCAGACAAGCGGTTGCAGAGAAAAAAATTAAAGCAAAAATATATAGACATGGACACACAGACAAAATTAGAAAGACAGACAGGCAGGGGCATTACATTAGTATCGCAACCACTTCGAGTGAAGACTAATAACATTGGCAAATCAAAGTCAGTGATACAAATCGGTCAGTGTTAATGCTAGCACCTTGTCAAATTTTTAGCAAGATACATACATGTGCTTAATGACGTTATGAGTAAAATAATTGACTTACAATTCATCCAGCTGAATGTCAAACAACCTTATTTCATCCACAAACCAGCTCCCCTTGTGTCCTATTCCAGAATCATCATGCCAGATACGAATTTTCGTCGGCTTGCCAAGGTATGATGGAATGGAGAAGACGAACATGCGAGTGTCTGCTCTATCAAATCCCTGTGGGCAGAATACAGCAATCCATCACATGCATCAAAATCCATCACAATCCATCACATGCATCGCAACATATCACAATCCACCACATGCATCACAATTCATCACATGCATCACAATCCATCACATGCCTTCACATGCATCACAAGCCATCACAATCTATCACATGCATCACAATCCATCAGATGTATCACAATCAATCACATTCCATCACATGCATCACAAGCCATTACATGCATCACAATCCATCACATGCATCACAATCCATCACATGTATCACAACCCATCACAATCACAATCCATCACATGCATGCATCACAATCCATCACATGCATCACAATCCATCACATGCATCACAATCCATCAGCTCTTGAAAGACGGTATCATAGAACCTAGCCGGTCGCCGTGGCGAGCCCAGGTCTTGGTGGTGCGAAGCGATGCACACCGCGGACGCATGGTAATCGACTACTCCCCAAACGATTAACCGCTTTACACAGCTGGATGCCTACCCCCTTCCGGGGATGGACGCGCTGGTGCGACAGGTGGCCCAGTACTCGGTCTACAGCACTCTCGATCTCCGTAGTGCGTACCATCAGATCCCCATCTCTAGGGCAGATCGTATCTATACCGCATTTGAGTCGGGGCGACGGTTGTACCAGTTTACTCGATTGCCTTTTGGGGTAACGAACGGGGTCCTGTTTCCAGAGGGCCATGGATGACCTCATTGCAAGGGAGAACTTAACCGATGTTTTCGTCTACCTAGACAATCTTGCGGTTTGTGGGTATGACCAAGGGCACCATGATGCTATTCTGAAGCGCTTCCTCGAGGTCGTGCAGAGGTATCACTTAACCATGAACGAGGATAAGTGTCAATACTCTCTACGCAAGATAGATCTTCTGGGGTACACCGTGACCCATGGCTCTGTTGCTCCGGATAAGGAGCGTCTGCGACCTTTGCTCGACATGGCCCCTCCCTGCGATCGGGCGTCCCTGAAGCGCGACCTCGGGCTATTCGCCCATTACTCAAAATGGGTCCAAAATTTCTCCGCAAAACTTCGCCCCCTTGTGGCCTGCGACACACTCCCTCTGCGTCCGGCCACATTGGCGGCCTTTGGAGGCCTTAAGGCCGACATCGCCAGTGCCACTGTGGCGACGATCGACGAGAGCGGATCTTTCGTCCTCGAAAGTGATGCCTCGGATCAGGCCATCGCGGCGACCCTCTCCCAAGGAGGGTGTCCGGTGGCTTTCTTTTCACGGACTCTTACCTCCGCTGAGCGGAGACATTCGTCTGTCGAAAAGGAAGCGTATGCGATCGTCGTCTATTCGGCGATGGTGCCCGTACTTACTCGGGCGATGTTTCCAAATCATCACGGACCAGCAAAGTGTTGCGTTCATGTACGACACATTACACGCCCAGCGCATTAAGAATGAGAAAATCACTCGCTGGCGTATAGAGCTTGCCGACTTCTGCTACACTATCAAATACCGCCCAGGGAAGGATAACCAGGCCGCCGACGCCTTATCGAGACCGGCTACGTGCGCGGGTATCGCCACTTTGGAGGGCCTACGCGTGCTGCATGCCACTGCGGGGCATCCGGGCATAACGCGTTTCACTCATTTTGTGCGGCGTGGCAATCTACCATACTCGATTGACGATATCCGCCGTATCTGTCGCGACTGCGCTATATGCGCGGAAATCAAACCGCGTTTCTATAACCCAGCCATGGGGACTCTGGTTAGGGCTACGAGGCCGTGGGAACGCTTGGTGATGGATTTCAAGGGCCCATTGCCGGTGTCGAGTAACTCTCGCTATCTGCTCACTATCGTCGATGAGTACTCGCGATTTCCCTTCGCTTATACGTGCGTGGACATGACTGCTGCCACGGTAATGCGATGCTTACAGAATTTGTTCTCTATGTTCGGGTACCCGGCCTATGTGCATACCGACCGGGGTGCGGTCTTCTTGTCTCAGGAGGTGCGAGGCTATCTGCTCCAAAATAACATCGCTTCTAGTTACACCACGCCGTACAGACCCCAGGCAAATGGGCAGATCGAACGCTTCAACGGGATTATATGGAGGGCCGTCATGCTCAACCTCCGGACCCTCGGCCGGGGCCTCGATAAATGGGCTTGGTCACTACCTGCGGCGTTGAATTCGATCAGGGCTCTACTGTGTACGGCCACCAACCAGACTCCCCACGAGAGACTTTTCCACCACCCCAGGAGCACGGGGTGTATACAGTCTTTACCCAGTTGGCTCGCTGAGCCCGGGCCGGCCTACCTCAAACGGGCGGTTCGCACGAGCAAGTACGACCCCTTAGTGGACAAAGTGCAGATACTCCAGGCTAATCCTGAGCATGCTCATGTGATGACGGCTGATGGACATGAGACCACTGTCTCCGTACGTCATCTTGCCCCATGTGGGATCGCCGACCCTTGTAGGGAATCGGACGAACCGATCGAACCAATCTATGAGACTATGGACTCTTCCGACGCTCCCGTCGCTGAAAGTCTGCCGACCCTCCCCTCGCCGCATCTACCCGTGCCCGAAGGCTTGGCGGTACCCCCTTCGTCACCTGACTCCGGTAGCTCCTCCGACGCCGGGGTCTCTGGGATACGTGATGCCGTACCCGGGGAATTTCGGACGCGTGCTGGCAGAGAAATTCGCCGCCTGGACCGATACGGTTGGGTCGACTGATACCATGTTCCACACCCTGTTAATGCTGACGCTCGCTCGATTCTAGCCGCTCTGCAGTATAATTCTAAAGGTGGGGAGAATGTAGTGAAATCGTATTCGTACTAATGCTGAACCCAGGTGATGATCGTTGCTCGCTGACACCGCTAGGGGCGTGGCTATAAGACCCGCTGCGGTCGGTGCTCAGGGGGACTTCTCCTGTGACATGTTACATCTAGTGGACTCGCTAACGGTACGCCTGCATAGAATATTAAGCTTGCTTGCATTGAATGTTATGAATGGACCCATGTGATGCCAAACCTTATTCCTATTGCATTTCCTGTGTTTACAGAATGATGTCATGGTCTTAATGGAATTAAACCACCAGATGGACTAAGTTGTGGACCCGATTGGTTTTTCACAACATGTATAACAACCCATCACAATCGCAATCCATCACATGCATTCATCACAATCCATCACAATGCATCACATGCATCACAAGCATCACAATTCATCACAAGCATTACATGCATCACATGCATCACAATCCATCACATGCATCACAATACATTACATGCAGCATATATCCATCACAATCCATCACAATCCATCACATGCATCAGAATCCATCACAATCCATCACAACCCATCACACAGTGAGGGTAGCTGACTAAAAGGTGAATGGAGTTTCGGTCTTAGCGGATATTTCCAGTTTGTGAATCTCCAACAGACAACAAGGTACATAAAAGAACAACAAATCTTTTTTGTTTTTTCAACAATGATCCAATACTCAGGGTTTTACAGTACGGTGTGTGATGCATCGGTACATGATGCATCGGTATATGATGCATCGGTACATGATGCATCGGTACATGATGCATCGCATGCACGATGACAAAATTCGAATATATTGGCATACTTCCAATATTATAATTAAAAAAAATGGGAATTGAATCGTAGATTTATGTATCATGAGTCTTGTGCCCAGATGGACAACATGAGGATAACACGAAGAGGACATAGTTTCTGCGAATACCACATAATAATTGGTGGATTATATGAAACAGCAATTTCTGAATAACAGTAAGAAGGTCAGATAGACTCGACAAAAAGGCATGTGTGAAAATGTACCTTTGACCATAATATAGTGCCAATGTGCCATATGTCGGTGAGCAACAACCTAATAGTGCCAATGTGCCATATGTCGGTGAGCAACAACCTAATAGTGCCAATGTGCCATATGTCGGTGAGCAACTACAATATAGTGCCATATGTCGGTGAGCAACTACCTTATAGTGCCAATGTGCCATATGTCGGTGAGTAACTGCAATATAGTGCCATATGTCGGTGAGCAACTACAATATAGTGCCAATGTGCCATATGTCGGTGAGCAACAACCTAATAGTGCCAATGTGCCATATGTCGGTGAGCAACTACAATATAGTGCCAATGTGCCATATGTCGGTGAGCAACAACCTAATAGTGCCAATGTGCCATATGTCGGTGAGCAACTACAATATAGTGCCAATGTGCCATATGTCGGTGAGCAACTACAATATAGTGCCAATGTGCCATATGTCGGTGAGCAACAACCTAATAGTGCCAATGTACCATATGTCGGTGAGCAACTACAATATAGTGCCATATGTCGGTGAGCAACTACCTTATAGTGCCAATGTGCCATATGTCGGTGAGCAACTGCAATATAGTGCCATATGTCGGTGAGCAACTACAATATAGTGCCAATGTGCCATATGTCGGTGAGCAACTACAATATAGTGCCAATGTGCCATATGTCGGTGAGCAACTACCTTATAGTAGCCGTTGTCCAGTTTCCGTGCTCCTGTGTTGCCCTTCTCAAACTGCAAATGAAAGAAGGCGTTTGACTCCGTTCCGGCATGCTGAATAAGTCCAGTCGTGAACGAAATAAGGTACATGTATTCGTGCTCAACAAGGTTGTCCTTCAGAGGCAGGATTTTCCACTGAAATGATCAATGGAGAATGCAATAAAAAAGAGACATGATAAAAATTATATTAGGAAGAAATTTCATGTATTATATGATGTAAACAAGAATAGACCATTTAACAAGCTTTTCCATCCATCGGCAATTATTTTGTAGTTGTTCATGAATTGCAGCAAATGACTTGTGTGTTGTAGTCAGGTTCACTATGTCAATCAATTATATTTCGTTCAAAATCATGGTAGATTAGCAAACCTATACATTTTTGGAAAGGTTATAGCATAAGGAAACTAAAAATCAATGTTTACATTTGGAGAGATACCTGTATGGCGGCCATTTTTGATTTTCAAAATGGCCACTGTAAAATACATATTTTGTTCTATTTCTGCCTCTAATTACCCTAAAAACTTTAAAATATATACTAAACCTATATTTTCAGGGACAAGGAATCCAATGAAAGTATCAAATTAGTGCTATGGGGAATGGTAAGACACGAATCAAAGGTTTTGAATTGCAAAATACTGTCTTTATATTCGCGATAAGTTGCATAATCAAATACATGTTATCATTTTGTACAGGCAGTTAATAACATCAAAATGTGTCACAATAATTCATATCACCAAACATACACAGGCAGTCAGCAAAATCATATATACACATGCAGTCAGTATAACTTCACATCTACACAGGCAGTCAATGACAAAATATACACAGGCAGTCAATGGCATCAAACATACACGATTACAGAATATGCCATTTAGAGTTCGTCATCACTGTCCTGTGTGTCGTATCCGACAATATAGTCCGCATCGTTTTCACAGTCCGTTCCACACAAGCAAAGGTCGGTCAAATTGATTGGCAAATCGAATTGGTCGAATGGTCGATCGAATCGAATTCGATGAATCGAATCGATCGAATTGGTCGAATGGTCGATCGAAGCGATTGGTCGAATGGTCGAATTGGTCGAATGGAATTGGTCGATTGGTCGAATTGGTCGAATCGAATTGGTCGGAATTGGCAAATGTAAACATTGATTTTCAGATTTTCCATGTAATAACGTTTCCAAAAATGTATAGGTTTGCTAATCTACCATGATTTTGAACGAAAAAACATAGTGAACCTGACTATTGGATGTTTTCCATTTGCTGTCACGTGAAATCGCTCGAGAGCTGATAGAACACTGTAACCCCCACAGTCGTGAGAAACAAGGTTATGGGGGCGGGGGCTGCGAGGGGGAAATTTCATTGGTCCAGAAAAAATAAAACTTTGTCCAATTTCTGCTAAACGGAGGCGTTTTGAAAATGTCAAGAAGGTGATTTGTGTTCTGGTGTGCGAGCTTATAATTCAATGGAAATAAAATAAATATTTTGAGGGTTGTAGGAAAAACAATTCGGAGGTTTACTGCTATTGATGCAGCGTCTTTTACACCGCCTTACAATTAACACAATGCATTAGTTATTCGTGCCTGTTGTTTATGTCCTTTATGACGTCACTAAAAACAGCAAGTTTCCTGGTTGGAATGATTTTCAATTTTGTTTCATTGCTAGAAAGAGTAAAAAAAATGATCTCACTCATGTCTGCACATGTGCGATCGGTTCGACTTCAGACCCAAAGTACCGCCAACCTGCAGGTTCGTTTTCCAATTCATGCTCCGATTCCTGTTCAAAATGTAATATTTGAACGGATGGACAGGCATACATACACCGGATGTTAATGGAAACAAAATGTTTACACCGGAAAACAAAATGTTTTCCAATTCATGTTTAGAAACAGCCTAATAGTGGGGCAACTTAGCATAACAATTGTGCATTTTCTGAGGAAAGCACCAAATTTGGCACACTAGTAGACTATCCTATTATGAACAGATTTGGATATTGGGACATCTCAGATTCAGCCCCTGATGGTTGTGGCAGCCATTTTCCAAAATGACACCTTCAGCTTGTTCCGACTAATTGCATCATCAATTGGCATGGTCCTTTCCACCAGGCATTCTCTGGTGAAAGCCTGGAACTGCTCTTGGCCAATCTTCTTCACATTCCTGACAGTCTCAACTGCAGCAGGACCTGCAATTTCCTTTGTGTCAAGGACAACCAGATCCATGCTCTCTTCCTCAAAGGGGTTGCCAAGCTCTTCTATGACGCTGACAAGGGTGCGGACATCCTTGGCGAAAGAGGTCTGCACACTTGGTGTCTGGTCGTGATGACGTGTGTCCTCTCGCCTCCCCCAGTGTTGATGGATATCCTGGAACTCTTCTATGGCCCTGGCAACTTCTGGCCCGGCAATCATCCAACGCCGCAGGGCACTTGGGTTGTCAGTGAGGCCGACTGCTCCACCATATCCTTTGATGCAGGCGTTATTCTGTTCATGCGCCTGGTCGATTGGGATCGAAGAGAACACCTTCTTCGTCTTCTGTACAGTGAAGTTGCCAGCCCTGAATTCTCTGGCTACATCTGGGTGCTTCATTGGGAGTGCAACCATGTCCCTCAGGTGAACAGGGACCCACCTGGCATAGTGTGTGTGGTCTAAGGCATGGAACCATGGGACCAGTTCCGTCAGGGCATCAAGATACATCGTGAATGAAGCCTGCCGTAGAGAACGCATGTAAACCAGTACCAACATCTCTAGTTCCAGCACAGTTGCCCAGTACTGAAAGTTGGGAATGTCTTCTTCTCTCTGGTGACACCAGTCTTCGAACTCAGGCAGGTCTTCTGCATCATCAGCATATGTCATACAGTGGCGTTCATACGCACGGTGTTGCAGGATGTGCAGTGCCGCTGCAGTGATTTGATGAGCTCTTCTTGTGCGGGTGACGTGGGCAGCTCGCAGGAAGGAGTCGGCCGTCCCTGGCGTTGCAATCTCAGCTTGCAAATCTGCAAAATCTGCAAATCTTGCAAAAATCAAATCTCTGAATCTGAGATGGCCCAATATTCAGATCTTTTCATAATATGATAGTCTACTACTGTGCCAAATTTGGTGGACTGGTGCGGTCGCCTAGCAACCCATTTTACCACCGGATGTGCACGTGCGGTCGCCTAGCAACCCATTTTACCACCGGAAGTGCACGTGCGGTCGCCTAGCAACCCATTTTACCACCGGATGTGCACGTGCGGTCGCCTAGCAACCCATTTTACCACCGGATGTGCACGTGCGGTCGTGCGGTTTCCTCACAAAATGCACAATTGTTATGCTATGTTTTGCTTAGCTGCCGGACTATAACCCTAGAAATGTAGAATTTTTTTTTGATGAAGTCATCGGTCATGTGGTTCGGCAGCCATATTTTAACGGCGTAGACCGTAGGGCAATGCCATCTGAAACAGCGTTTGTCTGTCCATCCAGTGCATGTATGTACGTCCTTCACAAACTTCCACTAATCAGAGCTGAGGATCTGGTCACATGACAGGGGGACAGCAGATCCTCCACTCAGCAGATCCAAGCCCAGTTACGCCATTGTTAGACTCTCTGTCTTGTTTTTTTTCTGAAAACAATTGAAAATCATTAATCACAGTTTAATTTGAAGGGGAAAACATTTTGAAATTCTTTTTCCAATCACGAAGTGTTGAAAAAACCTCTACTATTGATTTTCAATTTCACCAGTAACGTCACACACCAAGAACTCACCTTGATCCAAATGGCAGCTATACATAGAGAACAGTGCATTCCGAGCTCGGATTCTGATACTCATTCCACAATTAGCAACTGTGATGATCCTCAGTATATTGAAACGGATCAGTGGGATTTTGAAGAAGCTATTGCAGACAAAATTAGTGATGGAAACACTTTCGGGGGAATTCCGGAGCCATATCATTTGGAGTATTTTGTGAGCCATTCAGGCAAACATGGTGTTAAGGAAGATGGCAGTATTACGTTCGTCGTGCAGATGAAAACGCCAGTGACATGTTCACGACAGACTGCTAGGTTTTGTTTTCCGTTCAAGTAATTGATAAATCAGTTATATTTCTGCAGAAGAAATATGGCACCGCACGGGCACGGGTATGGCACCGACACAAACATAAGTGGTATTTCAATATCAAACAAAATTGTCTGCATTGTACCAACTAGGGCATTGCCCGTACTATATCTATATCTAAAATTATATCCCCCCCCTCTATTTACATGAAATGGTTTGGTCCAAAGCGAACGGCTTGCGAGTACGGTGACAATCCCCCCCCTCTATTTACATGCAATGGTTTGGTCCAAAGCGAACGGCTTGCGAGTACGGTGACAATCCCCCCCCTCTATTTACATGCAATGGTTTGGTCCAAAGCGAACGGCTTCCGGAGTTTGGTAAAGAAATCGCCATCGCGTGCACAAACGCGCAGGAAAGCGAATGAATCGCAAATTCGGTTTTATTAGTTTTAAAACATAGTTTAACGCCAACATAGTTTGCAAACGTGAAATAAATGAATACGCTCTCAAATGTGCCATCCGAGGCAGAGTGTGTCCTCCACGTTCGGCACACGCGATCGTTCGCTGCTCTCTGATTGGTTGAATCGTTTTTTGGACATAGCTCGGTAAGTAATTGTCCGATTAATATGAAACCTTGAAAAGGCACATCCTCGGGTCCCCAGCAATATACCTGGCAAGTTAAAAGTATATCGGACCCGTGGTTGTCGAGAAACAGCGGTCACAGACAAACAGACGTACAAACGTACAGACGTACAAACGTACAAACGTACAGAGATTACTGGAATTATAGATAGATAAACGAGTGGACTACAATGTGGAGTAAAAAATACCCCATGACCGTAGGGTACTGTGGGAGGAATTATAAGCAGAATAGAGTAGGTGAGTTATTACCTGCATTCTGACCGAAATTATTTTATCAGCATAGGAAATCGTGCACTGTTGGGCTCTGAAACATATTGTAGTTTAACATTTTTAACTAAGTCTACCCAATGGTGAATTCATCTGCACAATGTTACATACTATGATTGGTATCATGTTACATACATCACAAATAAAATCTTGTAACATGTTAAACATATATATATATATATATATATATATATATATATATATATATATATATATATATATATATATATATATATATATATATATATATATATATATATATATATATATATATATATATATATATATATACATATATATATATGTATATATATATATATATATATATATATATTTATTTATTTATACACACACACACACACACATATATATATATATATATATATATATATATAAATATAAATAAATAAATATAAAACACAGTTTGTGTGTGTGTGTGTGTGTGTGTGTAATGTTACCGATAGACTCCTAAACGGAGAGGCTCACGTGCTTGATATTTGGCATAGACATGGCCATTGAGCGTGGAAAGAACATGGCCTACCTCAAAATATTTGACGAGATCCATATTTTTTATTCATATTTACCTCAGCGCATTTCAGCGAGGAATATTATACATGGAATCTGAGCCGGTGGCAGAGCAGCGTGCTGATTCGCTCAGAGCGATCACGTGATGTTCCAACCCCGCGGCCAGACCATTGAACATAAAACACAGTTTGTGTGTGTGTAATGTTACCGATAGACTCCTAAACGGAGAGGCTCACGTACTTGATATTTGGCACAGACATGGCCATTGAGCCTGGGAAGGACATGGCCTACCTAAAAATATTTGACGAGATCCATATTTTTTATTCCGGTTCTTCCAGTTCTTCCGGACTTCCGGTTCCTCGGGCGAGTGAGGCGTGCTTCGAGCTCTCCACGGCATCGAAGTTTGAGTGTTTTCCCATTCTTGTCTTTGTCAAATTTCCACTGGTTATTTTGCTGTGTACGTGTTATTGTGTGTTTCTAGTTGGTGTTGCTTTGTGGTTCGTGCAAACTTGTGTGTAATTAATCGTTTTCTGGGTCGTACCTCGTGCGCGGCCTGGTGACTTGGGGCTTCCTTCCCCCCGTCGGTGTTTTTTTTTTCGGTTTGGGTTATTTCCTTTGCTGTATTGCTTGTTTCTTTTATTTTGTTTTCTCCCCCTCACCTCACCTCCCTAGACAAAGAATTCTATATGGATTCTTTCTCTCCTTCCGTACACGTGCTTGTTCGCTCTCCTCCTCGTCTCGGTTTGTGCCCTGCCCCCTGTATCTCGTTTTTCTTCCGCCTCTGCTCCTTCTTTCTCAAATCCACGTTCTCGCTTGGAGACTTTTCCCGGATTGTTTTTCATGGTTTTCATGGTTCTGTTTGGATATTGTTGGAATATGTTTAAACTGCAGCCGTGATGCTGACCCCCCCCCCCCCCCGAATTTCCATGTTTTAAACGTTTCCCAGTGTGTACCCTGGTCAGAAAAGGTACACCGTATCCCTGCGTCGTAAGAGACTACTAAGAGGGTTGGCGTCAGGAAGGGCATCCGGCCATAAAAACATTGCCTCAAAAAGAGAACCATGACAATTACAAGTACATATGGGCAGGGGACAGCCCGAAGTGGAGATCGGTTTCTGAGGTTTGGGACATGGAATGTAGGGACAATGACAGGGAGATCAGGAGAAGTGGTGTAAGTATTGGTCAGAAGAAGAGTGGACATATGTTGTGTGCAAGAGACGAGATGGAAGGGAAGTGGTGTGAGAATGGTGAAGGGTAGGCAGGGACAGAAATACAAGTTTGTGTGGCAAGGGTGCCTGGAGGGCGTGAATGTTGTTGGTGTCCTGTTTTCTGAGGAGTTTGTAGACAGTGTGGTGAGTGTGACGAGAGTGAGTGATAGGTTGATGATGGTGAAAATGATGATTGGAAAGCTCTTGGTGAACGTCATCTCGGGATATACTCCGCAGGTTGGTCGAAGCGATGAAGAGAAGGACAAGTTCTGGTGTGCGATAGAGAAGCTGATGGAAAACGTGAAAGATGAGGAAGTTGTTGTGGTGGGAGGAGACCTGAATGGACATGTGGGAAGGAGTATGGATGGTTTTGAGGGAGTTCATGGGGGTTACGGATATGGTGTGAGAAATGGAGAAGGTGAAAGGATTTTGGAGTTTGCTGATGGAGCTGATTTGTTGATTTGTAATACTCAGTTCCAGAAAGAGGATAATAAGCTTGTTACATACACGTCAGGTGGGTCGACGACAACCGTCGACTACCTGATGGTGCGTAGGCGAGATAGGGGGCACCTCCGGGACACAAAGGTGATCCCGGGGGAGGAGGCTGTTTCACAGCACCACTTGGTTGTCTGCGACATAAGGGTGAAAGGTGCGAGGAGAGCTCGGCAGGTGAAGTACCAACCGAGAATGAAGGTGTGGAGGTTGAAAGAGGTGACAGTAAGGGAGGCATTAAAAGAGAGGCTGAGTAGGGTAGAGGATGATGTGGTTGAGCTTGAAAGTGGTTGGATGTCAATGAAAGCTAGTCTGTTGGGAGCCGTTGGTGAGGTATGTGGATGGACAAAAGGACCACCGAGGCACTCGGAAACATGGTGGTGGGATGATGAAGTTGGAAAGAGGATTGACGAGAAGAGGAAGAAGTTCAAGGAGTGGCAGAAGGCAAAGGGTACGGGAGCAGAAACAGCAGAGCATGAAAGTTATAAGGCAGCCAAGAAGGCTGCAAAGAAAGAGGTAGCAAAGGCGCAGGAGGCATGTAGGAAAATGTTCGGAGAACGCTTGGATTCGGAAGAGGGTCAGAAAGCAGTATTCAGGATTGCAAAGCACATAGCGAAAGAGAGGTGTGATGTGACGGGGGTGAGTTGCTTGAAGGATGAAGTGGGACAAATCGTTGTCGACCCAGATGGAATTAGAGGAAGATGGAAAAGATATATGGAAATGCTGTTGAATACAGAGAATGAATGGGATGGCAACATAGAGAGTAACCCAGTTTTAGGACCGGCAGAGAAGATAACTGAGAAGGAAGTTGAGGAAGTGATAAAAGCAATGAAGAGTGGAAAAGCGGGAGGGCCGACGGGAGTTGTGGGAGATATGTTGAAGGCAGCAGGAGGTTGGGGTGTGAAGGGAATGACAGAGATCTGTAATCTGGTGGTGAAAGAAGGCCGCATTCCAGTGGATTGGGAACTGAGTACCCTCGTCCCTCTATACAAGGGGAAAGGTGACCCTCTGGAGTGTGGCTCGAACCGAGCGATAAAGTTATTGGAGCATGGAATGAAGGTATTGGAAAGGGTGTTGGAGAGGAGGATAAGGAAGAAAGTGAAGATCGACGAAATGCAGTTTGGATTTATGCCAGGAAGAGGAACGACAGATGCACTTTTATTGTGAGGCAGTTGCAGGAGAAGTACATGGATAAGAGGAAGAAGTTGTTTTTTGGGTTTGTTGACCTGGAGAAAGCATTCGATAGGGTTCCACGCAAAGTATTGACATGGGCATTGAGGAAGTTAGGAGTGGAGGAATGGTTGATCAGAGTAGTGATGGCAATGTACAAAAGAGCGCGCACAGCTGTAAGGACGAAGGACGGGAACAGTGGTGAGTTTGAGGTGAAGGTGGGAGTGCATCAGGGGTCGGTACTAAGTCCACTACTATTTGTAGCTGTGATGGAGGTGCTGGCTCAGAACGTAAAGGAGGGTTTACCGTGGGAGTTGTTGTATGCAGATGATCTGGTGTTGATTGCGGAAAGTATGGATGGACTGAAGGAAAAGATGAACAAGTGGAAGGAATGTATGGAGACAAAAGCTCTGAAGGTGAATATCGGAAAGACGAAGGTGATGGCAAGTGGTAAAGCATGTGGTGAGGTGGAAAGAACTGGGAAGTGGCCGTGTGCTGTGTGCAGGAAGGGTGTCGGAGTGAACTCCATTCAATGTACAATGTGCGCTGAGTGGGTTCATCAAAAATGTAGTGGTCTGAGAGGGTCATTTACCAGTGTGGCAGCTACATTCAAATGTAAGGTGTGCACAGAGGGAGCTGCAGATGGAGGAAATGTTGAGTTGGATCTTGGAGACGGCGTGAAGCTGGAAGGTGTGAAAACATTTTGCTACCTCGGAGACATGCTGAATGGAGAAGGTGGATCAGACTCGGCAACGGTTGCTCGAGTGAGATGTGCATGGAAGAACTTTCGGGAACTGAGTGGCGTGCTGATGAGGAGGAGAGTGTCACTGAAGCTGAAGGGAAATGTGTATGCTGCATGTGTGAGAAGTGTTATGATTTATGGGAGCGAGACATGGGTAATGAACGTAGAGCAGCAACGAAGGCTGGAAAGGGTGGAAATGCAAATGGTTCGATGGATGTGCGGAGTATTGTTGAGAGAGAGGAAGACAAATGATGAATTGCGAAAGATGATGGGAATATTGCCTGTGATTGATGCTGTGAAGAGGAACAGGTTGAGATGGTTTGGTCATATGTTGAGGAAGGATGAAAGTGACTGGTTGAGAAGAGTGATGGAAGTTAATGTAGAAGGAAGTAGAGGATGGGGAAGACCGAGAAAGACTTGGCTAAAGATGGTGGAAGAAGAAATGCGGGCAAGGGGGTTAACAAGGAGAGATGCAGAAAATAGGGCAAAATGGAGAAGATTGTCATGGGGACCGCAAGGCTAACCCCCGCTCTAGCAGGGAAAATGGCTTTAAAATGCATGTTGTTGTATCCATATTTTTTATTCATATTTACCTCAGCGCATTTCAGCGAGGAACATTATACATGGAATCTGAGCCGGTGGCAGAGCAGCGCGCTGATTCGCTCAGAGCGATCACGTGATGTTCCATCCCCGCCGCCAGACCATTGAACATAAAACACAGTTTGTGTGTGTGTGTAATGTTACCGATAGACTCCTAAACGGAGAGGCTCACGTACTTGATATTTGGCACAGACATGGCCATTGCACCTGGGAAGAACATGGCCTACCTCAAATATTTGACGCGATCCATATTTGTTATTCATATTTACCTCAGCGCATTTCAGCGAGGAACATTATACACAGCATCTCAGCCGGTGCCAGAGCAGCTCGCTGATTCACTCAGAGCGATCACGTGATGTTCCATCCCTGCCGCCAGACCATTGAACGGAAAATATATCGAATCAATGACCATTGCCATTCACACCACATAGGTGGAGATGTAGCTACCGGGCGCCATCTTGGTTGGCACTCGATGCTGGGCGATGGTGATTTCTGTCACACGTTTGCACATAATTCAGAGCGAAAAGCGATTGCGTTTTTTCACCTTTTGTGTCGATTTTGTGCGATATGAATTAAACGTCTTTGAAATAGCTGTGAAACGTCTTTCCACAACCCTTTCGTAACCGATTGGAGCAGTTTATTGCCGCTCAAAATGGCATTTTAACAGTTGTCTGGCTTTTAAAATCTGGGACACGTTCAAAACAAACGAGATCCGTGAAGCGAGTTGGTCGAGTCGTGCTAACCAAGATGGCGACACGGCGGCTACACTTTTCACGGAGTATGAGCATTCTATATATTTTCAATTCAGTGCGCCAGACTCGCTCATGTACTTGATTTGTGGCATAGACATGGCCATTGGGCCTTCACGGTGTAATTTGTGCGAGGCTTTTGTCCGAGTGAGCTTGAGTCGAGAGGGCGAATGTACGGGTTGAGAATGTACGGGTCTCCCTTCCCCTGCCCGGAAACGCCGGTACTGGAGGGCGTCACAGGATCGGTGAGTCTCCAAAATCCGCTTCGTGGCTGTTGTCACGAAGATGCTGGACGATGTCGCGATTGTTGTGCTGCTCTCCTACCATGAGAACGGCAACGTCATTGTTGACTGGCCCTCCCCTTCCTTCCCTCCCCCTCCCCCCTCTCCCTCCCCCTCCCCTCTCTCCCTCCTCCCTCTCCCTCTCTCCCTCCCCTCCCCTCCACTCCCCTCCCCCCTCTCCCTCCCCCTCCCCCCTCCCCCCTCCCCTCCCTCCTCCATCCTCCCCTCACCCCCTTCCCCTTCCCCCTCCTTTCCCCCTCCACCCTACCCCCTACCCTTTCCCCCTCCCCTTCCCCCTTACCCTCCCCCTTCCACCCTTACCCTCCCCCTTCCCCCACCTCCCCCCTCCCCTCCCCCTCCTCCCCCTCCCCCTCCTCCCTCCCCTCCTCTCCCCTCCCCTCCCCCTCCTCTCTCCTCCCCTTCCTCTCTCCTCCCCTTCCCCCTCCCCCTCTCCTCCCCTCCCCCCTGTTCCCCTCCCCTCCCCTTCCCCTCCCCCCATTTCCCTCCCCTCCCCCGCCCAGCAATGCCGGGTACTTCTGCTGGTATTTATAAAATCTGGAGATTAAATCAGACGCGGACGTAGCTTCAGGACTTCGATCTTTAATTTTTGACAAGCTTTCGACCAAAAAAGGTCTTCTTCTGAGTCGGCCCCAAGTTCAACGGAAGTCTCAGAAGAAGACCTTGTTGGTCGAAAGGTGTCAAAAATTAAAGATCGAAGTCCTGAAGCTACGTCCGCATCTGATTTAATATCCCGATTATTTATTCCATGCAAATGAGACGCCCTGCTCGTACTGTGGAGTTTCTACTATTTCACAGTTATATATATATATATATATATATATATATATATATATATATATATATCTATATATATATATATATATATATATATATATATATATATATATATCTATATATCTATATATATATATATATATATATATATATACATACATACATACATACATACATACATACATACATATATATATATATATATATATATATATATATATATATATACTGTATATATATATATATATATATATATATATATATATATATACAGACTTGGCATTTAATATGGAATTTTTTTTTTTGTGGGGTGAACTTACTTTTCAAGATGACTTTGAACCAAAAGTTCATTGGAATTATGTTGAAATTATTCTAGATCTTGTTAATGTGACCTTTAAAAGAAACAAAAACCACATTTGACATTTCGAAGCAAATAAATTGATCCTTGAAAGTGATGTAAACTGATATCAAACTCAATTCACGGACAGTACTGTGTTAAACTTCTGTACGTTTTTCAGAAGTATGTCTTCATTTTGCACATTAGCCAAAAACATTTTTTAACAAAAACGAAAGTTAAATTACGACTGGTATTACAGACAGTAAAATTACAGCTCAGTACTTCGTGTAACCTCCACGAGCATTCAGGAGAGCACGTACATGTTGAGGCATGCTGTTCACGAGATTTGTCAAGGTTTGGACAGGAATCGCTTGCCATGCAGTGACAATAGCCTGCTGCAATTCACGCACAGAGGTAGCCTGCTGGTCCAAGTTGTCGATTTGACGCGTTAATGCTGCCCACAAGTTCTCTATCGGATTCATATCCGGGGACATGGCAGGCCACTCCATATGCTCTACACCACGGTCAGCAAGAAAGTGTTGGATTATGCGAGCACGATGAGGCCGTGCATTGTCATCTTGGAAGACAAAGTTTCCTCGAAAGGCTGCACGAGCAAATGGAAGCAATGTTTCTTCCAGAATGGCCCTGTGCTTGAACTAGTTCAGGTTTCCATTCAGAACAACCAGGTCAGTTTTTCCCCCTGCATGAAAAGCAGCCCAAACGGTCACCCCACCACCTCCAGCTTGGACTCTTGGCACTATACAATCTTCATTGTAGGCTTCATGCACTTGTCTGCGCACTCGGACATGGCCATCTTGACGATAGACCAGAAATCTCTACTCGTCACTGAAGATCACGTGATTCCAGTGTCCTGGCTGCCATTGACGATGCTCTCTGGCCGACTGCAATTGGCGCTGGCACTGTTGTCTGATCAGGTGTGGCTTTCTCAGGGGACGCCTGGCACGATAGCCTGCTTGAACCAGTCATTGGTTGACTAGCCTTCTGGATACAGGCACATTTGTCAGTTGCTGCCACTCAGCCCTAAGCCGATTAGCTGACTTGGTAGGGCCATTGCGGACTAACCGGTGCAGCTGGCGATCATCCCTCCTTGTGGTTCTGCGGGGACGTCCTGGCCTCAGTATTGGAGAAGGGACACCCCTCTGAGCATTTCGTTTCAGGATCTTTGACACCTGACCTTGAGTGATGCCATACTGCCGAGCAATAGCACGTTGTTTCATGCCGGAATTTCGTAAAGCCACCACTCCCTGACAAACAGCATTGTCGAGTTGACGGACCATCTCCAGAGGAAGTGGCAATAACTTTTGTAGACGGGCAGCAGTTGTTTTCCACTAATACAGAACGCAACAACCCTTATATACCCGATGGTGAAGCCAATCGTCAAATGTACCTGGCCGTACATTTTGTCACGCCACCTGTGATATAATCCTGACATTGACTTCTTGCTGCGACAGACAATCAGTGACATGGTTCTTTCAACAAAGAAATCACCGAAGCGTAAAAGAAACTCACCAGATTGATATAATGAGTTCAGAAAGTAAACCCAAGTCAAGAAAAAATATATATTCCATCTTAAATGCCATCTGTATATATATATATATATTAGTCCGTGGGCTGAGTAGGGTTTACATGCACCCCCCCCCACAACTTAACTTCCCGGGTATGTCCATGTACCCCTCACCCTAGGGGTTAGGAAAAACCATGTTAACAGAAAAAAAAACTCATTCCCAAGGTACCTCCCACGCATATTTTGATGTTACCCCCCCCCTGTGTCAGTAATTTCCGAAAATTAGGGGTAGGCGAAATTCAAATGGCCATAACTTTTTACCTCGTCATCCTATGGTTGCATATGACCCCTCAAAATGTTTGTCCTGGGACACTCTTTACAATGATATGTGTTATATGCAAATGAGGTCACTAATGAGGTCACCAGAGGTCAAACTATGAGGGAATGAGTTTTTTTTCTGTTAACATGGTTTTTCCTAACCCCTAGGGTGGGGGGTACATGGACATACCCGGGAAGTTAAGTTGTGGGGGGGGGGGGGGGGTGCATGTAAACCCTACTCAGCCCACGGACTATATATATATATATATATATATATATATATATATATATATGTATATCCATATATATATATACACATATATATATATATATACAGTCACGTGAAAAAGTAAGTACACCCTGTCATGAAAATGTATCTAAGTTGAACCCAGGTGTGATGCTCTCTCTAACCACTGAGAGGCGTCTATAAGAACTCGGACGACCATCGCTCCGAGACACTCCTGTGACCTTTAATCCATGACATGTAGACTTGAATGGTGCGTATACGTAGATAATCTAGGCTTGCTTGCATTGATTGATATTACTGAACTTTCTCCATGATTCCATGATCCTGATATATTGCATGATTGTATTCTTACAGGATGTTGCCAGAGATCAAATTGTCATTAAACCTATTACCAGGTCAAAGTTGTGGAACTGATTTTCATTACAATTAATGACAATTTGATCTCACCATCCGATCGAGAACAAGAGGCGAACGGGAGCGACATGGCGGGACACAGAATGATCCAGGTGCCGCTCTTCGCAGCCCACCCACAAGCAGCAGATGCG